>NW_006787051.1:2155995-2184471 GCF_000442215.2 Lipotes vexillifer
TCCTGCTGACAAAAATCATACATAAGCGAACATGAAATTCACTTATGCTCAAATTGCTTCCTAATGTATCAATCGTGTTGCAACAAATTCAAGTTTTCAAAACAAGCATTAATAGCAGAACTGACTTTATGGGTATTTGGAATCAAAAAACCAATGCCAACTTGATACTGCAATCATTTCCCATTGCTCAAATGTCTTGAGCTCACAACATTTTGAAGAATCACAGAGTCTCTAATAGAAAAAAGTCACAATCCCTAAATAGATCTGTATAAATCATATGGCCAAACTCTAGAAAACGTTGGAGTCTGCTTGGCTCCATGAAAGTACAATCTTCTTCATAAAATCACTGCCTTTAAAGCAATAAGTATATAGTGACATAAAATCTAAACCACACTGGTAAATATAGCATTTGATCAAATCTAGCTTTTACTCAGAAATTAGGATCTTCTTTTCCTGTCATCATCACTATTATCATTAGCACACCTTCTCACGTTTTTCTCTCGGCCTTCAGCAGTCACTACTCTGATAACCAAGGCACAAAAGCCAACACATTGGCATAGTTCACAAACCTTAGCAGCAGCACTGTTCTTGTCCCTGGTGCTAGCTTCTAGGTTGGTATCATAATAATTGTCATGTAGTGAAAATAGTATCTGTGAACAGATACCATTTCACTTTGTCTTAATCAGGAAAACCCAACCTCTGGGAGAAATGTCTGAGCCTCTACTTACAGCATTTATAAAGCATTATCTATTCCACAGGCTTGTGAGCATCAAGAGCACTCAGGTCAGTGCTTTATAAAAATCAGGGGCTTACTTAATTTTCATTAAATAAATGCTAGTTGAACTTACTTGATTTGTTTTGCTATTTACCCAAAATAATTTTAGTCCCAAAATATGAAATTCCAGTTTCAAAAGCAACATAGTCACCAGTCATCACTAGTCAAAGATTATTTTTGTTTGTTTTTAATTACTACAAAATTAGAAGATAATTGCTGTAAAAAAAAAATTGGAAGAGTCAAGAGTGTACCAAAAGTCCACAGCATCTCCATTCCTCACCTGAGAAAGAACTAATTTTAACGGTTCTCACGTAATATTCTAGAAATTTTCTATGCATATATGTAAGAATAAATTACGCATTATTTTTAGCAAATAAGATCATACTATATTCTCAGATAACCTACTTTTCCCCTAAATATTATGGCCCAGCCATTTTTCCATTATCAGTAATATACATATACAACTTTTGTTTTAGTGGCTATATAATATTCCAAGGTATATAAGCACCTTAAATTATTTAACAAACTCATATCAATAGTCAAGTAAATTGTTCCCACATTGTTTCTATTATAAGCAATGCTATAAAACAACATCTTATTACATATATCTTTGTACTCTAAGATAAATATATTTGTAGAATATATTCTTAGAAGAAGAACTGCAGAGATAAAATATATGAACATTTATAATTTTGATAAATGCCAAATTGTCTTCAAGAAAGGATATGAGAATGCCTATGTTATTACATCCTTTTCACCATTAGATATTTTCAGTTTTTCACCTCTGTCAAATCAATAAATGAAAAATGGCATCCCATTTTCATTTCTACCTCTTTAATTATAAGTGGGACTAAGTACCTTCTCAAATTTTTAATATTTTTATTTTTCTGTAAAATGTTTGTTCATATCGATTACCCACTTTTATACGGGGTTGCTCATATTTTCCTGTTGACTTAGCAGTGATCCCTGAATATTAACAACATCAATCCTTCTTCTGTCAAATATTTTGCAATTATTCTTCCCCACCTGTATATTTGTTCATTGATTCTTATCATGGTGATTTTGCCATGCAAAGGCCCTTACTTTTTATGAAGTCAAATTATTAATCTTTTCCTTAATCATCTCTGGGTTTAGAGTTATACTTAAGAAGACCTCTGTCCTAAGATTATAAAACTATTTTGCCCATATTTTCTCCTTAAAATAATTAATAATAATAAGTAATTTTTATTGAATGCTTACTCAGGGCCAGGCACTGTTCTAAACACTTCGTATACATTATAGCATTTAGTCCTCACAACAAGCTTAGTAGGTGGGTAGTGTCATTATCATCATGATACAGATGAAGATTCTGTGACTACAGATGAGGTTTAAACTTATCTGAGGTTACACAGCTTGTATGTGGCAGTGTCAAGATTTCAACTCAGACCAGTAAATTCATCAACTTTAAGCTATATCTACTGATTTTCTCTGTCTCTCCACTAAGAAAAATGAGTTCACATACTTACACATACCTTTACCTCTTCTTTCTTCCACACCTTATATTTATTATTTAATTCCTTTTTTCATTAATAATTGTACAGCCTTTACATTTACTTCTGTTTTCATAATATGCAGTTATTTAGATCTGACTTAGTTCCATATTTAAATGGATTCCACATACCCTGCCAATCCTTTAATAGATCTGCTTCTCCACTCCCAAGTTCTTTTTCCTTATTTAGCACTTAACAGACTAATTTTATTCATGAGGCAGTTTGTTGGGAACTAGATCCTTGAATGGTTGAAAATATCATTTGTTACCTTTATACATAAACCACTGCTTGACTAGGTATCAAGTCTGCCCACATGTATCCCACCAAGCTCTAGAGACATTGCTCCACTGCCTCCTGGCTTTAACTGCTACCATGATATCTGAGGCCAATCTGCTTTTCCCCCTTTTGGGTAACTTGCTTTTTCTGCCTGTAAGCCTACAAGATCCTTTTCTTAACCTTGTAGTACACTAACTTTACTATTATATACTTACTTGGTATTGATCATCCTGTCTCAGTTTTTCTTGGAACTGTGTGCCCTTTTGATCTACAAATTACAAATTTCCTTCATCTCTGAAGGTTTTTTTTCTTCCATTATATACCTAAATATTTTCTGTCCATTTGTTCTGCTCTCTTTATTAGGCACACCAATAATGCATATGTTGGATCCTCTCTGCCTATCTTTATTATCTGTATTATATTAGAAATTTTAGTTGCAAGCCTATGGGAGAAGATTAACTTGAACTATAGCCTAAATAAAAGGAATATACTGAAAGGACACTAGAGTACCTCATACAACTCCAAAGAGCAGCTGGCCCTCAGGGATAACTAGAACCACAGGCTTGAACACCACCATCACCAGGCCTATTTATCTACCAGGAGTGTCTCATCTTTTATTTCTTCTTCTACGTGTTAACTTGGCTCTTACCACCACAGACAGACTCGCTTCCTTCACGAGGCAGGAAACATGGCCAACAGCTCCAAAGTCTCACATCCCATGATTCTCACTAGTGAGTGACTGTCCTGCTTTCCTTAATCCCAATTGTTAAAAATCTTATGTTCCCTTCAAATTATTTAAGTGACTATAGATATATTTTTCCAGAATTTCTGTTTCCCAAAATAATTCTGAATCTCAAATGTATGCTTAGAGAAAAGCAGTTTAGCCAACTTTGGTTTGCTAATTTATTGCTTATTCATTTCTGTTCATTTGATTCTGGTCAACTTCTACAAAGCTCACTGTCATTTCTTCCCCCTCACTTCATTATACCTTAGAAGTCAAGCATAAAAGGGTACCATTCCCTTAGCCTTATTTCTCCCTCTATTCTAAGATTTGGAACTGGCTCCCTTGAGGATTTTCCAATTTTTCACATGGCCTGCCCCAAAGTGTAAACCTCAAAGGATGGGGCACTCAGGACCCTCCACTGACTTTCTGAATTTTTAGAAGTAATAGTTACTGTGAAAATTCTACTTTGGAAAATTTACAACCCATTCACTCATCAAACATGCATGGAATGTTAACTATGTGCAAGACACTTTGAGAGGCGCTAAAGATACATCAATGAAGAAAGCAGAAACAGTTCCTCACTCTATTCCTTGTAAATAGTTACAGTGAGGAAGACAAACACCTAAACAAATAATCACAAGGATAACAGATCAATAAGTGAGTAAAAAGGTGGTTGTTAAAGCAGAGATTAAATAGAGGGCCCAAGAGTTATGGATTAAGTTATTTAGCTAGAAATTCTCCAGGACTTCCCTGGTGGTCCGGTGGTTAAGAATCCACCTTCCATATACAGATTGCCAACAAACACATGAAAGGATGCTCAACATCACTAATCATTAGAGAAATGCAAATCAAAACTACCATGAGGTATCACCTCACACCAGTCAGAATGGCCATCAACAAAAAATCTACAAACAATAAATGCTAGAGAGGGTGTGGAGAAAAGGGAACCCTCTTGCACTGTTGGGGGGAATGTAAATTGATACAGCCACTATGGAGAACAGTATGGAGGTTCCTCAAAAAACTGAAAATAGAACTACCATATGACCCAGCAATCCCACTACTGGGCATATACCCTGAGAAAACCATAATTCAAAAAGAGTCATGTACCACCATGTTCATTGCAGCTCTATTTACAATAGCCAGGACATGGAAGCAACCTAAGTGCCCACTGACAGATGAATGGATAAAGAAGATGTGGCACATACATACAATGGAATATTACTCAGCCATAAAAAGAAACGAAATTGAGTTATCTGTAGTGAGGTGGATGGACCTAGAGTCTGTCATACAGAGTGAAGTCAGTCAGAAAGAGAAAAACAAATACTGTATGCTAACACATATATATGGAATCTAAAAAAACAAACAAACAAAAAAAGGTTCTGAAGAACCTAGAGGCAGGACAGGAATAAAGATGCAGATGTAGAGAATGGACTTGAGGACACGGGGAGTGGGAAGAGTAAGCTGGGATGAAGTGAGAGAATGGCATGGACATATATACACTACCAAATGTAAAATAGCTAGCTAGTGGGAAGCAGCCACATAGCACAGGGAGATCAGCTTTGTGCTCTGTGACCACCTAGAGGCGTGGGATAAGGAGGATGGGAGGGAGACGCAAGAGGGAGCAGATATGGGGATACATGTATATGTATATGTATAGCTGATTCACTTTGTTATACAGCAGAAACTTACACACCATTGTAAAGCAATTATATTCCAATAAAGATGCTAAAAAAAAAAAGAAAGAATCCACCTTCCAATGCAGGGGATGCAGGTTCGATCCCTGGTAGGGGAACTAAGATCCCACATGCCGTGGGGCAACTAAGCCCGCGTGCTCCAACTACAGAGCCCACACACCCTGGAGCCCGCGCACCACGACTAGAGAGGAGCCCGCACGCTGCAACGAAAGATCCCGTGTGTCGCAACTAAGACCCAATGCAGCCAAAAATAAATAAATAAATAAATAAAAATAAATATTAAAAAACGAAAGAAAGAAAGAAACTTCCTGCGTTGCTTCTCAGTATGGGGAGAGTCAAAAGCCTCCTTGGGGCTAATTTTATTTATTTTGTGATGTCACGTAAGTTGCCTCCCTTAGTGACAGACTGCAAGATGAGGACGTACCCTATAACTGGGTATAATAGGACCTTCCTTGGGGGGTCCAACTTAAAAATAACTACCTTTTTTCTTGGTGTGCAAAGCCCACCGGCCTTCTGGGAGTATTCCTTGGTATTCAAAGTTAGGGAAAACTGTTGGGATAAACCTGGCATGGCACTTACCAAAGTCTTCTGTCAAGAAGGGATGCAAATGTCACCAAAAGAGTACTTGCTAGGCAGGAGCTGTCTGAGTTGGTGACCCAAGCTCAAGCCAGCCCAAGGGTTTATGGAGGAAAGGTGACTCTAGCCCAGCCTATAATCACCATGATACAAGATTATGCTCAGAGGAACAATGGGTAAACGAATGTAAACTAATGATACATTCTACAACCTGAGCAGGTCACCACAGTGCAGTAGATAATTGTGCAGGACCATCTTCAACATCAACAGTCTTTTTTAGCAACAGCTACATTGTGCTTACCAGATTTCCAGTTCACTCCCCAACTGGTACATGAACCTTTAGGTTCTTAGACAACACACAAAGTGAAGGGAGAGTCCTCAAAAGGGAGATACTGACCTTTCTGGCAATAAAAGCATGTAGGAAATAATGCAATTAACTTAATAATTAAAAGAGATTTGACTACATTGGGATTTCTCTGAAAGAGTGACACTTGGGCAGAGATCTGAAGAGCAACAAGCAGTTATCTCGTTGTAAAGAATACATTCCAAAGGAAGGATCAGGAAGAAACTTGGAAGATTTGAGGAAATTAAAGAGGGTCCGTGTGGCTGGACTGTGAAGAAGGGGTACACTGCTGACAGCCAAAGATGGTGAGGTCGGCAAGGGGCTGTCTCCTATAGGGCTTTGTAATCTACCTTAAGTATTCGAGGCTTTATCCTAAGAGCAATGCGAGGTAATAATTAAGCTTTAAGAGTGACATGACCAGATTTGTATTTGTAAAACATGACTTTAGTTGTAGGATGTAAGAGAACAAGAGTGGAAACGAGTAGCAAAGCCAGTTGGGAAGTTATCTGAGGAAGAGTGGGTGGGTGCAGGTGCAAGTAGGTTTATAGATTTAGTTGTAGGGAATTCCCTACAAATGTCTTCAAATGTCTTCCTTCTCTATGATATAGCAAGTAGAAGAGAGAGTTGACTTTGGGCATTCACAGGATTCAAGGGATGAGTAAATTCAACCCCAAAAGTCTCTTGGAAGAAAGCAGACACTTTGGTCTTGCAGAATTCTGCTAAAGGCTTAGAAGGGAATTCTGGCACTTATGGATTTAGTGTTACATTATACTGCTAGGTTAAGGATTCTGTATTATTTTGTCAAAATAAATCAAAGTTTTACCCAAGAGATTTAAAGCTATATAAAGAAAAGAACTTTCCATTTGCTTGCCCTTGTACAGCAAGTGGAGGTACTCTTCCTAAGTATCACCTTCAAGCAACTTCAGATGAAAAAAGTGAGAGAACTTAGGAAATACTTTTACAGTTGACCATAGATAGACCCTGGCTAGGCCATAAGAAAAGAGGGCCTTATTAAAAGCATTCTTAGCTGATGGTCCTTTCACCATTTATCAGTCACTTAGGTCAAAAAACAAAAGATAAATGCTATTCCCCAGGTCTAGTGCCACCATCAACATGGAGGAAATGATGAAAGCCCTAGATTATAGGGGAAATTCAGCAACGGGTGCCTTTGGGAGAAGAAAGCTGACATTCTGTCCTCATCCCTTCAAAAACATATCCCAAGCAGAAAGAGATCTAGGATCAAAGCTATCTTTAAAGGACTAAAAGGTCTCAGAAGCACTGCTGCCTGCAGGTGTAAAAATAAAGTGACAAAAGTATACTGACAGACCAAATTAGTGATCCCTAAACTTCCTTTTAGGTTGGCCCACTACCCTTCTTATTAAGACTCTAGAAAGTCCTTGAGAGGGCACCTCCAGGAGTGTCATTTATGAAAAACCAAGGCAACAGAAAGAACACCTAGTAAGATAATTAGTGGATTTTAGGAGAGGGAATAAAAAACAACAAAGTAGTGAGAAGTACAAAGGATAGATTCTCCACCATCTAATCACTGCCACATAAAGAATATAGGTTTTACTGTGATTTACAGGCAAAGGTTAAAAAACTTCACATTTTTAACAAAAATATCCCCACCCCCATCTCCCTGGAAGTTATAACCCTCTACTTTTGTTGTAATTGGGGTTTACCTGTGGGGTTAATTTCCCACTGGAAGTAAGCCTATGAGCATCCCTACACTGCAGGCAGCATAAAACTGGGGCAGAAAAAAAAAAAATACCTTCTGCATCAGGAAGCAGAGTTTCATAGCTGGAGTCACAAAGCTCTGGGTTCAAATCCCAGTTCTACTATTTACAAGCTATATGTCTCCGGGCAGGTTACTGAAACTCTTTGAGCCTCAGCCATCTTGTTTGTATAATAAGATTATTATAAAGAGAACATGAGACATAAAGTGTCTTAGCACAGTATCTGACACACAATAGTACACAATAAGGGAAAGGTACTGTTAGAATTAGAAATCATAAATCCTTACCTCCATGTTCTTTTGTTCTTCTCTGCTGCCTGTGAAGAAGTCTTTGGTCTCAGATGCAACTTGTCTACCTGGAACCCCAATATCCTGTCTGCTTCTGCCTATTTATCTCTATCAACAGGACTCTGTTGTCCCTCACTCTACCAACAATCCCTGGACTTAACTTATTACCTATCCAGACCTATAAACTCTGCTGACTCACCCCTGCTGTGTATTCCCTCCCCGGCCTCCTCTTCTGCATGTTGCCTTTCATTTCCACTGTGACAAATCTGAAGTCAAGTCAGATTGTTTCCATTACTTTGAAGGCTGCCTGAAAGGCTTTATTTAACCTACAATAGCCAGAACCATTAACTTACATATAACTAACATCATTGATCAACTGATAAATCACTCTGTACACAGGACCACACTAAACTCCTAAAATAACTATATTTGATCCCTCCAAAATGTGACTCTCCCCTTTTACAATCACAGAAGTTGCCACAAAATGTTGCTTCTAAATGAAGACTCTTGGTTTCTGCATCTTAACTCAATACCTTAACTATTCTGAAAACTAGAAAGATGAGAAACAAAAGTCTCTAGGCTACTTTAAAAAAAAAAATCTTAGACCTATATTGCTTTAAAATTACCAGAGAGTGTCTATTAGGGAACATTAAATAATTTCACTATCTCATTACTCTCAGGTTATAGTCTAAGTCCTTGATTGAATTAAATGAATCAAGAAAAGGAATTTGGAGTACTAGTAACCCAACTTTGGTTTAATGTTTAATGTGTGGTTAGTTTAGAGGCAATAAAGAAAGGTCAAGGTCATTAGCCTTTTCTATGCTGGATATCATCTCACAGGACATCTTGATTAAATTCTGCAAATACAATCTATTGAGTCAATACTGGGTCTTGTAATAGTCATGTATGCTTTTACTACTACAAAGATGACTCTTTGATTATATTTATAATTCAAAAATTACTCTATCGCCCAAGTCTCTTTCACAGCATAATTCTTTAACTTAGTATTCTTGAAATTTTGTACTTCCAAGAACAGAAAGTATTGATAGATAATATACACAAAAAAACTAGGTGATAGACTGCCCTCTAGTGGAAAGTAAAGAAATTACTGAAGATGCTTCTTTGACAGAGCTCTAATACAGAGTTACAGCTGTCTGTCTAACTTATGACATTATTTAAATGATGTTTAAAACACTGAATAAAATTTACTTGGGATTTATTAATCAATTCAAGCTATGCAGAATATAACAGACTAAAAGCAGAGACTGGTCCATAGCTCATCTCTGTTACTTCCTAGCTGTGTAATGTTTGTCTCAGTTTCCTCACCTGTAAAATGGGAAAAATAATATTACCTACCTGATAGGGCTGACATGAGGAGTAAAGGAGTCAACATATGAAAAGTATATAGAACATTGTGCTACAAAGTTAAGTGATATAAAATTATTGGTCATTATTATCTGTAGCTATTATAGGAGGGATTATGGCTGGAGGCAAATCATAATTTCAGAGGATATGAAGAAAAGTGAAAGAGTTCTGGTAGGAACACACTTCTTTAGGGATTAGGCTGTAACATACTAGTACAGCATCATCTCAGTTTGTCCTCCCATTTGCAGAAATGCATGAGCTATGCCTGTATATAACAGAACACAGGGGGAACTCAGAAGCAAGTGAACTGTATGTGGATAACATTTTGTGTGAAATCCTGGGAAGTTTTTTTGTTGTCCCAATGCAAACACGATGAATACCACATACTCTTTTAAACCAGAAACACCTGCAGCTTCAGCCCACCTGGATCTTTCAGGCTTTGGACTCCTTTTGTACCTAATGTCTACAGCATGTACAATTGGCACCTTGCTGCACACTAACCATTAGTCTCAGATTCTCTGAATCACACATGTAGCACTTTTCTACAATCAATTTATTCACTGATTGGGCATATATTACAGAATTCTAACTTTTAAAAATAATATTCCGCTGCATCTAGAACAACATATCTAATTAACGACTAAAACGTGACTTCCTACAAAGTTAATAATATAATTTCCACCTCTTTTTCCAAGGAAAGCCCAAATCAGTAATGATTTTCAGCTGAAAATAATGCCCATAAAATTGAAAAATGATCTATAATTTCCAGGTACTTCTTTACCACAAATAATTGTCATCCAGAGCAAAATGGATTGTTTTTCTCATAAAACAATATGATCACTCTAATAAAATCAATATAGTTCTTAGTTATTTCCATAACTGTCCTGAGGTGCCCTAATTCATTTAATTCAAATTTTTTATTCTGTGAACACTCCAAATTGAAATTAAAAGTTGCAATTCAGTTATTCAATACAAACACGAACCCATTAAAATGACATAAAAGTTCCTCTAAGATCTTATTCATAACATTTCCATGTATTTACTGCAAGCGAGTAAAAAGGACCAATGTATGTAATTGGAGTAATAAATTGCAGATAATGTCTCATATATGTAAAACTGCAACTCAGAAATAATTACAAAAATGAATACTACAATATGGTTAGGTAAATTCTAGAAAACTTCACACCTACTGTAATATAACTCTCTCTGTAATTTAAAGTCACTAAGAAATGTAACACTATTAAAGCATATAGTATTTGAAGATAATTGCAAAAAATAGGCCTATTTGAAGTTTTTGGAAAATTCAAGTTTATTTGGAAATATAAAAGCAATAAAGCTACTCCATTACAGTATTTGATATTTCACTAAGCACAGTGCCATAAAAATTGTGTCCCTGAATATGTCCCTGATACCTGTCTAGAATATATAATGTAGCAGAAGGAAGATCAATTCTGATACTACAGAGGAAAAAAGCTCATTCTCTTACATATCCTTTGTAGACATACTTAATCAATGATGTGCCTGCTGTGTTGTCTTGTTTTTCTTGTACTAAGAAAAACACTTGTATTTCTTAAGACTGAAACAGTAACAATACAGTTCTACCAAAGATGCCAAAATACACAAGGCAACTATGTACCCAAAGACCTAAAGAAAAGTATTTATTAGTATGTTTCCTTTTTAGAAATTAAAAGATTTTAAAGTTCAAATAGAACAAAGCCCAGTTCTCCTAAAGAATATTTTCTAGAGAAGGCCCACAGGATGACTTCTAAGAAACATTACAAGGCATAGATTTACCAAGGTTTGTTCTGTGATTCTCAGCCTTGCTGCACATTCTATAGAAATTGGCAAACGGATCCCAGAATGTATTTGTAAAGAAAAAGGTCCCAGAAAAGTCAAAACAATCTTGAAAAAGAAAAAAGCTGGTTTCAAGACTTGATATAAAGCGACAGTAGTCAAGACACTGTGGTACTGGGGTAAGGATAGACAAACTGATGGAACAGAACAGAGGTCAACTAATTTTCAACGAGGGTGGCAAAGTAACTCAATGAATTAGAAAAATCTTTTCAACAAATGGTGCTGAAACAACTGCATATCCATATGGAAAAAAAATTTTAACTTCAATTCCTATCTTCCACAGCATACAAACATTAACTTGAAATGGATGATATGCATAAATGTGAAAGTTGGAACTAAAAAGCTTTTAGAAGAAAATAAAGAATATTTTCATGACTTTCAGATAAGTTAAAGATTTCCTAGAAAGAATATAGAAAACATTAATAATAAAAGAAAAATTGATAAATTAGACTTCATCAAAATTAAAAACTTCTGCTCCTCAAAAAACACCAATAAGAAAATGAACACGCAAGCCACGGACTGGGAGAAAATATGTATAATACATATATTTAACAAAGGATGTATCCAGAATTATAAAGAGCTCCTACAACTCAATTATAAAAAACATAAATAACCTATCACAAAAATGGACAAAAAACTAATACCTTACAAAGGATATATGAATGGCCAATAAGCATATGAAAAAATTCACAAAATCATTAGTCATTAGATGGATGAAAGTGAAAACCACAATGAGATATTCCTACACACCCTTCAGAAAAGTTAAAATTAAAAAGACTAACAAAACCAAATACCGGGGAGGATGTGGAACAACAATAACCTTCTCATGTTGCTGCTGAGAATAAAAAATGGTATAATCACTTTAGGAAACAGTTTGACACTTTCTTATAAAGTTAAACATACATCTATCCTATGAACAAGAAATTCAATTTGGTACATCCTAGGTATACACCAAAGAAAAATAAAAACATATGTCCACAAAAAGCCTTATACAAATATGTTCTCAGCAGTTTCATTTGTGACGGCCAAAGACTGCACACACCCAAATGTCCACCAACAGGTGAATGGGTAAATAGATTGTGGTACATCCATACAATGGAACGCTGCCCAGCAATAAGAAGGAATAAATGACTGATACAGACAACAACATGGATGAATATCAAAGTAAATACACTGAGCATAAGAAGGCAGACCCAGAAAAAGCATACTATATGATTCCAGTTACAAAAAGTTCTAGAAGGTGCAAATTAATCTTTAGTGACAAAAGAATGATCAGGGGTTGCCTAGAAATGGGGATTTGGCATAGAGAGGCAGGAAGAAGGTATTCAAAGGGGCATGAGGGAACTTTTGAGAGTGATGGATATGTTTATTATCTTGATTGTGGTGATGGTTTCACAGGTGTACACATATATCAAAATTAATCAAATTGTACACTTTAAGCACATACAATTTATTGTATGCCACTTATATATCAATAAAGCTGTTAAAAATACACACACACATATGCACACACTGGAGATTTCTACTTCCAGTCAAGATGGAGTAACGGGTGACATATTTACCCTTTTGCCTTAAACTGCTAGAAAACTGGACAAAATATGTGATACAACAGTTTTCAGATATCACACAACAGACAACACAGGGTTGTGTCAGCTGGGAGAAGGAAAACAAACACAGTGAGTTCTACAATTGTACCAGCTTACTGCCTAGAAGCAGTTTCCAGAATGCAGTACAAGGAGGAGGAACCTCCACTGCCCCCCAGCCAAAAAAAAAAAAAAGCCCAGCAGTCCAACTTAGTTGTAGGAGGAAACTCACAAAAAGAGAGCTCCAGGGATTTACAGAAAGGTGCATGTGAGTCTCTGGCTAAGAGGTGACATGCACATGTGTGAGACCCAAACTACCCAATAGAGATAAAGCTGGAAGACTTTATGCTATGTGAAATAAACCAGATACAAAAGGACAAACATTGTATGATTCTACTTACATGAAATACCTAGAACAGGCAAATTCATAGAGACAGAAAGTAGATTAGAGGTTAGCAGGGACTGGGGGAGGAGAGAATGGGAAGTTATCGCTTAGGAGTTACAGAGTTTCTTTGGGGTGATAAAGTTTTGGAACCACATGGCAGTGACAGTTGTACAATACTGTAAATATAATTAATGCCATTTAATTGTATGCTTAAAATGACAACTTTTATGTCATATGTATTTTACCACAATAAAAAATTAATTTTTTTAAAACCCTACCCAAGGCTGAGGCAGTGGCTGGGGTTGGGGGATGGAGGGGAGAGGCAGCCTTGAGAAGAAAAAGCAGAACAACTCCCAGAGCTCATACGGGATTGGGAGCAGTTCCTGTCCACCCCAGCCAGAATGGAGAGACCTCAAAATACACAGAGCAGCAAAGAGAATTCTCAGAAGGGGCTCATCTTAGTAATAGAGACCAATCAGCCCTACACTAAAGGCTGCTCTGGACTTCCTTATTAAGCTTAAACGCAAGTCTCAAAAGGCTTCAGCTGACTCCAAGCAACTTAACTGCATACCAGAACAAAATCCAACACTGTGCAAGGAAGTCAACTAAATCCATCAACCAACAGCATGAAAGTCACAATGTCTGCCATCCAATTAAAAACTGGCAGGCATGCAAAGATTCAGGAAAATGTGGCCCCAAAATGCAGAGATCATAGAACTAGCAGACAAGAATGTTAAAATAACTGTTATAAATATGCTGCACATGTTTAAAAGGATAGAGAAATACATGAACATGACTAAGAGAGAAATGGAAGATACTGTTTAAATGATCCAAATGGAATCTCTACAGATAAAAAAATACAAGAAATGAAAAATAGGGTGGATAGGATTAACAGCAGATTCGATACTTACAAAGGAAAAATCAGTTAATTTGAAGACGCAGAAAAAGGAACTATCCAAAATGAAGCACAGAGAGGGGGAAAAAAAAAAGGCCACAAAAAAACAGAGCTTCAGTGATCTGTGGGACATATCAAGCATCTAGTATACATATAAATGGAGTATCAAAAGGAGGAAAAGGAGGGCAGAAGAATAAATAATTGCTGAAATTTTTCCAAACATGATGAAAACTATACACCACAGAACCAAGAAATTCAACAAACTCCAAACTGAATGCCAGCTTTTTCAAAATAAAACAGATAAAAAGAAAAAACTGATATGTTAACTTCACCAAAATTTTTAAAATTTTGCTCTGTGAAAGACCCTGTTAAGAATTAAAAAGACAAATTACAGACTAGGAGAAACTATTTTTGCAAATCACATATCTGACAAGGACTGTGTCTAGAATACATAAGAGCTCTCAAAACTCAACATTAAAAAAAATCCAACTAGAAAATAGGAAAAACACAAGTAGACATTTCACCAAAGAAGGTACACAAATGGCAAATAAGAACATGAAAAGATGATCAACATTATCAGCCGTTAGGGAAATACAAATTAAAATCATGAGATATCACCAATCAGAATGGCTAAAATAAAAAACAGTGACAATACCAAATGCTGGCGAGAATGTGGAAAAAGTAGACCACTCATACAGTGCTGGCTATTAATACAGCCACTCTGGAATATAGCTTGGCAGTTTTTTTAAAAACTAAAAATGGACTTACCATACAACACAGCAATTGAACTCTTGGGCATTTATCCCAAAGAAATGATAAATTATGTTCACATAGAAACGTGTACATGAATGTTCATAGCAGCTTTATTAGTGCCAGTCAAAAACTGGAAACCACCCAAATGCCCTTCAATGGGTGAACCATTAAACATCCATACCAGGGAATACAACTCAGCAATAAAAAGGAAACAAACCTCAAGGGAATTATGCTGAGTGAAAAAAGCCAATCTCAAAATGTAACACACTTTATGATTCTATGTTTATAACATTCTTGAAATAAAATTATAGAACAAATTAGTGGTTGTCAGGGGTTACAGAGCAGGAGAAGTGGGTATGACTATAAAGGAGTAGCACAAGGGAGCCTTATGGTGGTGGTATAGTTCAGTATCTCGACTGTAGTGATGGTTACACAAAACTACCCATGTGACAAAAATGTCTACAGAACCATACACACACACACACACAACCAATAAATGTACAGAAATTTCCTGGTATTGATACTACACTACACTTATAAGATGTTAATATTGGAGGAGGATGCGTAAAAAGTGCATAGGAACTCCCTGTACGTTTCTTTGCAACTTCCTATAAATCTATTATATGGGAGGGAGATATTACAGAGACTAACTCAATCTAAAGAGTTAGCCAATCAGTAACAAACCAACATTTGCAGATGGCGGAGAAAACGTGTGTAGGATGGTGTACCAGAGGGCAGCAAGCAGAAACCAGGCATGTGAGATAGAGAGGATGAAGACAGAGCTCCAAGACGAGGACTGAAGGGGAACTAAAAACAAACAGCAGTAGCTTCCTAATCCTTCCCATTCTCTATCGGCATTTAACCAATGCCTGGCAAATTCATACTAGTGATCATAATTTGCCTGGACAACAAAAGAACAGTCTTTATTCTGAAGTGATCTCTCTCATTCAAAGCAAGAATTACAAGCAACAATCAAGAAAGTATGTTCCTAGGCTTTTAAGCTTTCTTTTTTTTAGTACTTTCCAAATTATTTGATGTCCATGAAACCATCTGATGTTACAAAAGGAAATAAACCTGGAATTCATTTTCCAATTATAGATAAAACTCTTATGATACATTACTATATGACTAAATGTATGCCACAAATTGGTGTTATTTCAACTGCTTGATATGTGAATAAAACAGATATTAACTTTCTCATACTGAATAATAATAGCTAACATTTATTAAACATCTTTTATGTGACAGGAACTGGTCTAAATACTTTTGGAACACAGTCTCACTTAATGCTTATAACAATTCTATAAAATAAGCTCTAATGTTATTCCCATTTTACAGATTATGAAACCAAGATATAGAGAGGTCAGGTAATTTGCACAAAGCCACAGAGCTAATAAATGATAGAGACAGGCTTCAATCCCAGGAAATCTGCCGCCAGACCAAACTCTTAAGAGTAATTTGATAAAATGAAGCCAGTGCTAGATGTTCTAGAATTCTGTCAATTCACAAAAGACTACTGGATGACTTTAAACAACCCTGAATAGGATTGAAAGAACTGCTCTACCTCCCTGAGATTTAATGTTCCAAACAAATCATTGGTGGACTCAATTATCATAAAATGATTCAAACATTTCAGCAATGTACACCTAAACTCAGGCAGAGTCAGGGCACCATAACAAATTAAAATTTATCATCAAAGTAAAAAAACAAAACAAAACATGGGCTTAGAATGTATGTTTTCAGACTCATGAAATGCATTTCATACCGTAACAGCATTTTATGTACAGGTACCACTCTGGGCACTGGGAACATGAAGTGGAAAACACAAATAAGGTCCCTACTCTCATGGAGCTTGTATTTTAAGAGGGTAAAAAGGGAGAGAAAGACAAGTAAGTAAACAATAAAATGAAAATAAGAGGACAATGAGATCAAGAGTAACTTGGGGGCCACTTTAGTTTGAATAATCAAAATAGTCTCTCTGAAAAGGTGATAGTTAAGTGGAAAGCTGAATTAAAAGCATTTTTTAATGTGTCAACTACACAGATTTAGTAACTCAGCATTTTAGTATATAAGAACTATAATTTATGCCCAGGGAAAGTAATCTACCTAGAAAACATTAAAGTGATTATTTTCCTATCAAAGAGAACCTTAGAACATCTAACAACATAGACGCAAAAAAAAAACCTTACAACATCTAACAACGTAGAAGCAAAAAAAGGGCAAAGAATCCTTTGCCCTTTTTCTTGTAGCTGTTCTTATTTTCAGACATCATGCATATGTAGGGAGAAAAATAATAAGAGACTTGTATATAACATTCTTGAAGTAACAATATTACAGAGACTAGATTAGTGGTTGCCAGGGGTTGGGCGAGGAGAGAGGGAGGAGGTTGTGGCATGAGGGATCCTATACACACACACACACACACACACACCCGCGTGTAAAACTGGTGAAATCTGAACAAGGTACACAGATTGCATTTATGTCAATTTCCCAGTTGTAACATTGTACTATGATTAAACAAGATGTTATCATTGGGCTTCCCTGGTGGCACAGAGGTTAACAATCCGCCTGCCAATGCAGGAGACACGGGTTTGAGCCCTGGTCCAGGAAAATCCCACATGCCACAGAGCAACTAAGTGCCTGCGCCACACCTACTGAGCCCGTGTGCCACAACTACTGAAGCCCACGCGCCTAGAGCCCACGCTCTGAAACAAAAGAAGCCAGTGCACCGCAACGAAGAGTAGCTCCTGCTTGCCACAACTAGAGAAGGCCCGTGCGCGGCAACAAAGACCCGACACAGCCAAAAATAAATAAAAATAAATAAGTTTTTAAAAAATGTAATCATTGTGCGAAACTGGGTGAAGACTCCAAAAGAATCTCTGTATTATTTATTACAGCTGCATATGACTCTACTGTTATCTCAAAATAAAAAGTTTTTTAAAAAAATGTAAGGTGAATGTCAGAAACATATTTAGGAAGCAACAGAATACTGCAAAGAAACAGCTTTCAACAAATTTCATGCACTAATCCATTGATCTAACTTAAGAACTAATCCTCACATCCATTCTCTACATCTGCCTTTCTATTCCTGCCCTGCAAACAGGTTCATCTGTACCATTTTTCTAGATTCCACATATGTGTGTCCATCAAAAAGAGTAAATTAGACTTTGAGGCTTATAGACCAAAACTTTAGAAAATATGCATTTTTTATATGAGGCATCTGTAATCTCAAATTGTGACCTAACTGTAAATGTACTTTAACCTTCATCATTTGCAAACCAGGACTCAGAAAATAAACTTATACAGTTAAAACTAAGCACGTCAAATGCACTAAGTAAATAGTGGCAACAAGAATTTCAAGTTTCCTGTATGTATTTTGAAATTAAATAATGCTAATAATACATTTTTTGGGGGGAATACATTCTTGAAACTAGAAATTAAAGGGGATAATTTAATTTTAAAGTGAAAATGTTTTCAAAAGAAAAGGCTATTATTCTACATTCTTTCTTTTAACATCTTTATTGGAATATAATTGCTTTACAGTGTTTGTTAGTTTCTGCTGTATAACAAAGTGAATCAGCTATGAGCATAAGTATATCCCCATATCCTCTCCCTCTTGAGTCTGCCTCCCACCCTCATTATCCCACACCTCTAGTGATTGCAAAGCACTGAGCTGATCTCCCTGTGCCATGCAGCTGCTTCCCACTAGCTATCTATTTTACATTTGGTAGTGTATATATGTCCATGCTACTCTCTCACTACATCCCAGCTTACCCTTCCCCCTCCCTGTGTCCTCAAGTCCATTCTCTACATCTGTGTCTTTATTCCTGTCCTGCCCCTAGGTTCATCAGAACCTTTTTTTTTTTTTTTTTTTAGATTCCATATATATGTGTTAGCATACGATATTTGCTCTTCTCTTTCTGACTTACTTCACTCTGTATGACAGACTCTAGGTCCATCCACCTCACTACAAATAACTCAATTTCGTTTCTTTTTATGGCTGAGTAATATGCCATTGTATATATGTGCCACATCTTCTTTATCCATTCATCTGTCAATGAACACTTAGGTTGCTTCCGTGTCCTGGCTATTGTAAATAGTGCTGCAATGAACACTGTGGTACATGACTCTTTTTGAATTACGGTTTTCTCAGGGTATATGTCCAGTAGTGGGATTGCTGGGTCATATGGTAGTTCTATTTTCAGTTCTTTGAGGAACCTCCATACTGTTCTCCATAGTGGCTGTACCAATTCACATTCCCACCAGCAGTGCAAGAGGGTTCCCTTTTCTCCACACCCTCTCCAGCATTTACTGTTTGTAGATTTTTTGATGATGGCCATTCTGACCGGTGTGAGGTGATATCTCATTGTAGATTTGATTTGCATTTCTCTAATGATTAGTGATGTTGAGCATCTTTTCATGTGTTTGTTGGCAATCTGTATATCTTCTTTGCAGAAATGTCTAGTTAGGTCTTCTGCCCATTTTTGGATTGGGTTGTTTCTTTTTTGATATTGAGCTGCATGAGCTGCTTGTATATTCTGGAGATTAGTCCTTTGTCAGTTGATTCATTTGCAAATATTTGCTCCCAGTCTGAGGGTTGTCTCTTCGTCTTTTTTATGGTTTCCTTTGCTGTGCAAAAGCTTTGAAGTTTCATTAGGTCCCATTTGTTTATTTTTGTTTTTATTTCCATTTCTCTAGGAGGTGGGTCAAAAAGGATCTTGCTGGGATTTATGCCATAGTGTTCTGCCTATGTTTTGCTCTAAGAGTTTTATACTGTCTGGCCTTACATTTAGGTCTTTAATCCATTTTGAGTTTATTTTTGTGTAGAGTGTTAGGAAGTGTTCTAATTTCATTCTTTTACATGTAAGCTGTCCAGTTTTCCCAGCAACACTTATTGAAGAGGATGTCTTTTCTCCATTGTATAATCTTGCCTCCCTTATCAAAGATAAGGTGACCATATGTGCCTGGGTTTATTCCTGGGCTTTCTATCCTGTTCCATTGATCTATATTTCTGTTTCTGTGTCAGTACCATACTGTCTTGATTACTGTAGCTTTGTAGTATAGTCTGAAGTCCAGGAGCCTGATTCCTCCAGCTCCATTTTTTCTTCCCAAGATTGTTTCGGCTATTCAAGATCTTTTGTGTTTCCATACAAATTGTGCAATTCTTTCTTCTACTTCTGTGAAAAATGCCATTGGTAGTTTGACAGGGATTGCATTGAATCTGTAGATAGCTTTGGGTAGTTTAGTCATTTTCACAATGTTGACTCTTCCAATCCAAGATCATAGTATATCTCTCCATCTGTTTGTATCATCTTTAATTTCTTTCATCAGTGTCTTATAGTTTTCTGCATGCAGGTCTTTTGTCTCCTTAGGTAGGTTTATTCCTAGGTATTTTATTCTTTTCGTTGCAATGGTAAATGGGAGTGTTTCCTTAATTTCCCTTTCAGATTTTTTATCATTAGTGCATAGGAATGCAAGAGATTTCTGTGCATTAATTTTGTATCCTGCTACTCTACCAAATTCATTGATTAGCTCTAGTAGTTTTCTGGTAGCACATTTAGGATTTCCTACGTACAGTATCATGTCATCTGCAAACAGTGACAGTTTTACTTCTCTTTTTCCGATTTGGATTCCTTTTATTTCTTTTTCTTCTCTGATTGCTGTGGCTAAAACTTCCAAAACTATGTTGAGTAATAGCGGTGAGAGTGGGCAACCTTGTCTTATTCCTGATCACAGAGGAAATGGTTTCAGTTTTTCACCACTGAGAATGAAGTTGGCGGTGGGTTTGTCATATATGACCTTTATTATGTTGAGGTAGGTCCCCTCTATGCCAACTTTCTGGAGGGTTTTTATCATAAATCGGTGTTGAATTTTGCCAAGAGCTTTTTCTGCATCTAATGGGATGATCATATGGTTTTTATCCTTCAACTTGTTAATATGGTGTATCACATTGATTGATTTGCGTATATTGAAGAATCCTTGCATCCCTGGGATAAACCCCACTTGATCATGCTGTACGATCCTTTTAATGTGCTGTTGGATTCTGTTTGCTAGTATTTTGTTGAGGATTTTCACATCTATGTTCATCAGAGATATTGGCCTACAGTTTTCGATTTTGTGACATCTTTTGTCTGGTTTTGGTATCAGGGTGACGGTGGCCTTGTAGAATGAGATGGGGAATATTCCTCCCTCTGCTACATTTTGGAAGAGTTTGAGAAAGATAGGTGTTAGCCCTTCTCTAAATGTTTGATAGAATTCGCCTGTGAAGCCATCTGGTCCTGGGCTTTTGTTTGTTGGAAGATTTATTTTTTGTTTTTTTTGTTTTTGCGGTACGTGGGCCTCTCACTGCTGTGGCCTCTCCCGTTGCGGAGCGCAGGCTCAGTGGCCATGGCTCACGGGCCCAGCAGCTCCGCGGCATGTAGGATCCTCCCGGACCTGGACGCGAACCCGTGTACCCTGCATCGGCAGGCAGACTCTCAACCGCTGGGCCACCAGGAAAGCCCTGCTGGAAGATTTTTAATCACAGTTTCAATTTCAGTGCTTGGGATTGGTCTGTTTATATTTTCTATTTCTTCCAGGTTCAGTCTTGGCAGGTTGTGCCTTTCTAAGAATTTGTCCATCTCTTCCAGGTTGTCCATTTTATTGAAATATAGTTGCTTGTAGTAATCTCTCATGATCCTTTGTATTTCTGCAGTGTCAGTTGTTACTTTTCCTTTTTCATTTCTAATTCTGTTGATTTGATTCTTCTCCCTTTTTTTCTTGGTGAGTCTGGCTATAATGGTTTATCAATTTTGTTTATCTTCTCAAAGAACCAGCTTTTAGTTTTACTGATCCTTGCTATTGTTTCCTTCATTTCTTTTTCATTTATTTCTGATATGATCTTTATGATTTCTTTCCTTCTGCTAACTTTGGGGATTTTTTGTTCTACTTTCTCCAACTGCCTTAGGTGTAAAGTTTGGTTGTTTGAGATTTTTCTTGTTTCTTGAGGTATGATTGTTTTGCTATAAACTTCCCTCTTAGAATGGCTTTTGCTGCATCCCACAGGTTTTGGGTCGTCGTGTTTTCATTGTCATTTGTTTCTAGGTATTTTTTGATTTCCTCTTTGATTTCTTCAGTGATCTCTTGGTTATTTAGTAGTGTTTTGTTTAGCCTCCACGTGTTTGTTTTACAGATTTTTCCCTGTAATTGATATCTAGTCTCATAGCATTGTGGTCGGAAAAGATACTTGATACGATTTCAATTTTCTTAAATTTGCCAAGGCTTGATTTGTGACCCAAGATATGATCTATCCTGGAGAATGTTCCATGAGCACTTGAGAATAAAGTATATTCTGTTGTTTTTGGATGGAATGTCCTATAAATATCAATTAAGTCCATCTTGTTTAATGTGTCATTTAAAGCTTGTGTTTCCTTATTTATTTTCATTTTGGATGATCTGTCCATTGGTGAAAGGGGGTGTTAAAGTCCCCTACTATGACTGTGTTACTGTCAACTTCCCCTTTTATGGCTGTTAGCATTTGCCTTATGTATTGAGGTGCTCCTATGCTGGGTGCGTAAATATTTACAGTTGTTACATCTTCTTCTTGGATTGACCCCTTGATCATTATGTAGTGTCCTTCTTTGTCTCTTGTAACAGTCTTTATTTTAAAGTCTACTTTATACGATATGAGAATTGCTACTCCAGCTTTCTTTTGATTTCCATTTGCATGGAATATGTTTTTCCATCTCCTCACTTTCAGTCTGTATGTGTCCCTAGGTCTGAAATGGGTCTCTTGTAGACAGCATATGTATGGGTCTTGTTTTTGCATCCATTCAGCCAGTCTGTGTCTTTTGGTTGGAGCATTTAATCCATTTACATTTAAGGTAATTACCAATATGTATATTCCTATTACCATTTTCTGACTGTTTTGGGTTTGTTTTTGTAGGTCTTTTTCTTCTCTTGTGTTTCCTGCCTAGAGAAGTTCCTTTAGCATTTGTTGTAAAGCTGGTTTGCTGGTACTGAATTCTCCTAGCTTTTGCTTGTCTGTAAAGGTTTTAATTTCTCTATCGAATCTGAATGAGATCCTTGCTGGGTAGAGTAATCTTGGTTGTAGGTTTTTCCCTTTCATCACTTTAAATATGTCCTGCCACTCCCTTCTGGCTTGCAGAGTTTCTGCTGAAAAATCAGCTGTTAACCTTATTGGGATTCTCTTGTATGTTATTTGTTGCTTTTCCCTTGCTGCTTTTAATGTTTTTTCTTTGTATTTAATTTTTGATAGTTTGGTTAATATATGTCTCAGCATGTTTCTCTTTGGGTTTATCCTTTATGGTACTCTGTGCTTCCTGGACTTGATTGACTATTTCCTTTCCCATGTTAGGGAAGTTTTTGACTATAATCTCTTCAAATATTTTCTCAGCACCTTTCTTTTTCTATTCTTCTTCTGGGACCCCTATAGTTCGAATGTTGGTGTGTTTAATGTTGTCCCAGAGGTCTCTGAGACTGTCCTCAATTCTTTTCATTCTTTTTTCTTTATTCTGCTCCCTGGCAGTTATTTCCACCATTTTATCTTCCAGCTCACTTATCCATTCTTCTGCCTCAGTTATTCTGTTATTGATTCCTTCTAGAGTATTTTTAATTTCAGTAATTGTGCTGTTCATCACTGTTTGTTTGCTCCTTGATTCTTCTAGCTCCTTGTTAAATGTTTCTTGTATTTTCTCCATTCTGTTTCCAAGATTTTGGATCATCTTTACTATTGTTACTCTGAATTCTTTTTCAGGTAGGTTGCCTATTTCATCTTCATTTATTTGGTCTTGTAGGTTTTTACCTTGCTCCTTCATCTGTAACATATTTTTTTGTCGTTTCAATTTTTTTTTTTTTTTTTTTTTTTGATGGATGGTGCTGTATTCCTGTCTTACTGGTTGTTTGGCCTGAGACGTCCAGCCCTGGAGTTTGCAGGCAGTTGGATAGAGCTGGACCTTGGTGCCGAGATGAGGACCTCCAGGAGGCTCACTCCAATTGATATTCCCCGGGGTCTGAGGTTCTTTGTTAGTCCAGCGGTTTGGACTCAGAGCTCCCACCACAGGAGCACAGGCCCAACCTCTGGCCTGGGAACCAAGATCCCACATGCTTCGTGGAGTGGTTAAAAAAAAAAAAGAAAGAAAGAAAGAAAAAAGGAGCAGTACAATATTAAAGAATAAAAAACAAAATAAAATTGGAAAGATAAAAAATATATTAGGATAAATAAAACTATAATTGAAACAACTGCAACAAGGTAAAAGAAAATCACAGCAGAAAAAAGAAAAAAAGGGGTGGGGGGCAACAAGCCGAAAGGAGAGATCACTAACAAAGTATAAAGAATAAAATAAAATTAGATCGGTGTTTTGTGACCACCTAAAGGGGTGGGATAGGGAGGGTGGGAGGGAAACACAAGAGGGAGGAGATATGGGGATGTATGTATATGTATAGCTGATTCACTTTGTTATAAAGCAGAAACTAACACATCACTGTAAAGCAATTATACTCCAATAAAGATGTTAAAAAATAAAATAAAATAAAATTAGAAAAATAAAAGATCAGGAAAAATAAAAATATAAAAGGATCAACAACAATGAATCAATAAGGTAAAACAGAACCCCAATCTAAAAGAGGAAAAAAGAAAAATAAAATAAAGCCTTGGCTATGGGGGCGGGGTTTAGGCGGGGGTGGAACTTAGGCAGGGGTGAGGTTTAGGGTGGGGCGGGGCCTAGCCAGGGCGACATTCAAGAGTGGGGCAAGACCTCTGCTTACAACCTGCCCGGAAGGGGAGAGGCAGTACTTGTTCCGGAGTTTGGAGGTGGGGCCCTGGGTGGGGGCGGGGCTTGGACTCTGCACGCCAGGAGGGAGTCTCCGAGGGCAAAGGATTAGGCCTGGGAGCCCAACAGGCTCCCTGGTGCCTAAGTGGACGGGGAAAGCACTGGCCCGTTCCCTTCCATTCCTTCATGCCCCTGCCACGCCCCGTCTCCCCCAGGGTCTCACCCGTTGCCGCTGGACCCCTAACCATGGGTGGGTCCCGCTGGGTGTAGGAACTCCTCCCCTCCCCCGGCCGCCCCTCAGGGGTGCCGTCCCAGAGGTCCGGACTTTACTTTTGCTTCCCCTTCCCTCCCTCTGACTCCCTCAGGACCCGCCTGGCTGGAGGGGGCCTAGGTGGGCAGAGGATCAGCCCTGGGATCTCAACAGGTTCCTGGGGGTCCAAGAGGGCAGGGGAAACCTGGCTACGCTCCCTTTTGATCCTCTGCCCTCCCAAGGGTTCCTAATTTCCCTCTTCGGGCGTGGGATCCCTTCCCCTCCCGAGCCTCCCCTCGGGGGCGCCAGTCCCGAACGCCTCCACTTCTCCTCCCCCTTCACTCCCCCCACACCCCATGTCCTACCTGGTCGCTGGGGGTTCCTCCCGTCCCCTTAGGTGTCTGTGGTCCCCCACTGGTGCCTGGTAGGTGCCCTAGTTGTGAGAAGACGCGAATTCCGCCTTTTAAAAAAATTATTGGGAAAAAACCAAATTAAATAAGCCTAGAATCTCCTTTAAAAAAAAAAAAAAAAAAAAAAAAAAAAAAAAAAAAAAAAGAATCCTACCACACCATTTTGGCAAATTTATGAGAAACAACCAAAGCTGAATGTACCATGCAGGATAACTTTAAATAACTAATCAACTATTTTTATATAATGCAAATCACTATCATCCATTACCACTCCTTGATTAACAATAAATGACCAAGAACAAAAGAACGGACTGCTGTAGCATCACCTGAAACTACTTAATCAGAGAGACTCAGAGAAGTATGATCCCATTGGTGGAATAATACTCAGATCCAACTCCTACTGTGCTACTGAACATTAAGTATTCCTGAGCAAGCTATTTAACCTCTGCACCTCAGTCTTCTGAGCTGTAAAATGAGAATCATGATAGCTGCCAATTCATAAACAGGGATGCTGAAGCTTAATGTAAGATGCTGCATCTAAGCTACCACAACCCAATAGATTCCAGCAGTTCTTGCTCAAGTAAAACTTCCAAAAGTGCCAAAGTGAACCCCAGACTCTTATTGATTTCCATTTTATCCCCAATAAATGGATGAACATCATGAGAAGCTGAATATTATCCCTAGAACATTTAAAAACCAATGCCTGACTCAGAGACATAGTAACTTTGTAACAATAGCTGACTTAATGGTTATTTTATAAATGTATTCGTTTGTTATATCAGAATAAATATAAGCATTCCACATAAGTGTCACAACCCATAAAAGAATGAAATAGCAATAAGATATATCGTATCACATCATAAAATTTGTTAATTCCTATTTTGTTTCTTCCTTCTCTAGCAAAGAGAATGTACAGAACATACAAAGTGAGAAGTGAAGATGCAGACAGATAAAAAAAGGGCATAGCCACTCTAGGCCCCCCTGAACTGTACGCTAAAGAAAAGCTGCAGGTGTAACCTCAGAGCCAATATTGATAGACTTTGAAAAAGTGTGGGTAATAAGAGAAGTCCTTAGATATTGACAGTCAAGTGTTATAAAAGTGAGAATATCTGATCATTTCACCTTTACATACTAAGGAACACAGGTCATACACTGCTGGAAAACCTAAGTATCAAATCAATTAGCCATCTCTGGTCTAATCACACTTTCAGGGAGGACAGCTGGCTATGCCAAGAGCTCAGATGTGTCAGAACAGAGGCTGTGGGACAGGAAGATTCATTTAGAAAATGCAGGAGGACAGGAGCCCAAAAAATCTAGTACAGAGTTCACAAAGAGTACTATAATAGCTTACATGATACAACTACAAAAATATGATAGCATCACTCTGTTACATGCAATAATTATCTATGAAACACAATACAAATAAACTAAGTTATATTTCTGGATAAGAGATTTTAATTTTTTCAACAATTAAAGTGACTTTAGTCTGCATTCTAAAGTTCATTAACTATAGATTCTAGAGCTAATAGCTAAGAAACAGAAAATAGCCAGAAAGAAAAATCAAGATATTCCAATGCATAATTAATAAATTAGAATATTACAGAGCAAATCAAACTCAGTCTTGCCTCTAATTTCAAAAGCCTATATGACTTTTCACAAACTTCATTTATTATTTACTATTTATCATGCGCTACAAGCAGAATAATCTTAGATATGTTTCCTGATTCTACCATGTCACCCTCCTTAAACTTCTTTATCTGGGCATATAAATATATTTCTATACTCTTCATGATTATTTTAAAATATCTAGCACCACTCCTGAAAAACAATAATTGCCTACTCAGTAACAGAAAAATAAGAGTACTGTGTAATATTATTGTTTATCTTCATAGTCTTTTTTTTTTTTTTTTTTTTTTTGGCTGCTTTGGGTCTTTGTTGCTGGGCGCGGGCTTTCTCTAGTTGCGGCGAGCGGGGGCTACACTTTGTTGCAGTGCGCAAGTTTCTCATTGCAGTTGCAGTGCGCAACTCTTTGTTGCAGTGCACGAGCTTCTCATCTGCTCTTGTTGCAGAGCATGGGCTCTAGGTGCACAGGCTTCAGTTGTTGTGGCACTCGGGCTCTGTAGTTGTGGCTTGCAGGCTCTAGAGTACAGGCTCACGTAGTCGTAGTGCACTGGCTTAGTTGCTCCGCAGCATGTGGGATCTTCCCGGACCAGGGCTTGAACCAGTGTCCCCTGCATTGGCAGGCGGATTCTTAACCACTGCACCACCAGCGAAGTCCCCTAGTCACTTTCTATTCTACCGGTGCAGAAGCTATGAAGATGTGAGTATGTATTCCACTCGCACGCCTCTCCATCTGAGAGCTCTGCAGGTCTTTCCACATAAGCTTACTTTAGTTCTCTTCATTTCACATACGGATCTTTAAAATTCCCTTTTGCCCATTTTCTGGATATACTCAATGGCAACAGATCCATTACAGCCATTTTTATATGGCAAATTTCTTGAACAAGAAGCATACCATAATCCTACCATAATCATAAAGGTCAAATGCATCAGTGCTTCTCCAGGGAAGTCTTTCCATGCAGTAATGAGCCACTTTTCTTTAGGAATCGAAGTTTCACTCTGTAGAGTAAATGACTGCTCACATACAGACATTTCTCACTCTGAGTCAGTCAACTATGCCATAACCTTCTCTTTTCTCACTTTTTTTTGAAATCTGCAAGCTTTTACATATATATGATTACAGTGCTTGATGTAGAGCCCTGATGATGGAAAAGCACTCACATATTTGTTGATTTTTCATACACCTGTACTTGGAATTTTTAAAAACTTCCACATTAGTAATAAGTAGAGCTCTTCCTATAGTGAATTTCACCATATTCAGAGCAATCCCTTTGGTTCTTGTTTATCAGACACAGTGGACTCACACATGTACAAAATAACCTAAATTCAAAGTTATTTATTATCGCATTGCTAGCAAAATACTGGAAACATTCAAATGCCCTTCGATAAAGCACTAGTGGTACATCCATACAGTGGAATACTATGCAACAATTGAAAAATGAAAAGACTTTTTTTAAACTGGAACAATCTCCTAGATATTGTTAGGCAAAAAAAATCAAGGTATAAAAGAGGGGTGAAATTATATATAATATACTAAATGTTATACACTAAATATAGTTTTATATAATATACTAAATGTTATTATATATGTATATTTTATATATTTAATTTTTACAGACTCATACATCTCTGAAAGGATAGTCATTGTAGG
>NW_006787051.1:2184481-2194516 GCF_000442215.2 Lipotes vexillifer
GAAATAAGTGTCAAGAGGACAGGGACAAAAGCAAGACTTTTTCACTATATACCCTTCTATTTTTAAATTATGTACCAAACACAATTATTATCTATTCAAAAAATAATTAAACTTTAAAAGAATATATAGTGTGGTAGTTACACGCAGAGGATCTGCAGATAAAAAGACCTGAGTTTAAGTCCCAGCTCTACCATTAACTAGTGTGTGACCTTAGGCAAGTTCTCCAAGCCCCAGTTTCCTCATCTGTAAAATGGGGGTAATGATAGTTACTGTGAGAATCAGAGCAAATCAAGTATATAAATCACTTAGCACAGTTCCTGGAAACTATTATTATTCAATGTTCTATTTAAATGGTACTGTAGACTTGAAAGTCACAAAGTTACAGTCATCATCAATCATTTTTTCTCTTATTCTCGGTGAACAAATTTTGTTAGTTCCTCTTTCAAAAAGATACAGCATCCAACCATTTATGTCCATTGTATAACCACTAGAGATTGGCCCAGACCCTGAAGTATTAGCTAAAGACTTTGAATTTCATAAGAAAGTCAGTTAGAAGCCCCTGCACATTTGCCACTATATACAGACATATCTATATAATCTCTACTCTAGTAAATACCAAATGCCATCAATTTATATCTGTATTCCCACTTTACTGTTTATAAAGTATTTTCAAACACTTTAGCTTAATTCCTGGAATTGCATCTTGGAAACAGAAGGTCCATTAAAGGACATTCTAATTTTTAAACAACTCTGAAACAAGCAAAGCAGGCATTTTTGTTCCTCTTTTGTAGATAAACATTTTTAGTTGAAGAGTGACCTATTAAATATGAATTTAAATGATTTTTAAATAATAAATTAATTAAATGAAAGCCAAAGAAGAGGAGTGACGTGCCAAAGGCCACATGCTTTACAAGAAAAAAAAAAAAAAAGCCTAGATTTCAGATCTTCTCATTTCAGCACTCATTTCACTTACAGTCTTGACAGGAAGTGTCTCTCTTACCAGGATGTCATCAAGCATACTGTTCTTCCCTTACCTAGAAGGCTCTTACCTATGCCAACCAAGACTTTGTTCACAGAAGCTTCCCTGGATCTGGTAGCCCCAGGTCTCTGAATTCTATCTACTGCCATAGCAAACAACTTCGGCCCACACTGATTATATCTACAAGGATGACCTACAAGCACCTCAAATGCAACATGTTCACAGCAGTAACATATTCACGGCAGTAACTACCCTGCCTCGTTCCTCCACCCTCAACCCTTGCCTGGACTTGCTCTTCCACCTCCACCTCCTGGGACCCCTACTTCAGTGAACTGTCCCACCGCCACCCACATGGGAAACCATACAGATAAGAGTGATGCTACTCCTCCCTCTCCCTAAATCCACCAATCCCGCTTCTACCTCTAACTATCTATAGAATGAATCCGCGTCTCTTCAGAATGGATGTAGAGTCCCCGAGACTTCCAGGATTGGAGAGCAGTGACTGAGAGCTCTGACCCAGGCACCAAAATAGCATGGTTCAAATCCCAGCTTACGCACTTACCAGCTCTCTGACCTTGGGCATATTACTGAACTTATGTCTCATTTTTCTCATCTGTCCAGTTGAGAAAATACTAGTAGCTATCTCATAGGATTATTATAAAGTGCAAAAGAATTAATATAAAGTGCTTAGAATAATGTCTGGTACACTTTATAGTATACACTACTATTTCCAACAGAAGCATTTTTTTTTTTAATGTCATAAGATATTTGTTCCACCGTGGTGTAAAATCCAAAAGTTTTTCATCAAGACAGAAAATCAAAACATAGTCCAATGTCCAATCAGTCTGAGTCTCCATCCCACTTAAAGTTTTAGTCATGTTGTGCCTATGGCTATTTCCCTACTGTACAACTGCAGTACCTCTTACCTAGATTACTATACCAGCCTCCAATTAATTGATCTCTTTATCTCTAGCCCTCTCCAATATATTCTCCAAACTGCAGCCAAAATGATTTTTCTAAAATGTGTATGCCGTTCTCCTACTTAAAGCCCTTCAATCACTCTCTACTACTTTGAATTAAAGTCTAGATTTTTTTTAACATGGCTTAAAGATCCCAATATGATATGTGTGATATGGTCTCAAGCTTCATTCTTATCTACCTTCCCACCCCGCCATCTAGGCTCCTGTCATCACTCTTTCCATTCCTAAAATTCTTTCAGGTCCCACACCTCTCAGGTCCAGGATTTTAGATATATTATGTCCTCTGCTTGAAACACCATGCCCCATCACTCTACCTCTTACCTGGATAATTGCTACCTACCCTTCAGTCTTAATTTAGATGCCACTTCATCCAAAAAACACATCTCCTGGCCCCCAAATCTGGATTAGGTGCCCTTCCTATGATTCAAGCACTACCATATACTTCCCCTATCAGAGCATTTTTCTCAACTGCCTATTTGCTTATCTATATTCCCCCATCAAACTATAAGCTGTACAAAGGTAGAGACCACATCTTTCTTTTATCCCAATGCTCACCACAATGCCTGCCACGTGGCAGGTGCTTCATTAAATATCTGTTGAATAAATTAGTATCACAAATGGGGCTCCAGCAGGTTCATGAATATTTTGCAAGCAACATTAAATGGAAGGATTTTTTTAAACTAAAGTAAATCAAGTAAATAAAATACTAATAAATACAGAAGTTGAAAGTCTTACGGAGACACTCAATATGACATAGAATCTAATCATTATGACTGTCCAGTGACCAGGTCAGAATCTTTGGGAAACAGCAAAAGAGACCTCTCTGAAGAATATAGATAGAAATAGTTTCCAGTAATACAGCAGCAAGAAATCATGAGCAACGATACATCTCCTGCTAAGCCTCTGGAAACCACACACACACAAAAAATCTATCATAGGAAATCTTTTAAAAATATAAAATACATGCTTCAATCTCCTGGCCAACTGTAAGTTCTGCAACACTGAACTGAAAAATCAACGCCTAAAATCCATTCAGATTAAACACACTGACAAGTAAAAAATTAATAAATATTCGATCTCACCTCTACCTTAACAGTCAATTTTCAATTCTCTTATTTTTCCCACTTCCATACACAGAGTAAGCTTCTCCATCCTCTGTACCTGGTAGCAATTTATACACAGCTCTGGTATTACTTTTATCACACTCTATCGTACTACTTAAGTACCTCTCTGCCACCAGACTCTCAGGAAGACAGAGGTGGTATCATTAATTCATCATTGTATCTTTAAGGCCATCACTGCACATAGAAGGTATTTGGTGTTTGTGGAAAGGAGAAAAAGGAAGAAAGAGAAAGGGAGAGAAAGAGCAATCTATTTATACAAGTATGTCAAAAGGCTGAAGTGGTAGAGAGCTCCCACAGATGTAAGGAAAAGAAGCCTGAAAGAAGTTAAATTTCTAAAAGTTAACATGCAGATAATCCAGTGAACTTTAATATTAATTAATAACAGAAATAAGGACTACTCATTCTCATCCAATGGCAGTCTACAAGAAAGCTTACAGAGTAAGGAGCTCCATGTAGACTTCTTTATGTAGCCTATGTAGAAGCACAGAGCCCCCCCACCCCCCCTTAAAAAAAAAGGAGGAAGAGGAGGGGGGAAGAGCAGAAATGGGAAGAGAAAAATTAAAAAATTGTTTCATGCCCCACTCGGTGTCTAAGAAGTCGAAGTGATTCAAACACTTCAAAAATGGTTGTCCATGGCCAATATTATTAATATTTTGAGAAAGATGCGTGAGGATGTTTTACTATTGGGGCAGAGAAAAATGTTGGATATTCTCAACAGAAATTCATTGTCATATTTTCACTTAGCGACATGACTCTAAAATGTTCAAACATGAAGTGAAAAATTCATTTGTTCAGTGTTTGTAACAGATACTCAAATATTTGAAAAATCATTATTTCAACATTAAATATCACTATTTACATTACACAGTGTGCAGGCTGGAGTTAGAAGAAAAGACTATCATGTGGAAGATTTGCTTTTAGCAGAGTCAATCTGTTCATTCCCCAAGATGCCAAGAATTTACCTCGCTCCCCAATAAACTTAAAGACATTCCCCATATACTCTAATACCAATAGCCCGGGCTGTGTAAGAGTTCGTGGAAGAGAGATGTAATCTGCTATCATCACATATGCAATGAAAAGTACAAAAGAATTCTAAAAGTCCTATAAAACTTGTATCTTTCCCACCAGGGAAATTCTCCCAGCACAGTGACTTTCTTTTTCATAATACTAAATCAAAGCTTTAACAGCATCCACGTTGTGCTTAGGTTCAGCCCAGAAAACAGACTTCTCTAAAGACTTTGGAAAAGAAACCCAACACTTAGATGGAGGCTTATCACTTCAGAAGAAGGTCTATTCCGAAAGAGAACCATCTGTCACTGAAGGCTGAGCTCATTCCAAAGAGAAGATATGTAACTTCCCCTTTTTTATTAATTTATTGGCATGATAACTCACATCAATTTAAAGGCAGTTCATCCACAATGAGCAAACTGTTTGAAAGCTAAATGCATTAACTCTTCTTTCACAGGGCCTGTAAGTATTTTTTGAAATCTTAGTGGTTTGCACTTAATGCTTTATTTTAAAATCAGTTTAATCATTTCCTAAAACCAGTATTTCTTCAGGAAGATGGATTTCATTTTACCTCCATATCTATTACCCCAGGTCAGAATTGCAATGAATTGTGATTCCATTTGAAACCACTAATACTGCACTCAAAAATCCAATCAGTAAGGGAGCCTGAACACACAATTTTCCAAAATGACTATAGTGCTCCTACTTCCTATTCTTAAATATCTAAGACACTAATTGAATGTCCATACTATTTTATTTATAGATCTTTCTCAAATACTCTCACAATAAAATCACCAGTTTTTAATTCCCACTTCCACAAAAGCTCTTTTTTTTGGCTTTATTTTGAAGACTTAACAACTGTATTTTTTAAATCAGTTTGATAAATAAATGTTCAAAAAACAAAATGTTCTTATGAGACTCCGAAGTCTCTACAGCATAGAGCTTGATATGCTTTATAACAGTAGGAACAGAGGACAAAACTATGAAAGTATAGTAACAATTACACAAAACAGATGTATGAATATGTGTATAAGTATACATGTGCATGAGATATATATCCACTTTGTGAATTATCTACAAAAACAATTTAATGTCAGGCAGCTCTTATCCACCATGTCTTCTTGGCTATGGTATGATCATGAATATAAACTCAATCATATAAATCACTAAAGCAAAACCTAGAATGGAGAAGTAGCCATGTCATAGTATCACGCAATCACAGAATCCTGGAATTGGAAAGAACATCAAAGGACAACTGATACAGCATGGAATTTCTTTCATAGATCTAATGGATGCTGACATGGACATTGTTATAAGTTTTCCAATGACAGGGAACCCATTCTTTACTTTCCCCAAGAAGCTCATTTCATCAGACTCCAGTGACAGGATGTTTCTCCTCATATCAAGCCAAAATTATCTCCCTATAAATCCTCCTGTCAGGTAGTACCTAGTCTGTTCTTACAGATATTCCTAGTCCATCTTTAACAGGTCTCTGTGTTCTAGATATGAAGAAAATGAACATGTTCCCCCTGGTCATATTTCCTAGAGGCTAGGCATCTTTTCTACATCCCCAATATCCTAAGCTGTCCTTCATATCATTTAAAGACCCTTAACCATCCCAGGCACTTCAGTCTCCTCCTGGTGAAATTCAATTTGCCAGTATCTCTATTAAAAAATGGCATCTAGAACTGAAAATCATACTCCACAAATTACTACCAACATTTATTCACTAGGAAATAGATATTTGGGAAAGACAATGGAAATGGCTAGATAAACAGAAAATATAAATCAATGCTATCCAAAGACAGTGATGAGGAAAGTGGGGGGGGGGGGGGTTTAAAATACAGTGTCATCAAGCTATTCATTCTGAAAGAAATTAAACCACACTATGTGCTAGTCCACAACCTAAATTACCTGAGAACTGGTAATGCTAAAGTAGTATGACCAAAACTTTCTAAATTTGCAATAAGCACGGTTATATATAGTCATAGCCTTTAAAATAAATTACTTTTAATCTCATCTAAAGAATCAAATGAAATCAAAATACTGGATGTAATTAAGACTGTTTAGTTTCCCTGGAGATTATAGGAATCAGACATGTTAAGCATTCCAGGAATGAAACATTTGATACAATTAAGAAAATCCTATTGGAAAAAATTAGTCTGTAAAACAGAGATAATATGGGGCTAAGGAATGGCTTATTAATTACTCATTCAATTCTGAGTATAATAAATACAGCTATTACCATTTCAATTCACTAGTGGCTGAGCTCAGAAAGCTAAAACACTGCCACTCAATCTGCCTCCAGAATCTATTGATCTAATCAGTATAGTCACTGCCTGCTTCATTTATTGAATCACAGAATTACTTTAGGCTGAAAGGAATTTAGATGAAAAAAAAAAAAATGCTAGTAAGAAGGAGGACCAAAATTAAAGACCAAAATCTGGTACCTTGTCTTCTATACTTGAACAACCCTTCAAATACTTGAAAGAAGCTGTCATACCCTCCCTTCCCGCCCTAACCAATCTTCTTTCCAAGGCCAGTTCCTTCAGTCACTTATAATATAGGGAGGATCTCAGAACAAAGTCCTATATAAGTGACCTCTGAAATTCAGACATGTTCTTTCATGTCTGACGGGCCAGCTTAGACTGTGTCTTGAGGGGATAAATGAGTGGCTATTGGGAGGAGGCTGCCCCCAACAAGATGAAGCCTCTTGAGCCCCACTCTTCAACCCCTCAGTTACTCTGCATAAGGCAAGCAGGAGAGACACAGCCCTGGAGCAGAGCCAATCAGTAAGTGACTATGGAAGACGATCAGAAGAGAGGCTATGACTATGCGAACATCAGAAACACCAGGGGACAGCACCTCCAGTTCAGGGGCCTTCCCCTATACCTGGCCTTTCTCCAATAGCGCTCTCTCCACTAGGTCTCAGCCAACCTAATGGGTCTTTCCTGTTTCTGACTAAGCCCTGGGGCAAACAGGACGGAGACTCCTCCAGAGAGTATATAGCCACAGAGGGAGCTCTCCATGAGGATAAGGTCATAATCCCAAAGTAGACAGGCAAGTAACCTAGGATGATATTAAAGTGGCAGGATGCTGTAACAAGAGAAGCAGGATGGCAAAAGCCCAAAATATTAGATGCTTGGGGGAAATGCTAAAGACAAAAGACAAAGAAAAGGATTTTTTAAAGCTAGGCTTAACATAAGAAGAATAAAGCCAAGACAGTTGTTAATCCTTAACTACAAATTATGCCTCTGTCTTCTCCATCCAAACTGACCTCAAATCTCAGCCCAGCATAACAGGCTCTCCGTAAAGCTGGGAATTGCTGGCCTGTCAGTCATTGTCTTCTACTATCCCCCTGGATATCAGCTTCCTTAAAGATCTGCACTCTTCCCCACCTCCAGGCTTTTGGGCCTGCTGTTCATCCGGCCTCAGATCCCTTTGCCCTTCTGCTCATCCTCCCTTGACTGCCCCAAGCAGACGAGGGAGTACTCTCCTCCAGCTCCGATAGCACCGACCCATGTGTCTCTTCCAGCACCTCCCATGGGATATGATCATTTCTTGGTTTGCTTCCCTCCAAAACAGACTGTAAGCTCTCAGAGACTGTATCTTCATGTTCCAAGAATCTAGCATAGCCTGGCTCTTAATTTAGTAAGTGAATGAATCAAATGTAGGGAAGTAGGATCAGTAAGGTGACAATCATGTGCCAGGCTTTGTCTCATGTATGTCTTTTATCTCGTCTCTACTGACTAATGACAGACATACAGAGAACAGTGCCTGAAACACACTAAGTGACCAATAAAAACCGACTGAATAAATCAAGTGAATAAACATGAAAAGAGCTTTGACAGATTCAGCAAAGTGATATAGTCATGAGTATGAAGGTCCCTTCCAGTGCTAAGATTCTATGGAGTTTAAGAAAACTGTACTTATACAAATTTCCCAGAAGATCTGGAAAAGATAAAAGGGAAACTAGCATTTACTGAGGAGCTACACATTTGTTAGGCACTTTATATATGATATTTGATTTGTTTTTCATAATAATCCTGGGAAATTGGGATTATAATCCCCATTTTACAGATAAAGAAACCAAAGATAGAGATGCAGAGACAAAATTTGAACTCAGGTGAGCCTGACCCCAATCCTAATCTTTTCCCACACTGCACACATGAATCCCTGGGAGAAACACAATTCTCCCTTCCCTATCACTCCATTCCAAGGAAAAGGAGTTCTGAAACAAGCCAAGGCTCAATCAGGTCATGATTCCAGAGGGTAGAGCTTTCAATGGGAAGTATGAAGAGGTGAAAAAGCTCTACCTTCCCTTGAGAATACCCCTCTTTTCCTTGTCGAAAGGTTCACAACTCTTCCCATGTTCCTCCCATGAGTCTGGAAGGAAAATTGTAGGAACTCTCCAGCTTATAAAGGGCCTCTCCAACGCCTCTTTTACTCTTCCCGTTCCCCAACAGGTCAAGTGGCAATCAAGTTATAATTCAGAGGAATGATGGCAAGGAGAGAGCTACGTGGGTCTACTTGAGAGGCCTTAGATTAGAGGAGGAAGCAGCCCTGAAGCTTACACATCCCCTGCAAGCCTATTCACCAAGTTATAAGCCTACATACAAATGGTAACCAAAGTCCTAACTAGCAATACAGATATTTCTTTGCCTAGAATGTCTTCTGTGTAGGATGGTGGCATCTAATTGAGGTGACAAGGAATCAGCCAAATTTTGTTTCCCCAAAACATGACTCACAAGTTGACTTAAACAAATAACGTGAGGTGTACAACAAATGGCCCTGGGACAACTGGTTATCCTCATGCAAAAGAATTAATTTGGACACCTACATCACACATATACAAAAATTAACTCAAAATGGATTAAGGCCTAAATACTAGAGCTAAAACCACAAAACTCTCAGGAAAAAAACATACGAGTATATCTGACCTTGAATTAGGCAACAGTTTTTTAGATATGTCATCTAAAGCCAAACCAAAGTAAAAACAGATATATTGAACTTCATAAAATTAAAACTTTTGTTCCTCAAAGGACACTACCAGGGACTTCCTAGCAGTTTAGTGGTTAAGACTCCGTGCTTCCATTACAAGGAGCATGGGTTCAATCCCTGGTCAGGCAACTAAGATCCCACATGCCACAGGGCGAGGAGGCCAAAAAAAAAAAAAAAAAAAAAAAAAAAGACCCTACCAAGCAAGCAAAAAGACAACCTACAGAATGGGAGGAAATGTCTGCAAATCATATGTCTGATAAGGGTCTACTATCCAGAACATATAAAGAACTCTTCCAACTCAAGAATAAAAAGAGAATCCAAATTAAAAAATAAAGGAGTTAAATAGATACTTCTCCAAAGAAGATATACAAATGGCCAAAGATGTTCAACATCATTAGTCATCAGGAAAATGCAAATCAAAAGTATAATGAGGTACCACTTCACACCTACTCAGATGGCTATAATCAAAATGACAGACAATAACAAAGGGTTGGGGATGGTATGGAAAGACTCCTCATACATTACTGATGGGAATGGTGCAACCACTTTGGAGAACAGTTTGGCAGTCTTCAAAAAGTCACACATAGAGTTACTGTATGACCAGCAATTCTACTCCTAGATATATACTCAAGAGAAATGAAAATATATGTTCACACAAAAAGTTACACACAAATATTCATAGCGGCATCATTCGTAACAGCAAAAAAGAAAAAGAAGAAACAACCAAAATTGCCATCTACTGAGGAATGGATAAAAACAATGTGGTATATCCATACGATAGAATTTTATTTGTTTATAGAGAAGAATGAAGGACTAATACATACTACAACAGAAATGATTCTTGAAAACATCATGCTAAGTGAAAGAAGCCAAATGCAAAAGGGCCCATACTGTATGATTCCATTTATATAAAATGTCCATAATAATAGGCAAATCCATAGGG
>NW_006787051.1:2194576-2198964 GCF_000442215.2 Lipotes vexillifer
AGGGAAAGAAAGTAGATTAGTGTTTGCCAGGGGCTGGGGGCGGGGAGAATGAAGAATGACTGCTAACGGATGTGGGGTTTCTTTTTTGGGGCGATGAAACATTCTAGAATTAGATAGTGGTGATGATTGCAAAACCTTGTGATATACTAAAAACTTAATTTTACACTTTAAAAGGAGGAATTATATGGTACGTTAATTATATCTCAATAAAAAAAGGTGAGCTGCAAGTATAAAAATGAGCTAAGTGTACACATTATAACATGTACCATCAAAGAGATAAAACAGAAAAGCAATTAAGTTAACGTGAAAATCACTGCTGGACATTGGTGTTTACTTTCATAATAACAAATATGAGAAGTATTGCATTTTATTGCCATAAACTGCACACCAACATAAAGAAGATTGAGAGGAAAAATTAATTTGATTCCATGAAAAACATCCAAGGTTAAATATTTGCTTTCTTCCCAATATCTCAGCTGGTTGTAAGCTGAGCTCTCTGGAGCAGATATAAGAGCCTCTATGTTAGATTTGCTGACAGCAAACAGACTTGAAAGAATTCAAGTATAAGAAACTGAGCCTCAGACGCGCTGCCTTTGGTAAATGGTAAATGGATTCTCTCCCAGCAAGCTCTGTCACTGCAGACAAGCATTCCACCATGATAACGACAAAGTAACAGAGTAGAACTTTCAATTACCAGCATCTCAACCTTAGAGACTGGATGAACATCTTCCATAAGGCTTTTCTCAGATTCTCTGAATGAATGTGTGAGTCCAGATGACCAGTTTTTCCAGGTGAACACAGTTCATGTCAAGAATACTGAATCACAAGCAAACTTTGTACACGTACAATGTAAAAGTAAAAACATAAGACAATATTCTAGAACTATGCCTGGAACATCGTAGGTACCCAATAAATACTTGTTGAATAACGTTTATATAGTTAATAATATCTACATAATTTAGACCAAATACTAAGGCAAACAGTAGCAGTATTTCTAAATCAACTTATCTTCATTAATAAAGTTGTTTTTTTCTTGCTTTATTCCTGATGTTATACCACACCCTTATTGAGAGTCAAACTGAAAAGTCAATGGTTATTAAGAAAGATAATTAGTCTATCGTAAGTAGAAAGGATATTCTGATTAATTCTAAAAGTTACTGCCTCTCATCTTACAAACCTTCCTGAAATAAAACAACTTTGGGTTAATAAAACTGCAGAAATTTGTGAGGTGGTTAATCTTTCATGCACCCTAAGATTTATTTTAGTTAATAAACTAAGAAAAAGATATATTGATACAGTTTAATAATAAGTTGTTTACTCTTCACATTCTGGAACCCTAAGACAGATCAAGCAAAACACAATTCACCTCATTGATCCCTATTGGAGCTCAGTAGGAAGGGAAATTCTTTCTGAAGCACATATTAAAGCACACTAACTTACCAATGCCTAGAAGGTCAGCAATTAATTCTACATTACATTTTCCCTTTTTTAAGCCTCTTTTAAAAACAGGGAAATAAATTCTCAGAATCTAACAACTGTGGGTGCTTGAAATACTATATAGAATCATCAGATGGATAAAAGAAGTAGATAATCTCTCCAGAGATCACATCTTTTCCTCTCTCAGGACACTTCTGAAAGTCTCTAAGGATACCATTCTACAAGTTCACGATCTACGACAGACTCAGAAAAAGTCTTCGCCAGTTTCTTTTACAGCAGTATAAGCTCTTTTCTTCTTCTATCTTCAAGGAGATATAAAGATGACATGAGTATCACCCTTTACATCATCATCTTTTAGGTTTTTTATTGGAAATCACACTACTTAATTCTCTTTCACTTTCATTAACTCTTCCTTGATTTGCTGACATCACAAAATAACATTTTTAAAGAAAATGTAGTTTGTTAACTGGTCTCTGCATGAAAAAGACTTTCTAAGCATAAAAAGCAATGAATCAAAAAAGAAAAGGTTAACAAGTAAACATAAAATTGTTTTAATTTCTATAAATGAAAAGCCATCATAAATTAAAAGAAAAGGCAACTGTAGGAGAAATGCCCCAATATGACAAGCAAGGGATAATATTCTTACTCTATAAAAAGTTCACACAAATCAGCGTCTGGCCAAGACAAGTGCCCCCTACCCAGTCCCGCATTCCCCTCCTCATCCGTACAAGAAACTGCTAGGTCCCTACAAAAAAAAAAAGAGGTTACAGCTTCTTTCTCCCAGCTTTCAGGGTCACTGTGCCTTTCTTCTGCCTTAGTTCTTTGCCTCCTACCATGATGCCCTTTTTCTTCTCAGCCCTGTTAGCCAGGAGATTCAGATAAACAGCCTGATCTTGATTTCAGATTTTCCCCAAGATCCAGCCTCTGAAACACTGCTTTCTACATTGGTCTGTAACCTGCAGGCTCCAGGGATACCTTATCCAACTAATTCCAGCCAAAGCCCAACATACTGGCTCCTGCCTGGGCTAGGGAGGCAGAAATCAAACAATTAAGAAAAAAAACTGAGACTCCAGTATAAAAACCATCAAAGAGCTAGTGCAGGCAATCTAACAGCTAATAAGATTTTTAATGCTTAAACACATTAATAATGGAAGATGTGAATTAAAATGAGGTACTATTTTTAATCTGTGAAATTTGCAAAGATTTTTAAAAAATAATAATGCTAACACAGGTGTCATAAAACTGATAGCAGGATGGTAAACTGGTATACTCTTTCTAAAGGTGGCAGCATGTGTGAAGAGCATTCCTCTGCCTTTTGACCCTTCAATGTCATTTTTAGGAACTGATCTTCAGTAATCAAAAATCTAGTCAAAAGATTTAAGTATAAACATATTCATCTCTACATTTTTGTACGTGAAATGTAACTATCCAAAAGTAAGTAAACTGCAAATAAATTATGCTTTGTCCACAGTGTGGATTATTATGGAGCCAATAAAAATGATATAGTAAGAGCTGACTATTCTATAGCACTGATTAAGGACCACTGACTGTCCTAAGCAGTTAACATGTATTCAGTCATTCACTCCTCCAACAACATAAATGGAAACTGTGAGGTAGGTAGGTGCTAGTATCATCTCCATTTCACAGTTGAGAAATCGGAGGCACAGAGAAGTTATGTAATTGGTTCAAGGTTACACTGACACAGACTCACATGCCCTTTTCTGAAATTCTAAAATCCAAAAAGCTCTGAACACCACGTGTTCTCATAAATTTGTGGCATATTCATTTGTTGGCAAAACCTGACCTGAACTGAAGCAAAAGTATGTATAGTCTTTACTTACCCCACTTTGAGTGAAGTTATCTTGCTAAAGAAAACTTAATGCATTTGATTACAGAGTGCTGCCCCAGACCCCACTAGAAGGGATGCAGTTTATACACCATGTTGTCTTTCTATAATCTGAAAAATTCTGAATTTTAAAGCACAGATAGCCCCGCGAGTTTCATATAAGGAATTGTGGCAGAGCTGAAATTCAAATCTATGCATCTGCTTGGCTCTGGAGTCTGTGCTCTTAACCACCATGGTTATTTTGAGAGCCTGTTTAATGGCATGGGAAAATTCTTATAGTTAAAATATTTAAGTATTTATTAACTACATACTATGTGTCAGACACACAGACAAAATTAAAATTGGGACAATGCTACTAAGGACAGATAACTGGTGTCAGAAGAGCCTATACCCTAAGGGGGCTTGTCCTAGACAGACTGGTCAGTGGCAGTTTTCCTGAGGAACCATCTGATCTGAGAAGTGAAGAATGAGCAAGAGTTAACAAGAAGAGGAAAGAGCATACCTGGAAGGAGAAGAGCATGCGCAAAGGCCCTGTAGTAGGAGGGAAAATGGAGACAAAGGATTCAGAGTCAGTGTAACCGGAACACAGAGAACCAGGAGAGCCTAGTGTAAGATAAGGCTGGAGAGGAGGTAGATGCTACAGGACCTTATAGGTGGAGTAACCATTTGCCCCAGTTTGCCTTAGGGACAGTCCCAGTGTAAATAATAGCACTCTCTTTTACTCTCAGAGGTATCCTGGTCTATATGATAAAATATATGGCCATCCAGTTTATCGGCCACATTAAAGAGTTGTACTTTTATCCTAAGAGCAATAAGAAATCCTGATGGATTTTAAGCGGCAGGGGGGCAGAAGAAGGGTATTGTAATGAAATTTTAATTTTCAAAAGGTCAGTCTTGCTACAGGGTAAAGAACAGACAAGAATACTGAAAGGATAGGGTGTATACCTTTAGACCAGTTTGGAGGCTACAACAGGAGACCAGGCAAGAGACAATGGCACTTGGTCTAGGGTGACAGTGGTAGAGACAGAAAGAAGTGGATGGAACTGAGTTTGGTTTGAACGTAAAATAAACAGACCTTGATGATGATTTCCACACAGAAAGAGTG
>NW_006787051.1:2199001-2199216 GCF_000442215.2 Lipotes vexillifer
CCACACAGATAGAGTGTCCAAGACTTCTGGCTTGCAAACTAAATGGATGGTGTTATGATTCACTAGAGATTTACATGAGCTAGAAATTTAAATATGTGAGGCATCTGCATAGCAGCTGTAATTTGAAGCGGGGGAGCCTGTAAAAGTGTCTAAAACAAGAAAAGTTTAGGTTCAAAACTTGCTGATGTTTATTTCCATTGGCAGAGCCCTCTTCC
>NW_006787051.1:2199339-2202738 GCF_000442215.2 Lipotes vexillifer
TCTTCCGATGCATGACCCCATTTTCTGGTTGAATACTGGAGCTGTTTGGTGGTTAGACAAAAGAGAAGGTCCCCCTTGCCTGGTGATATGGGACAGGGGGAATCAAACCACGTGCAGCACGTAAACACCCGTTACAACTAAACCCCAAGTGCTTGATATTTACTGTTCACAAAGCGGTCTCACATACAGGCTCCTTGGAGCCCACAACACTTGGTGAGAAAATGTGGTCTGCATTTACGGATGAGGAAACTGAGGTACAGCGCTTAAATTACCTGTCTACACAGAGGCTGCTCTTATGCCATACTATCTCCTCAAATGTGCCATCCACTGTGTGCAAGCAACTACACTAAGTGCTGTAAGAACTACCAAATAATGAGGTCCTACTAGGTGCCAGGCTCTAGAAGATTAAAAAGAGAGAGAGAAAGGAAAAAACAAACAAACAAACAAACAAAAAACGCAACTTCAGAACTTTTAAGGATGTGTTACACTTACCCTAGAGTAAATTCACTTTAAATTTCAAAAAGGTTCACGTCCCAAGGTGGGGTCGAGGTGAGAAGGTGGAGATGAACCGGGTAGCCAGGGACCACCCCAAACACCGACTCAGGGGGAAATGAGGTCCTAACGTCTGGGCCCCGGGAAACACTAGGAAGGGACGACGGGGTCCACCAGCCGACTGGCCAACGGAGGCCCAGCTGCCCGTTTGCCTGTGCGTTGCCATAGCAACGGCCAGGTCGGCTTTACCTCGGGGCCTCCCGCCCACTTCCGCGGGGTCCTCCCTGCGCTGCAAAGCCAGGGGCCACTCACCCAGGCCGTCGGGCGGGCTGGCTCCCAACTGGCGCGCACACTCCGCGCTGGTGGTCGCCAAGTCCGGAATTCCGCACCTGGAGAAACTTTTCGGCCGGCGGGGCAGCCTTAGGGAGGTGGACGGGGGCCGCGTTGGGACAAAGCGCGTCGGCTTGGCGCGAAGCCCTTCTCCCCGCGGCGGGGCTGGCGAGGAGGGTGCTCCCAGGTGCGTTCGGAGGCGTTCCCGCGAGCGGCTCCTCTTAGCGATGGGCCTGAGAAGCCTGTCTCGGGGACAGAGAAGCAGACGTGTTACACTTTATAACAGTGATATCACAGTACTGAGGTGATGCCCAGGCTAGTATTCTCGCTCAGGGCTCGAGACCTCGTGGTCCAGCTGGTTGGAGCTGGGGCTGTAAGCCTCGCACTGCAGTGGGTTCCGAGCTGGCCTAAAAGTCAGGGAAATGAGTATCAGTGCTGGGGGGAAGGCCCCCGGAGTGCAGGGTGTTTGTCCCCACGGAGGCGCTGAGAAGGCTCTTGAGAGATCAATGACAATTACCAGGAATATGTTTTAGCCACAAAGCTCTGTGGAACCAGCTGAATGCGTGCCCCCCTGCAATAGAGGCTAGAAATGCGGGCTCCAGCTGTATGCTAATGTGTTTCTGACCTGAACTAGGAATGGCTTCTGTGGACACGGGTCTTGCTCTCTAGCAGCTGCCGCGGGGGTGGGGGGACGAGGGGTGGGCTCAACTCTCCAGATACTAGCCTAATTATTCAGGCAGATGTCCTCTAAAATTTATTTGATTAATAGCCAAGAACTTGGTACGGCAGGTCGATTCATTTTATTGCTTAGAGGTAGAAGTCCACCTTTGGCAACGGGTTCCTCCTGTCAGCTTCATCTGAAAACTCATAATGGCCGTGGTAAGCAACCGTTAACTTCAGTTTTGCAAATTTTCCGAACACAAAAATAATCCCCACCATGTCCTGTACTCTAGAACTTTGGGGTATTGGCCAGACTTTGTTTTGAAGAAGTACAGAACTGTTGTCTAACAAGGGTCTGGAATAGCCTGCAAGAATTTTCTCTCTGTCTCTCTCCCCCAACCCTGCCTCTATCCAAGCATGAGTGTTAGTGCCACAATGTCCAACAAAAGAAGATAAACTCTACCATCTGCTTCATTGAGCTGTGAAGTGTGTGGATCTGCCTTTAGTCAGCAGCCATGTAGTCTTACACTCCACAGCCTTACCAAGAAATAACTTTGAACTGTCCACTTTCTCATGCCTGTGAAAAGCCTGGTGGAGAGTAACTGCAGTTACGGAGAATTGTTTGAAAGGCATGCAGATGACCCCCTCCTCTACATAGTCTCTGGGTCAAGTGAGTTCCAAACCTGCTACATATCAGAGACATCCGGGGAGTTCTATTTGTTTTGCTTTGTGTTTAAATACAGATTCACAGGACACGCTTCCAGAAATTCTGATTAAGTAAATCTCATGAAACCATTTTTAAAAGATCTTCATATGAGCTTGATACAAATCTAGATTGGGAACCACTGGGCTATGTTTTATCCTGAATTGAGCCAGACCATCAAAAAGCTGTTTGTACCACTTTTTCTTCACCCTTACAAAACTGTCTCTACCAAGTCATGCTTTACCCTTATGCCATCTGCTTATATTGAGATGCTATTAAAAAAAGATACGCATGACACCTCTGAATTTACTGGAGGGATTATTTTAAGAATGATGTTTATTACATCCCAGTAGCAGAATCCTACCATATTGCCCAGCCCAGGGTTTTTCAAGTGTTTTGGACGATAATCCACCAAAAGAAATATGTTTTACGTTATCACCCAGTACACAGGTACCTACACATTTAATAACTAAAACAAGTTTTATAAAATATTACCCATTCCACATGCATTTTATCGCTTTTTAATGCTGGCTTCCACTGTTAAATGATTTATTGACCCCTAGATGAGTTGCAAGTTGCAAGTTGCATTCCCAGCAGTATGGGGACCTCCCTGGTGGTCCAGTGGTTAAGACTTCACCTTCCAGTGCAGGGGGTGCGGGTTTGCTCCCCGGTCGGGGAGGTAAGATCCCACATGCCTCGCGGCCAAAAAAACCAAAACATAAAACAGATGCAATATTGTAACAAAGTCAATAAAGACTTTAAAAATGGTCCACATCAAAAAAAATCTAAAAAATTAAAATAAAAAAATAAAATCAGCAGTATAGACAGATATCTTTTTCTGGAAACTAGCCCTGATCCTCAGACAAACTAGGCCACCTGTCCACAGTGTATTGCTCCAATAGCAGTACCAGAGCCAACCCAATCACATCTTTCTCCCAGGAATTTGGAATTAGGACTGAGAGATTTTAGTTTTTCTCAATCTAGGTAGCTAACATAGAAACATAGAATGCTGTAATATTGAAAGCCAGAAGCTATCCACAGACATGCCTTCCCATCATGTGGCCTGGAGGAATGCAGAAAACCAAGTTGCAGGAAAAATGTGAAAAGAACATGAAGGATGAAAGAGATTCACAAAGAGGAGAGAAGAGACCAAAAGTGTTGTGACAGCTTTCCATCCCTGATCATTTTATTTCTTGAAATGAGCTGCATTCCTG
>NW_006787051.1:2202766-2221039 GCF_000442215.2 Lipotes vexillifer
ATTCCTGCCTTTGAATTCCATGTAATATTCCAAATCTTTATAATAAGATGCACTCTTTTGCTTAAGCTGGTTCAAATGGTTGAGTTTCTGTTATTGCAACCAAGATGAATCTAATTATATTGGTTTTGTATGGCTTTTGTAACAAATTACCACAAACTTGGTGATTAAACAATGTAAGTGTATTATCTGGCAGTTCTATAAGTCAGAAGTCTGACACAGGACTCACTGGACTAAAATCAGTGTCAGCAGGGATTTGTTCTTTTCTGGAGGCTCTAGGGGAGAATCTGTTTCCTTGCCTTTTCCAGTTTCTAGAGGTTACCTACATCCCTTGGGTTCATGGCCCTTTTCCTCCATCTTCAAAGGCAGCAATATTGCATCTTTCTGACCATGCTTCGGAGGTTACATCTCCCTCTGATTCTAGCTAGGAAGGTTCTTAGCTTTTAAGGACCCAAATGATTAGATTGGGTCCACCCAGAAATTCCAGAATAATCTCCCCATCCCAAGGTCCTTAGCTTATTCACCTCTGCAAAGTGCTTTTTGCACAGAAAGTAACATTCACAGCTTCCAGGAATTAGGACATGGACATCTGGGGGAAATGTGGGGGTGGATCCAACACTAACATACAATCACTCTATGCCTTAATGTATTTCAATCCTGAGTGTCAGGGAAAAAATCTTTTTCTCCTTGAAAAACTGATTTCCTTATAAAGAAAGCAAACCATGAAATTGATCACTTTTCCCTTTTCACCTTCGCTTCTAGGAAGACAGGAACCAAATTTGCAGCGCAACATTAACAATTTTGTCAAACTCTACTGCTTGCATATCAGTGTTACAACTTTCTTCTGTTCTCTCTCTCTTCCATTTTCCCTCATTTCTACCTTTTTTTTTTTTTCATTGTATTGACTGTATTATTTTAAGCTGCTTCAGATATTTTGACTTGTTGTTTCCTCTGCCTATAAGGCTCTGCCCCCCCTACCTCCACAAGTCTGGTTCCTTTTCATCATCTATATCTCAGCTCACATGCCACCTCCTCAGAGAAGCCTTCCCTGATCCCCCTATCTAAAGTAGTCCCTCCCACAGTCTCTCACATTACTTTACTTTGTTGTCCTAGAGCACTGAACACCATCTAAGACAATCTGATTTATTTTCTTTCTTCCCTCACTGGAAGTTAAGCTTCAAGACAGTAGGGACCCAGCCTCTTTGTTTATTGCTTGCTCCCAGTACCTGGAACAGTGGCTGGCAGTTAGTAGCTATTTAGTAAAAAACCATGGCATTAGTAAATGAAAGAATGAATAAAGGAAGGGCAGGAAGAAGGAAAGAAGAGACTTTGTAGAACATGTTGATATATAGACGGATAAATAGGTAGTCAGGCTGACAGACAGACAAATATTCATTTCTGATGTGCAAATGTCACCAATATTTATAGGGAAGAATCAGAGAAGCTACACAAAGAAGTAAAACATAACTCCCTACAATATGTTCATAGAGCTACTGGGTTTTCTTGGGGAACCCTTTATGTAAATGCCTTAGAGAGAAAGTTTCTTGAACTTTTCCAGTGGCTCAAGGCAGCTACATTAAATATCCCGGCTGGTTACCATGTCTGAAGTCATCAGTTCTCAGTGAGGTGATGGATTGCAACACCACGACCCCTAACAACAACAAACTCTTGACACTGCCAAGGGAGCTCAGTCTATTCCAGGGGTCATTACTGCACAGCAATCCGCTCTCATTCTAGTCCAGTAATTATCAACGTCACCACTGGCAACAAGTGTTATATGCTGTTTAATTAAACACTCTATGGTAACGTCATTGTTACAATGCAATATCAAATTGCTTGACATTTAAGGAGAGAGATCAGAATCGAAGTTTGTCAATATAACAAAACATAGAAGCAATTAGTATAGTTTGTTCCAGGGTTTGTTGACCCTGTTAGTAAAAATACCAAAGTCTTGGAGGGAAGAGATGGACTTCAGTTTTCATAAGTCAAGAAGCAGTTGATTTACACATTAATTACAATTTATCTCTGTTATTCAAAAGACTTTTAAAAGACTCTATATCACAGAAACATCACTCCATAATTTTTCTGTTCTATAAGATAAATTATATTTTTAAATCATTATGTGTTATATTAAGATTTCTTAAATTGGGGGACATGTCTTTGAAAAGTGTATAATGCAAAATGTAACTTTATCCTAATGATAGCTCTTTGATTATTGGTAGGCTCTACCAATTTATACAATGTCTTTCCACTTTTCTCTTCTCCTACCTTGACAAAAGTAAAACTGTACCTTATCCCCACAGCTCAAAAGGAAATAAACATTTAGCAATTAACTCAGTTTTTCTGATCATCTGTGGATGTCTGACCCAGCCCCCTTTTCAGATAAAACTAATAGAGTTCAGGTTAGTGCATGCCAAAGCTAAACTAATGGTTCATAGAGTGGAAGACTTGATACTGTTTAGATGGAAATACTCCCCACATTGATCTACAAATTCAATGCAATTCTTATCTAAATTTCAGCTGCCTTTTTTGTAGAAATTCACCATCTGACCCTAAAATTCATATGGAGATGTAAGAAACTCAGAGGAGGCAAAACAATGTTAAAAAGAAGAACAAAGTTGGAGGACTCACACTTCCTGATTTCAAAACTTACTACAAAGCTTTAGTAATCAAGACTGTCAGCATAAGGATAGACATATAAAACAACAGAATAGAATTGAGAGTCCAGAAATAAATCCATGCATCATTGAACAACTGACAGTGGTGCCATGGCAGTTCAATGGATGACAGGATAATCTTCAACAAATGATGCTAGGAAAACTGCAAGAGAGTATATTTGAACCTGTACCTCACACCATATACAAAAGTTAACTCAAAATGGATCAAAGACCTAAACATAGGAGCTAAAACAATAAAACTCTTAGAAAAACCACAGTTATAAATCTTCAAGACCTTGGATTAGGCAATGGTTTCTTAGATATGGCATCTAAAGCAAAAGCAACCAAAGAAAAAAATAGATAAATTGGACTTCATCACATTAAAACTTGTGCTTCAAAAGACTATCAAGAAAATAAAAGACACCCACAAAATGGGAGAAAAATATGTGCAAGTCTTATAAGTGACAAGAGTCTAGTATCTAAAATATATTAAGAATTCCTACAACTCAACAGTAAAAAAACAAATAACTCAATGTAAAAGTGGGCAAAGAATTTGAAGACATTTTTCCGAAGAAGATATACATAAAGCCAATAAGCACATAAAAAGATGCTCAATATCATTTGTCATTGGGGAAATGCAAACCAAAACCATAATGGGGTACCACTTAATACCCACTAGGATGGCTAGAATCAAAAAGACAGACAATAATATATGCTAGTGATGATGTGGAAAAATTGGAACCTTCATACATTGCTGGTGGGGATATAAAATGGTAGAGCTGCTTTGGAAAATAGCCTGGCAGTTTATTAAACAATTAAGCAGTGGCGCAGTGGTTAAGAATCCGCCTGCCAATGCAGGGGACACGGGTTCGAGCCCTGGTCCGGGAAGACCCCACATGCTGCAGAACAACTAAGCCCGTGTGTCACAACTACTGAGCCTGCGCTCCAGAGCCCATGTGCCACGACTCCTGAAGCCCGGCGCCTGGAGCCCGTGCTCTGCAACAAGAGAAGCCACCGCAAAGAGAAGCCCGTGCACCACAACGAAGAGTAGCCCCCACTCACCGCAACTAGAGGAAGCCCGTGCACAGCAGCGAAGACCCAATGCAGCCAAAAATAAATAAATAAAAAATAATAAAATAAAAAAAAATTAAGCATAGAGTTATCATATGACCACTACCCAAGAGAATTGAAATTACATGTCCGCACAAAAACCTTATACACAAACGTTCATAGAAGCATTATTCATAACAGCCAAAAATGGAAGCAACCCAAAATAGCCATTAAATGATGAATAGATAAACAAAAAATGGTATATCCATACAATGGAATTGTATTTGGCTACAAACAGGAATGAAGTACTGATACATGCTACAACATGGATAAACCTTGAAAACATTATGCTAAGTGAAAGAAGCCAGATGCAAAAATGCCATATTTTGTATGATTCCATTTATATGAAGTGTCCCAAATAGGCAAGTCTGTATAGAGAAAAAGTAAATTAGTGGTTGCCAGGGACTGGGAAGAGGGAATGGGGAGAGACTGTTAACAGGTATAGAATTTCTTTTGGAGGTGATAAAAATGTTCTAAAATTAGACAGTGGTGATGGTTGAACAACCTTGTGAATATACTAAAAACCATTGAATTTTACACTTTTAAAAAGTGAATATTAGGCATATGAATTATGTCTCAACTTAAGAGTAAAGTAAAAAAAACTAAATAATACTTTATATTTCATGGATTCTAAAACCCACATTGTTTTCAGTTTTTAAACTTCTTTGAAATTGGGTTGCATAATTGATTGCATATTACTATTGCTGTCAGCCAGGTAGCAGTCCTGACTTGTGTAAAAGTCTTCCTGAAGGACCAAGAAAGTGCCAGCATCTTGGTGTCTTAGTTTTCACAAAATACAGGTGATATTCACTCACCTAATATCATCAACTCTGTTCCAGGCACTGTTCCAAATGCTTTCTGTATTTTAACTTATTCAACCCTCACAACACCTCCGTGAGATAAGTACTGTTATTATCCTTATTTTACAGACAAAGAAACAAAAGTACAGTGTGCTGGAGTGATTTGTCCAAGATCACACAGCTGGTTCGTGTGAGTCCCATCCAGGCTGTTCTGGTCCAGAGTCTGTGCTCCTAACCGTTAGGCTTCACTGCCTCACTTACCTGTGAGTGCAAGACAGCCATTACTGTCAACAGTCTTCAAGGATTCCTACCAAAGTTGGCCAAAAGAGTAACGAAAGCTAATAATGAGTCTTGCAGTGGTCCAGTGATTAAAAACACCATTCATTTGGAAGTTTGACTGGTTCACTCAAACATCTTTTGGCTATGTCTAAGGGAGTTCACAGCCCGGAACTTCATTTACAGAGCTCAGATAAGAGGGAGTAACCGCTTCCTGCTTGACTTACAAGGTGAGTAAAGGGAGCTGGAGCTTTAGTCCAGACCCTCCTCATTTTTCCCAGCTGACTGCAGAGACTGACCTCCTTCTCCTATGAGCCTGACTGGGTAAGGAACAGGGCAGACCAGGTCCCAGCACGGGGATGGAGGGATGAAGTCTCTAACTCATGCGTGAAGGGTGTGGAGCCAGAGGAAACACCACCAGAAGCCATCTCAGGAAAAAGTGCAGGATCAAACCTGAGGCAAATATTCCACCTCCCTATTACCTGACATCCAACCTTGCTGATTTAATGCAAAGTCAATCCTTGGAAGATTGGAAGGACTCCTGAGGATTCAAGGGTGTATAGCATTCCAGGCTCAGCAGAGAGAATGGATTGTATCACTTCCAAGAAACTATAGGCAGAAAGAAAGGATAGCTAAGCCCTCCCTGTCCGCATTCTGCCAAGGCTCTTGCCACACCCACCCCAGCTGAGCCCCTTGGATACCAGATGCCTCTTTAAGATGACTGGGGAAACCTAGCCGAAGCCAGATTGTTTCCAACAAGCTGACCCCACAGACACACTCAGTTCCTGGAGGCCAGAGTGAGGATGGAGACTAAACTCAGAGCCCTTCACTGCCTCTCCACATCCCCTTACAGACGCTAGCAGTAGCATTTTCCAGCCATGAAGTAATTTCACCTCCTCCAGCTTAGGCCTCGGCCTCAGAGTCCAGAAGCCAAACACAATCCTTTCAGTAGAGAAAAGACGGAAGCAAAGAGGACAGCAGAAGACACACCCAAATAAGGCAGGGTACCAGCTCTGAACTGTTGCATAATGGAAAGAGGATTGCGTGGACAGAGGAGGTGCCTGGAATCACCATCCTTTAATTCATTTTTTTCTCTTCTTAAATTTTCGTTTGGTAAAAATTTCAAACTTACAGAAAAGTTGTGAAAATAAAAATAGAAAGAATACCCATATACCCTCTAAACCCAGATTCACCTATTAATATTTTACCCCATTTGCTTTATTTGTACCCTGTATATATTTTTTTCTAATGTTTTCTAATTAGATATCTTTCTAATTAAATATATAAATATATTGAAAAAATACAATATAGAAAAATTATATTAAAATATATTTTTACATATTTAAATTATTTAAAAAATTTTTTTTGCACCATTTGAATGTAAGTTACATACACTATGGCCTTTTACTCCTAAATACTCCAGTGCATATTCCCTAAAAAAAAGGGTAATTTATTATATAACCACAGCACAGTTATCAACTGTAGTATATTTAGCATTGATACAATACTGTAATCTACTGTCCATATTCCAATTTTGTCAGTTGACCCAATGATGTCCTTTAAGCATTTCCCCCCTTCCACTACAGGACCCAATTTAGTCCTGGATATTGCATTTAGTTGTCATGTGTCTTTAGCCTTTTTTAATGTGGAACATTTTCATAGCTTTTGTCTTAGTGACATAGACATTTTTAAAAAATCCAGCCCCCTATCCCCTGACTTTAACTTAACGTTCCTCATTTTGGGTTTGTCTGATGTTTCTCCATAATTAGGTTTAGAGTATGCATTCTAGGCTGCGATATTGGATGGGTGATGTCAGGGTATCACTTCCGGATGCACGTGTCCACCTGTCCCTCACTGGTGACGTTATTTTGATCACACAGTCAAGGAGTTGTCTTATTTCTCCTCTGTTTAATTACTGTGCATTTTTTTCTCCCTCACAACTAATGAGCCATCGGTAGAGAGGCAATTTAAGGCTGCGCAAATATCCCGCTCCTCATCAAAATGTCTCCCTAGCACACTTTCCTGACTTTGCCAGAGAGCTAAATGAGCACCGCTGGCGCCACCTATGGGGCTTCTGGCACACTGCAACAAAGAGAATGGGCTGTGGATCCTCCCTCACTCCTGCCACTTGTCTGGTGCCCAGGAGCTATTTTGGCCCTAGGCATTTTGAAAGAAGAGCTTTTTGAGACTTGAGTCACAAGGCTTGAGTTCTAGATCTGACATCGCCACCAACTCATGAGGAAACTGGGACAAGTCCTTCCCCTTCTCAAGACTTCAGTGTTCCCAGTAAAATGGGAGGTTGGATGACAAAGACCTGATTTCATTCATTCATCCAACAAATATTTGTTGAGCAACTACAGGCACTGTTCTAGGATCTGGGCAAGATTTCTGCTTTCAGGGAGCTTACACCATATGAGGGGTGACCTAGACAATGTAAGAAAACAAATTAAGGAAATGGATAAATACACATTGTAAGTAAGTGCTATGCTGACAATAAAACAAGATTGTGAGAGCGAGTGCCTGGGGTCCACTTTAGATTAGGTAGTTAGGAAAAACTCTCGGGAGAGGGGTTTTGGCTAAGACATAAAAGATGATATTTGAAATATACCATGATAAAAGTTTAAAAATACATATAAAATATTTGTATAAGTATAAAAGCAGTACAGCATTTTAACACCAAAGTTTGGGGAAAAGACAGAAAAATTATGCATAATGCTACCACTCTAATATATTTTAGGGTAATAACATTTTATATATTTGTATTTGTATCTTTTTTCTTTTATTTTACATATAATTCTGTTTTGCTTTTTTCAATTTAGCATCATCTCCTAATTATTTTCCATGCTGTTATTCTAGATGCAAACATTGCATGCCTCATATTCCACTTGTTAAAATTATTTGCCCTTTTTCCCTCCCAAGAACAGTTCAATAAACATCCATGTCCCCTTCATCTAGATTTACCAATTGTTAACTTTTTGCCACATCTGTTTTACTTCTCTCTTAGTAACGTAATATGTAGTTTTTCTACCCCTGAGACTTAGTTGCAGACATCATGATCCTTTGTCCCTAAACACTTTAGCATGTACCACCTAAAAACAAGGCCTTTTTCCTCTGGAACCACAGCTCAAAGTATCGCTCTCAGGAAGCTTAATATTAATACAAACTTTCAGCCCGTATTAAAATCTCCCCACTTGTCCCAATAATGTCTTTTCAAATGAGCTAGATAATTATTTTAACTGATATCTCTGCTTTCTGAAATACTTGAGAGGTTTCTCAAGCCAGAAGAAGTTTAGAACTTCTTTCTCCCTTTATGTATCTTCTGACTCTGTTGCATTCCTAATTCAAACAAAGACTTTGAGAGTCTTTGTCTCGGTTCAAGTATGCCTAGAGACTCTTTAAATATCATTTTTAATTATACCATGTTAATTATTTAACCGTCTTCTATAGGCTTTTCATTGCTTCTAATATTCTACTATTACAAATCTTGATCACACCTAAAAAGTAACATAAAAATTAAAGCTAATATAAAGTAATAATAACACTAAAAATAATAAATCCTAGTATCATCAAATATCCTGAGTTTTCATCTTTTCCCAATCATCTCATAATATTCTTTAAACCAGGATGCAAATAAGTTCCATACTTTGCAATTGTTTTATATGCTTTTTTAAGTCTCTTTAGTCTGTAGGTTTCCCACCCATCTCTTTTTTTTTTCCCTTGCAAAACATTTGTTGAAGAAACCAGGTCATTTGTTCTGTCATTGCTCACAGACTGGATTTTACTGATTGCATCCTTGTGATGTCATTTTAAATGTTCCTCTGTTCTTTGCTTTTCCTCTCAATTGGGAACTACATCTGTAAATTGGTAGTTAAATCTAGAGACTTGATTAGATTCAGATTCTATTTGTTTGGAAACACTTCATAGATGATGTTGTGTATGAGGAGACATGTACTGTCTGGATGTCTCTGTGATATGGGTAACCTTGGATGGTCACTGCCTAGATCCATTCATTCATTGGGGGTTGGAAAATGGTGATATTCCAGTTTACCAACCCTTCCATTATTAGCTTGAAAACTTCTGAAAGAGATACTTCCCCTTGCAAACAAAGAAGAACAAAGAGCATTGCTCACCACCCAGTTGGACAAGGATTAAGCTATCAGCCACAGCAGGCACTGACTGACATGCACCCTGAGAGGAATTCAGGATGAAAAACAGGATGAGGCACTCTGTGCTTTGGAAAAACAGGGCCTAGATAGGTAGGTCAAAATGAATGACAAATATTCATTACAGTGTCCTTGACCCCCACAATGGCTAGAAACCACTGGGCAGAGACGAGCACTAAGGTTAGGTAACTGGGGGATATCACTATGTAAAGGATATTCCTAAAGTGTTTAGCGTCCAGAAGCGGTGGGCATTCTTAAGATGCTTTTCCCCCTAACTCTCCTTCAGACTTGCTGCCTGTATTTTAAAGAACAGGATGTGTTCATGCAATAAGAAGCAGAGAGCTGAGTTCTTCCCTAGAGAGAAAGCTCCCCAGTCTACTCTTCCCCACCTTGTGTCTTAACGATGTTGGAGTCTGGGGGTGAGAAGACCACGAAGCATGTTCAACCATCTCCACTCAAAAAACACTCCAGGACACAATTACTGGTAAAGAAAAGTGCTATCTTTTAATTTGTTCTAGAATGTGTAGGTCCTATTAAGATCCGTGACACTTCCCCTTATCATGTTCCTCCCTCATGCCCCCAACCACTTTGGATCCAATGGCCACTTCTAGAAAAGGCCTAGGAGGAACTCACCCTACCTACATAGCCAACGAAGGGGTGCAGTTTCAGGAATGGGTATATGGCTCCAGAAGCAGCACCAGCTACTAAAGACTTTCCTCAAAGCAGCTCATTGTGGCCTGTGAGTCCCTTTGCCCTGCCTTGGTCAAGACTCCCTAGCTGTGAACTGCTCCAGTGTTCCCTTGTTCCCTGTGTGGCCTGAGCTTTAGAATTAGAATCACCATTACCATCTTCAGAGCTGTAGAGCCTCTGAGAGAGCACTGTTTTCACCATCCCTCCTCCCCACAACTTTATAGATGCGGAAACTGTACCCAAGGTCACACAGTTCACAACTGGCAGAGCCAAAATTTTGATGTTCAGCATCTCAAATCAGGTATCTTTCTACCATACCCTCCTGCCTCCAAGAAAACAACCGGCATCTGCCTCTAGCTCCAGGAACAACTGGAGCAAGCAGGTGGTGGTGACCAGAACAGACGGGAAAGACCCGGCTAAAGGGGCCAGGCTGACCCCAGCTGAACCCCAAGCAAGTGATGAATCACAGCACTGCCCAGTTTCCCTCCGTCAGAATGTTATCAGTGGCAGACACCCACCCCTGCCAGGATTCTCCTCCTGGCTAGCAGAACTGAACCATGCATGGAAACATGCTTACCATGATTCCAAGACCTTACCGACAAAGGCAGGCTCTAACTGGTATGAGGATCCTGGTGATGAGTTGCCCACCAGCTGGGTAATCCAGCTTACCAAATTTCTTCTTGGTAAGATCCAATCCACATTCTTGGGCTGATTTATATAGGGCCTCTTAGCAAACATGGCTAAAATCTATCTCTGTGCTGCACTGGGAGAGACAGACAGAAAGAATCACAGATGGTGTCCTCCCAGCAGAGCTCATACACATGCTTGGCATGAGGAGAACTGAGTCCAGGAGAAGAAATGAACTCAAAGAGAACAGGCAGACACAGAGGGCAGGGGAGCAGGGGCAGCTGTGCTTCCTCCTGCCTATCCTACTCCTGAAGAGGAGGGACCACAGAAAGCTACAGATGTGTCCCCCTGTCAGTATTTCAAGGAAGGCTCAGCCTGTGTGGCTGAAAGGTAAGAGGAGTCCAGAGAATTGTGGAGTCATGAAAGCCAACTGAAGAGGGTTTTTCAAACACGAAGAGGCAGATGATGTGAAATGCTGTAGAGAGTTCAAGACAGTTGAGGACAGAAAGGTATTCGCTTGATTTGGCAACTGGGTGGTCACTGGTGACTTTTATGAAAATCTATAGAGGATTGGAAAGCGATGAAGAAGAAATCAATGAAAAGATTTTTTTTAAAGGAACTTGGCTACTGAGGAAAAAAACTGTAAGTGCAACAGACTCTAAGAAATTTTGTTTTAATCTTGGGGAGAACTTTGTTTGTTTGTAAGTTATGTGGAGGTAACCAATGGAGAGGGAGGTTGAAGACCCTGGAAAATGGGAGCAGTGGGATATGCAATGGAGCAAAGTCTTGGAAGACATATAGCAGGATTCAAGAATAGAGCACCAACTAGGAGCAACTGGAAAGGAGCTGAGGAGGGATACAGACACAGAGGGATGGGAGGGGGAGAGGAGCACACGGACAGGAAAGTTTTTGCTTTAGGGCCTCTCTTCTGTGAAGTGGGCAAGGAGACCAGTCATTTGCTGACAGCAAAGATGAAGGGCATGGATAGAAAGCAGAGTAGTAACAAGTCAGAGACACACCAATCAATACTGAGAGCCCAACTGAGACTGTCAACTCTGAATTTTTCATGCTTAGGAGCCCAGAAAAAGGGAGCAAAAAATAGGTTGATGCAGAAAATGGAGAATGGTTGATAGTTTCAGCAAGAGTTGGAGGAGATGAGGAAGTTCAGGATGCTGACAAAACCATCAGTGTGTCGTGGGCCATGGCTTTAGGCTCAGGAGAGGAAGAGGTCCAGGAGAAAGCTGAAAGACTGGGAGGACAGAAAGCTAAGGTCTTGGAACTGGGCTAAAGGAGCAGGCAATTTATTTAGTAGCAGCGGAGGAGTGGGAGAGGAGGAAGCATAGGGGATGGTAATCCAAAAAGAGCAAAGTCTCAGTTCAGGAGTTCAGAAGACAGGACTACAGGTGACACCATGGAGTGAGGGAGAAAGCAGAGCAGAGCCCAGGAACAAACAAGGAGAGGTCTAGGTCTTAGAGGCAAGGCAAAGACCTGTTGCCAGAAACGGGTACCGAGAGCCAGAGTCCGCCAGGGTTGACGGTAGGGTCTTCTGTGGAGCAGAGCCTACAGAGGACCTGGTGGCTGCTGCTAGGGAGGGGGTACCTGCAAAGACAGGCAGGGTGTGTAGTTGGCAATTGCTGGAAGTTAGGCAAGGCCAACCTACCCATTTTCTAGAAGAGTGCGCTAAAATCTCCTTTGCATCAACCGAAGCCACTCCATTCTTCTGTCTCTCAGTATACCCAAGAAACCCAATTTCTCTTCTAGGACTGCATTCTGTACCATAAGAATCCAGAATTCATTGTATTTCCATTTCATGACTTTGTCAATGACCAAAGGACTTAACTGACTCCAAAATGGGGCCATTATGGGTATAAGCCAAAAACGGGATTAGCTCAAATGTTAGCAAAGAGCCAGTGAAGTCAGTCACTCAGCTAGTAGCCTTTTGTTCAACTTCTGAAACATCATGTTGTTTTCTGCATGCAAAAACAAAACAAAACCATCAGTTAAAACACTGGTGCTAAGTACACAGGAAAAGCCAGGGAGAGGGCGCTGTTGTGGGGTAACCAACGTAGGGATGGTGGGCCGGGGCTTCACACCCTTGGAGGAAAGGACACCCTACCTCCCACCCCTGCCCCACTGCTCAGGTGCCTAAAGGGAGCTTCTCAGCATGCAGGGTCTCTGCAGTGGGAAGGGAATATGTGACTCTCTACCACATTACTAAGGTCCCCTGGCCCAGCAGGCTACACCCAAGCTGGCAACTTCACTGATAGAAGTGAAGCCAAGCACTTAACTAGGTATTTTCCTTCATATTTGTGGTTTCTAGCTGGTCTTGGGGAAAGATGTCAGTTGGGTTTGAGCCTGTCATAGCCCTCACCCAGCTACCCAACACAAAACACTGGTGAAGCTCATTCAGAGGTGTGAAGGTGGGCCACACAAAGGAAAGATGACCAAGAGGAGGAATTAATGAGGTAATTACAGAGAGAACTTTGCCAAGCCAACTAAACAGAGAAAAAGATTTGAAAATTGAAAGGGAAGTGGTCAGAGCCCAAACCGTAAAGTCATGTGAGCTCCAAAGAGTAGAGGGTTACATGCAAAGATTGCCTGGCTACTGGATTATTCAAGACTTAGTTACCCCAAACTAGAAAATAGGATTATGGAAGTTCAACTGCTTAGGAGAGCTTGGCATGTGCTGGTGAAAGAATGGCAAGTCAGTGGGCACAGTCTGCTTTGAAGTGAAGATGCTCTCTCAGCCTGGGTGGAAAAGAAATGAGCAGTTCCATCCACTCACAAGGAGAGAAGAAATGTTTTCTCTGATCAAAATTATCCCATTAACAAGGGCCCTACAAATAAGAACTTCCTTAAACTGCATCTCTTAGCAAAAGTAAAGCCACGACCTACAGCTCCCTTGAAATTAGCTAAGCCGTGACAGGACCAGGGAGAGCCGTCCCCAGGCCAAGCCAACACCAGCAATAGATTCCCTCTCAACCAAGCCCTTGCTCATGGTGGCCTGACCCCCAGCACCTGCCTATGCCTTTTCCTCCCAAACACCTTGCACAGACCACAACAATCCATCTGAGATGCAGCCTGGAGCTCCGCTCCCGGGCCTGTGACCTCCAGAACACTTCTCTCTGCATTCTAGGAGAAATAAAGTCCTGAAGTTGCTTCAGGGTCACCAAAGGACACCAAAGAGGCTTCTTGCCTCTCAGTTTTCCCCTTTTCCACGCCAGATAGAACTTCCACGAATGCTTAGGTCTGGCTCCTGCTGGTCCCTCTGGCCTTCTCCAACCTCCAGCAAAAAAAGGGCTGCCAACAGAGTCTTGGCTTTTTCTGGGCTGTGGACAGCCTGAGGGCAGGCGAGTCAGAGGACTCACTTCTGATCTTTGGCTCTGTGAAGTGGAGAAGCTGAGAATTAAGATCTCTAAGCAGGAGGAGAGACCCAGCAGAGTGAGCTGGTTGTGGGTCATTCTCCTTGGCCTGGAACCTCTGTATGTGAAGCAGGCAGCAGCTTCCTCATAGTTTTCCCAAGCAGAACTCAGGGTCTGGACCTCTGAATGGACATAATGAAGGGGTGGCCGCCAACAATCACTTCTAAGAAGCAGGTTCTGACACCAAAGTAGTGGCACAGATGGCAGGCTCTGAAGTTAACATCTTCTTAAGCCTGCCAGTGAAATCTGAGCCTAAAGATGTAAGTGGTCTCTGCACAGCCACCCAGCTCCATCAAGAATGCCATACTATCCAGAGCTTCACAGCGGCCACCTAAGTCAGCATCAGGAAAGGGGGCATGAAAAACAAATACCCTGAAAACCGTTAGAACCCGAAGAGGCACCAGTTGAGACCTATGGCCTCTAGAAGCCTCATTGCCCTGTCCAGGGCAGGTGCCTCTGTCCGAGCAGGCCAAACAAAGGCAAACAGTGACAGTCTTTGGCTGTGCTGGGCCAGGGATCACAGGCCTGCCATATGTCAGAACCTCTCTCCCTTCTTTTACCCTCTTCTGGGCCCAGGAGGAGTTCAGATATATACATTGCTCCTGAGCCCTGCACACTGAAAGGTGAGAAATGTTGGCCTTCCTCAGCAGAAAGAATTCACCAAGGAAGTTTGGTCCTTCCGAGCCTAACTGGGCTTGGTCTTGTCAAGTGGACCCTACACAACTGACAGTTCGGGTAATAGGGAACACCCCCCTCTTTGCTGTTTACTCTCTGTAGTGGATGCACTATGGCACCCAAATAAATGCTGTAAGATGCAAACGGCAAAGAAGGGCACTACAAGCTCAACAAGACTTGTCTCACATCCACAATCCAAAGAGAATGAGCTGAAAGGTGGGGAGGAGTGGTCAACAGGACGGGGCGCCAGCTGCCGGAGTACTTGGTCTCCTTCCAGCCCTCACACCTGGGAGATGCTGTTGGCCAGGCGGAACGACACTCTTTTTGCTCTTTCATTCTCCTGAAAGAAGAAAAAAATATTTGGCATCAGAATGGCCCAGTGTAGGGTTTATCAATGTGAAAAGGCCAACTGTCCAGACTGGGATTCCCCAGAGCCAAAGTGTTTTATTCCACCCCAGGAATGCAACAGCAAAACTCACTGAAGCCACTAAACACTGTGTGCCAAGTGCTGCAAACAACAGGGGATGGCTAGTCAGATCCTGGCACACAGTGGGAAGGCAATACATTTCAGCAGAATTAAATAGCACTGAATTGATGTTTCAGGTTTGCACAGGTGAGACCAGACAAAAGGTCAGATGAGATGTCTTTCCTGCAACAAAAGCTCTCCTGCCTTCTCTACACCAAGGGGCTGAAAAGACTCTCCCTTTCTCCCAAACCCAAGTTGAGATCAGGCACTGAGACCAGGTCCTTCTCTTCTTATGGGCATCACAGTGTGGAGTAACCAGCACTGAGCTGGGCGTCAGGAGGCCTGGTCCTGCTGCTAATTTTCTGGGTGACCCTGGGCAGGTACACCCATGTCTCAGGGTTCTGAGCCTCAGTGGTCCTTGGAGCTGATGAGCCCTGCACTGCCTTGCCTTTGTCTTAGGCTAAGGGGTTGGAAGTGAGGGCTCACTGTCACCACTCTCTTGTGCCACCTGAGCAGCTTCACTTCAGGTTACTCTGTACATGCTGCGTAGGTGCCCCCTGCCAGCCCAATCACCCACCCACCTGCCTGCCAGCTGGCAGCACCTCCTTACCATATGTCGCCGCCGCCTCTTGGGCTGGATGCCCTCCTGCATGCAGTGGGGCCATGGAAAGCCCTGGGGAGTGGAATACCCACTCTCACTAGACACCTCTTCAGAGTCTGAGTCCTCCTGCCTTGGCTGAGCAAACCGTTTCTCCGGGTAGATTTCCTTCAACCAGCCCTCAAAGAACACTTCCAGGCAGCGGCCTGCCTCTGCAACCTCTGAGTCGGGCTAAAGGGGGAGGAGGGCAGTGATGGTCTGGCCCCCTTCCACCAGCCCATCTCTTCCAGGCCCCTCAAGAGCTATACAGAGAGCGCAAAGCCTGGCTGGGTCTCCGGGATGTCTTGAACTTTACATTTTCTCCTCAGGGCCCAGGATAACCAGTTTAGTATCAGCTCTTAAAGCAGACATGAGCCTGACAGTTACCCACAGATGGCCAGTCACTAGCAGCCCCCATACTCCTCCTGAGTCCATGCTGAGGCCCAAATGTGGGAAAGAGCTTATAAACATTCACTACAGTAGGCCCCAGGAGGTCTGCTCCCAGTTCCTCATGGCAGCCCAGGCCCGAACCAGACACTTCTGTCCAGCCATGACAGTCTTGGGGTCACTGGAAATAGGGGAGAGGGAAAACAGGGAAGACATACATAATTGAACTTAGCACAGTTCCAGAACATGAGGCGGACGTCTGATACCACCTCCTCCGGGGTGGTGTAGTGAGCTGGGTCCTTCTTTTGCAGCTTCCTCCGGATGATTGACAGGTCCATGGGTCTCTTGATAATCTGGTAGTAATGCCGGGCCTTGCGGGGGAAGAGAAGGGGAAGCAAATAGGAAGAGAGAAGTAGAGGAAAAAGCGAAGGATAAGAAGGAAGGAGAGATAGAGAATGAGTTGGAATGGAAATAATAGAACATAAGACAAAGGCAGCAAGAAGAAACGTGTGGAGGGAAAAGACAAAGAGAGACGGAAAAGGAGGAGTGGTTTACATGTCAAGTCAGGTCTGACGCAGCAGCAGCTGTTGGTTGGGGGGCTGTAGTGGCCATGGCCCCCGGGTCCCCTACGCCATGCACAAATTACTCCTGCTTCCAGTGGCCACGCTATGAGCCCACCCTGGGCACCGCCATGATCTGCTCCAGGCCCAGGGCGCTCTGAGCAGAAAGTCCAGTAGCCGGCGGAAGCAGTGAGGCTTTCCTTACCAGCGGGCTGACAGGCTCGTGGAAGGGCAGGCTGAGGCTGTTGCAGCACAAGGACAGTACCAGCTTCTCACACTTCTGCAGAAAGCAGAGTTGGCAACCGTGTTACTTTGTTCTGGCCCCATCTCAGTAAGGACTAACGATAGCGACCCTGATGGCTCTGTCCCACAGGGTACGAGTTGCTATACTAAGGCACAGTTCAGCCTCCCAGGCCAGAGGAAAACAGCTGGCAGAAGAAAAATCGTAGTGAACCCCCGTAGGCATAGCCCAAAAGAGAGGTATCCAGAGAGGCCTCTCACCCCCTCAGAAAAGACTCAGCTCCCATGGGCACAGGCAGGCTGCCCCAGAGACCCCTCCCTACCTTCTGGTCATACGCGCTCAGGCCAGGAGGGGCCCGCACTCCAGGCTGGTTATAGCGGGCGTTCTCGCAGTCGTACTCCATCTCAGGCTGGGTCAGGCTGCGGCACAAGGTACACACCCAATCTCCCCTGCAGAGGCAAGTGAGGCCAAGTTAGCCCTCAGCACATTGCCCAGAGCCCCCTCCCTTGTCCCACTACCCCAAGACAAGCTTGGGGGGTGGTGACATGAGAAACTGAGTCCCTAGCCCTGCCCTGTAGAGAATGGATTCCTAGCCACAAGCTTGAAAGAAATTTAGTAACTCAGGATTTAGTGGATCCAGAAAACTAGGAGTTAGCAAGGGGCTGGGAGACGGGTAGAGGGACAAATCTGGACAGGAGGAAGCTGGGAACAGAGGAGGAAGGGAAGCATCCACCTGTCTGTGTGCAGAAGACACACAGCTATAGCGCCACGAAGTCACAGACCTGTAATTCATGCAGGACCAGAGAGGGAGGAAGCCCACCCGAGGGAGCTCTGTGGGCCTGGCCTCGAATAATCTCCCTTGGAAGATCACCATGCTATCCAGGCCCAGGCCTGCGGTTGGCATGACTCACCCTGGGAAGCTGAGCAAGGCTGGCAAGTGGCAGGAAAGGTGGTACACTTTGGGGCAGCGGTCACAGCACAGCAACTCTCCCCCGTTGAGGCACACAGCACAGAAATCCTCATTCTCTATTGGTACTGGGGGTCCCTTCTTGGCTCCAGGGGTTCGAGGAATGAGCCTGTGTTCTTCAGGAGATGCACTCTCCACTTCTGGTGGCCGCTGCCCAGCCAGAGGTGTGACAGTGACCTTTCTCCCCGCCAGGTTTGGGGCCTGGATGGCATCAGACAGGTGGTCCTGGCTGACCTTGGGGAAGAAGTGAGTCTGAGCAGTCAGGGCACGGCACCAAGTTGTGGAGGGAGGGAGAGGAAAGATGACAAGCCTTGGGCACCGACTTATTCCAAGACCCCAAGACAGCCAAGCCCCAGGAACACCAGGACAGCTCACCCCTAGTGCGCAGCTCACAGACCACTTGTAGCAGGGTACAAGGTCTGGCCAAGCTACAGCCCCATTCAGAGACTCAGAACAACGCCAGAGCCAGAATTCTCCCAGTAGCAGAGAGGAAAGAGAGGCTCCTAGGCTGGGCCAAGGTTCAAGAAGGCAGAGAAAAGTGGTACCTTAATGGACATGCTGGAGGACTCAGTACCACATTCAATGATCAGCAGGAAGC
>NW_006787051.1:2221244-2229224 GCF_000442215.2 Lipotes vexillifer
CCCATCCTGCCATTCTTCTGTGGCTTCAGCTTGAACACAGGCATCTCTCCTGAGGAGGCAGCACAGATCTTGAGCCGCTCCAGTCGCACATAGGGAATCTTGGGCTCACTATTGAAGGGTCTAGGGCAAGAACGACATCCCTGGGTCTCGGTGGGAGCCTCCTCTGGCCCCAACCTCTAAGTCATGCTCATCCATGATCCCACAACTGAATTGCTGCTCAAGATCTCCTCAGTCCAGCCCTCTACAGGCCCCTATTCCACCCTGCTACCAGCTCTGCCTGGCCGGGTTCTGCCAACCTCTGGGAGCCCTTTGATCAAAGAAGGGCGGTCCCCGAAGAGGGAGGACTGCACACAGACTGCATGCCTCACGGCGCAGGAGCCAGGACATCCTCCCACAACCACCCCAGACGCCCAACCACACACCCGACTCCAGGGTCTGGGGGTTGAAGAAGACACAGCTGCAGGCAAACGTCTGCTTCTAGTTAAGTCATCAAGGATGCTCACTTCCTGTGCCAACCTCCCAGGACATGAGGTTGGAGGGTGAGAGAGGGAGGGTGGGCCCAGCATCTGTTACCTGATGCTCTGGTTCCCTTTTGTACCCAGGCCTAGGGCTCCTTGTTCAAAATTCTCACACTCTAAGGCAAAAGACAAACAAATACACTTATGATAACACACCCTGTCACCCACACCTTCTACTCATATCTGCTACTCATGACAGGTCACACACCTGTCACACCATTGTTACCAACATTGTAGTCGCTCATAGTGGTGACAATCCTACCGTATCTCCCCTTCCTGAGCAGGGAAGAAGGCCCCTTTCTTTTCAAAAGATAAACACAGGTAACACTCAGAGGCTGCCTGGGGGTGAGGGCTCAGTCAGGTGCCAAGGGGCCAGCTTCTCACCTTCAAAATGAGCTCAGGAATCACTTGTTCCCCATACATACACTGGTGTCACCTGCTCTTAGGAGTCATTCTGTCCAACCCCTGCCTCTTCAGCCAAGTGCTGGGATTTCAGCACAGCCTGAGAATCCAGCTCACCCTCCAGGGCCAAGAGGCTCCCAGGAACCCTCCCCTGAGACGTGCAGTCTGTGTAGATGGGCAGGGAGCAGTATGGGGCAAGAGGAGGACATTAGCATTTACTGAGCGCCCACTCAGCACCAGGCACTGTCCCGAGCACTTTCCATGGGCAAGCAGGGTTCAAAAATTTAAGTGCTTAAAATTCGGGGTTACATTATTGTGTAGTTAAGAAGAACCAGTGTGAGGAAATTCATTTTCATCTATTAAGTATGTAGGAAATAGACTGATCATTACACACTAAACATTTATGAATCATACACTGAAATGAGAAGGCCCCCAATGCTCACTAGGCAGTTGCTAACTTCCCAACTCCCTCACTTTCTCCAGAAGGAAGGAGGCTTAGCCTAGCCGCATTTGAGAAGGGGTGTGGGTAGCTGAGAAGAGAATCAGAGCCAACCTCCACCAGTCCAAATTCCCTTTACTATGAGGCACAAATCTACATTAATGCCAGGTGCAAGGCAAATTCTTGTTACTACAGAGTAAGTCATCAAATGATTTCACTGTAGTTATTTGTCCCAATAGCCTATGAAGTAGCTATGATTAGCCCCATTTACAGAGAAAGAAACTAACTCAGAAAGGTTAGGTATCTTGCCCAGGTTCAAACATAAAGAGATAGAGCAGGTCTGCTAACTTAGATCTGTCACACTCCAAAGTCAGACATGCTCTTTCCCCTACAATATTTTGCCAAGGCTAGCCCTTCTGGGATGTGCTCTTCCTGGTTCCCCCTACCTATAACCCAGACCCCCGAAATTTTGCATGGGGAATTTTACAAGGAGGCTGATTTCTGGCCATGCCTGGATCAGTCACGGCCACAGTGAGGGAAACAGAACAGACATCAATAAGTCAGTTCCTGTGGGGGGTGGGGAGTGAATTTAGCCCAAGAGAAACACTGCTCCCTCAGGCTCAGAGCAGCTCTGCTGACCTCTGTCTCACGGCAGTACTGAGCCCATCTGCTCAAGTGCGTGGTCAGCACGAAAGGCAGGCTGCTGAGTCTCACCTTTTGGGCTCCGGTACTGCTGCAGGGCCACGGATTTGTTGACCACTGGGACCAGTGCAGGTTTTTTCACAGAGAGGTTAATTGGCTCCTCCAGTTCTGAGGGGATAGCCAAATCCTTGGAAGTGTCCAGACCAGGGGCTCTGGGGCCTTGTCCCAGAGAGTCAGTGAAGCGGGTAGAATCCTCACTTTCCATCTTTCAAAAGTGAAAGGCCAACAAGAATCAAAGAAATCAGACGTTTTTCCTGTAGGTGGTCACAGAGCTGTTAAGCTAAGGCCAGAATAAAGCCTTCAGGGGCTACCCTTTTGCCCAGTGATGAGCAGAGGAAGTTGAATGGCATTTCCCCAAGACCTACCTTACACAAGGCATTCCCCAGGGAGGGGTCAGCCCCATCCCCAGGGCACAGGCTCCCTGCAGTTTGGCCAGAGCCAGGACTGCAGCTGGATCCGGTTTCCGACTGCATGTTAGAAGCCGGAGGCACGCTCTGCAGAGGACAAGTTGCCAGACTTGGTACAGTGTGGGTGGGACCAGACATCAGGCTGGGCCCAGTCTGAGAGTGATCACTTGCCAGGCTTGTGATGGCCTGGGAGGGATCACTCATCAGGTTGGGCATGGAGTGGGGTGTGCCACACACAAGGCTGGGCATGGTCGGCAGGTGACTGGCTGTCAGGCTGGGCATAGCCTGGTTCTGACCACCCACCAGGCTGGACACGGTTGGTGGGGGGCCACTCAGCAGGCTTGGTACCACCTGGGGTGGGGCAGCTGTCAGGCTGCTCGCACTCTGGATCTGTGGCTCTAAGGTCCTCGCCAGCCTGGTAGATGACAGTTCCATCTCCAGTGTGTTGGAAAAGCCCATGATGCTCACAGAAGTGGAGTGCTGCAGGAGCGAAGAAGACAGGGGACAGTCAGGCTGTTAGCTAGGAATGGTGGGAGGGAGAGGACAGATGCAGCCCACGAGAGTTCCATGCTCAGATCTCACTCTGCCTCAGAGCCTCGTAGCTACAGGGAACTCAGACAGCATATGAAGTCCTATTTCCATTCCCCTACACCAAGGAGGCTGGTGGGCTATGACACAGAGGCAGGCACAGCTGAGGACACTAGTGTGCATGCATGTGTGCGTGTGTGTGTGTGTGTGTGTGTGTGTGTGTGTGTGAGTGAGAGAGAGAGAGAGAGAGAGAGACAGACTGACAGACGAAGAGAGGGAGAGAGAGAGGGACAGCCTACCACCTGACCTGAGGGTGGTACACACTCACACATACACACACACACTATCAACCACATCCCTCACCCCCTTTCCAGTACCTAAGCAAAGGGTCAGACTGTAGGACTACCCTCCCACTTCACACTCCCCTCTGACTACAGCACTAGTGGCCTCTCTTCCCTTCTGGGGGTCCTACAGGATAGTTTCTGCTACATAAAAATGGGAGGAAGTTCAGAAGGCTCAAACCCTGATCTGCTGCAGACCTTCTCTGAGATAGTGCCAAGGCTTGGGGAGCCCCAGTCAGTCCTGGGTCAAACTCCAGAGGCTTCTCACAGCCTTGTTCAGATCAACTCCAGCACCACCAGCATCAGATTGAAGACTTTGACCAAGAGATGTGAAGGTCTTTTCTAGCCCTGCTATACCTGTCAAAGACATTCTAAACCAGACGCAGAGAACACCAGAGCAGCGAAATCTTAATATGGACAATCTGGACAATCATTGGATGAGGCAATAATATTCCAACCCCCATAATTCCTTTCTTGTTTCTAACGGCGTGGTGACCTAGGCAGAAGAGACTTAAAAGCTTGATAAAAAGAAGTTAAAGACATAGATACTGCACTGAATCCATTTCAGTTTTTCAAGTTGGAGAAAGAGATTTGATGGAGGGGAGACGGTGGGAAGACCTGTTCTAAATGCAACCTTCAGGAATTTAAAAGTTTGATATCCTTGCCTTCTTTTAAGACAAAAGATATAATAATTTGACATCTTTTGAAAATCGAAGGGGAAACAAGGAGTAAATACCTCTAAGTTTCCAAAATCAGTGTCATAAACCTGTCATTCTTTTTCCCATGAGTAAGACATTCAGATTTCCACAGGAAAAGAAATACTTCAAATACCCTCCCAAGTTTCCATATTAAGTTAGTCAAGCTAATTAACAGTGAAAAGACTGTCCTCACCTCAGTGAATGTCACCCTAGTCACCCAGTTCTTCAAGCTGAATCCTAGGAGGAAGACAACAGTGGAGCATCCTTCCTCCCTCACCCAAGCTAATACCAGACCTCATCAATTCCACCCCTTAAACATCTCTCAAATATTCCCACTATTCCTCTCTGCTGCTGGTGTCCTAGCCTGGGTTACACATTCATATTTTTCCAGACTACAGTAGTGGTCTCCTCAGTGGAGAAATAGTTTCAAAACACAAATCTGACCACATCAGTCCTCTGCATAAAACTGTACTGTGTTCCACTGAGAAAATGCTCAACAAGGCTCCTAAGGCCTTGATGACCTCTTCCCTGTCCTGCTTTGCAGCCACAGTCCATACAACAGCTCTCTCCTCATTCTCTGAACTCCAGCCACTCAGACAATTTTTCAGTTCCTGAAACATGCAACCTCTCTCTTCAGACAGACTGCTTCTTCTGCATGGAACATTCTCCTAGCCCTGCCCCTGTTCCACTTACCTTCTGAATTCAGCTCACCCGTGAATTTTCACTCTAACCCAGACCAGCTCCCCCCTTTTATGCTCTCATAACTCCTGGACCTTATTCTCATAGCCCAATCTGTGATACCATTTGGTTAATATCTATTTCTCCTACTAAACTGTAAACTCCATCAGAGTGTGGACTTTGTCTGTTCTGCTTACCCACTGTATTTCTAGATGCAAGAGCAGTGCTTGGCTAAATAAATGAATTAATGAGCTATTCACTAAGCTCAAAATGGATTAAAGACCTAAATGTAAGGCCAGAAACTATCAAACTCTTAGAGGAAAACATAGGCAGGACACTCTATGACATAAATCACAGCAAGATCCTTTTTGACCCATGTCCTAGAGAAATGGAAATAAAAACAAAAATAAACAAATGGGACCTAATGAAACTTCAAAGCTTTTGCACAGCAAAGGAAACCATAAACAAGACCAAAAGACAGCCCTCAGAATGGGAGAAAATATTTGCAAATGAAGCAACTGACAAAGGATTAATCTCCAAACTTTACAAGCAGCTTATGCAGCTCAATAACAAAAAAACAAACAACCCAATCCAAAAATGGGCAGAAGACCTAAATAGACATTTCTCCAAAGAAGATATACAGATTGCTAACAAACACATGAAAGGATGCTCAACATCACTAATCATTAGAGAAATGCAAATCAAAACTACAACGAGATATCATCTCACACGGTCAGAATGGCCATCATCAAAAACTCTAGAAACAGTAAATGCTGGAGAGGGTGTGGAGAAAAGGGAACCCTGTTGCACTGCTGGTGGGAATGTGAATTGGTACAGCCACTATGGAGAACAGTATGGACGTTCCTTAAAACACTAAAAATAGAACTACCATATGACCCAGCAATCCCACTACTGGGCATATACCCTGAGAAAACCATAATTCAGAAAGAGTCATGTACCAAAATGTTTATTGCAGCTCTATTTACAATAGCCAGGAGATGGAAGCAAGCTAAGTGTCCATCATCGGATGAATGGATAAAGAAGATGTGGCACATATATACAATGGAATATTACTCAGCCATAAAAAGAAACGAAATTGAGTTATTTGTATGAGGTGGATGGACCTAGAGTCTGTCATACAGAGTGAAGTAAGTCAGAAAGAGAAAGACAAATACCATATGCTAACACACATATATATGGAATCTAAGAAAAAAAAATGTCACGAAGAACCTAGGGGTGAGACGGGAATAAAGACACAGACCTAGTAGAGAATGGACTTGAGGATATGGGGAGGGGGAAGGGTAAGCTGTGACAAAGTGAGAGAGTGGCATGGACATATATACACTACCAAACGTAAAATAGATAGCTAGTGGGAAGCAGCCGCATAGCACAGGGAGATCAGCTTGGTGCTCTGTGACCACCTAGAGGGGTGGGATAGGGAGGGTGGGAGGGAAGGAGACGCAAGAGGGAAGAGATATGGGAACATATGTAGATGTATAACCGATTCATTTTGTTATAAAGCAGAAACTAACACACCATTGTAAAGCAATTATACTCCAATAAAGATGTTAAAAAAAATGAGCTACTCACAATTTTTTTAAAACAACAATGCATGACTGTTTATTCCACAAATTGTAAGCCAAATGAATAGCAGCTTAGTTCTACTAACAACTAAGTCTATGAGTTTCTCTAAAATAATGCCTATTTTTTTTTTTTTTTTTGCGGTACGCGGGCCTCTCACTGCTGTGGCCTCTCCCGTTGCGGAGCACGGGCTCCGGACGCGCAGGCTCAGCGGCCACGGCTCACGGGCCCAGCCGCTCCGCAGCACGCGGGATCCTCCCGGACCGGGGCACTCCCCTGCATCGGCAGGCGGACTCTCAACCACTGTGCCACCAGGGAAGCCCTAATGCCTATTTTTTTTTTAATTATTTATTTATTTTTGGCTGCGTTTGGTCTTCGTTGCTGCGTGCGGGCTTTCTCTGGTTGCGGCAAGCAGGGGCTACTCTTCGTTGCAGTGCATGGGATCCTCATTGCAGTGGCTTCTCTCGTTGCGGAGCATGGGCTCTAGGCACGTGGGCTTCAGTAGTTGTGGCACGCGAGCTCTAGAACACAGGCTCAGTAGTTGTGGCGCACAGGGTCAGCTGCTCCGTGGCATGTGTGGTCCTCCAGGACCAGGGCTGGGATCTGTGTCCCCTGCATTGGCAGGCGGACTCCCAACCACTGCGCCACCAGCGAAGTACCTGCCTATTTTTATACAGCTAAAATTTATTGAGAATTTATTATACACAAGGCAATTTGCTAAGTGTTTTACATATATTTCCTCACTTAATCCTCACAACAAACATTAAAGGGTTGTGAAGGTTAAAAGAAATAATCCATGTAAACATTTAGAGCAATGTCTGGCAGTAGGTACTCAATAAATTCCAGCTGCTGTTGCTGCTATTATTGTTATTGTTATTATTATCGTAGGCCTAATTTTACACCTGAGAAAAAATGAAGCTCAGAAAGGCATCTGAAGTTTTTTATGTTATTGAAAACATAATTTTATAAATCTCCATTTCTCTTTGTTTGTGTTCATGAACTTGCATCCAGGGATCTTACTAAAGTCACTTTGGGATTTTCTGTGCATATAAATCATGTCGCCTATGACTACTGAGTTTTATTTCTCCCTTTGCTTACATTTGGTTTTCTTGCCTTACTCCACTAGCTAAGACCTCCAGTATGAGTTTGAATAGAAGTAGTGACAGTAGCCATCCTACTCTCATTCCAGATCTCAGGGGGATCCTTTCACTATTCACCACTGAGTACGATATTTGACATAGGATTTTTATAGATTTAGAATCCAGATCTCTGGCACCAAAGCCACACTCTTCATTCTGGTCTGCTTGCCTCTGCCCCTCTCTGTGCTCACCCCCTTCCCTGATCTCTCCCACATTCTGTTCTTCCATCTCTTTGTCCTTCCTTCACCTGCCCTTTGTCTCTCTTGACCTTTTCTCTCTTCTTTCTTCTCATCTCTTTTTCTTCTCCCCCAACGCTTTTCCCTTATTATTTGTTTAACTGCTTTAGTAAAGCTTATATTTTCTATTCTTAATTTTCAGTTTTAAAAGCAGATGAGCTAAATACCCTTTATTTCTCCAAAGAAAAGTTTGCTTTTTATATGTTTCTTGGTATTTCAATGGTCTTCAATAAAAAGCCTTCAATTTGCTATATAGTCTAAGTCCCAAGATAAGAAAGGTGAGGAGAAAAAGCAATGGGGGGGGGGGGAAG
>NW_006787051.1:2229259-2233444 GCF_000442215.2 Lipotes vexillifer
ATGGGGGGGGGGGGAATGCTCAAACCAAATGGAATAAAGTAGGCATAGAGCCCAGCTTAAGGGACTGAGGCCAGAGGCCAAGGGCTATCTCAAACATGCCCTGGCCTGCATCCCTTGGCGTCCTCTTGCTGTCCTGGTAATGCACTAACATAGCTCTCTAATATTCTGTATTTCCTTACCTTTGGATAAGAATAACCAATGATCATTGTATTCCCTTTTGTAATATATGACTGTCTAATCCTTTGAGCTGGACTCTTTCACCTTTTCCCTACCTGACATGTATATTTAATGCAGTCATCTCATCTACATAGATGACTCTCAGTGAGGTCCTTGGTGCCAAGCATTAAGAGCACCAAAATCCCTCTGGGACCATTCTGAGTAATAATGGTCAGGGGCTGTATGTCACAAGATACGCACAAGATTAAATCCCCAAACACAAAACTTTCCAGATTAGGGGTAGAGATCACATTTGTATGATACCGACTCCCCTTTCCTGATCACTTATTGCACATCATGAAATGTGAGTTAATATAATGATAGAGAAGAGAGGGCATGCAGATTGAGCCATGGAAGAATTGTAGAAACTCTGTTGCAGCTTATTTTGAGCTGTGCCTGCTGGACCTGCTCCCACAACACCTAGCAGACGACATGAGGTCGGTAACATGTCCTAAGATACTGAAGACTAGACTGGTCTCTTTCCTGTCCATATCTACAGCCAATCTCAAGGAGGCCAAGGCTATCAGTAAGTGGTGTAAAGAAAGCTCTGGTAACAGTAACAAGAACCTGGGAAACATCTATAGGGAAATTCTGAGAAGGAACTCAAGAGAGAGTGCTATGAGGAAGCCAGCCCCAGTCCCATATCTATAGGCTATGCAAATACAGTGGCATTTCTGGAACCCATCATGCTGTGTGTTAGTTATTTCTGATACTTCATCTGGCTCTCTGGAGTGAAGAGCTACAAAATACTAAAACAAAAGGTCCTTATTTCATGCACAGGAAGCAAGAGAGGAGTTGAGACCCTCCATCCTACCCTGCTACAAGGTGAGTAGGGGCAAGGGGAGGGCCAACTTTCAGGGCCAGGAAAGCAGGCTGAGTCTCTAGGGCCTGGAAGGAAGAGTCTTCTTGAGAACACACTAGGGTTGGAGAAGGACTTGGGAATGTGACCAAGTTGTCTGACATTTGGTGCCTCACACACAGGAGGAGCTCATATGTCAATGGAGATGATGCCACCTGCCCTCTCCAACACCCAGGATTGTTCAGAGGTCAAATGAGAGAAAGTGAAAGGGTATGGCCAGCTGGAAAGTCTGTACAGGGCAATCACTGACACCGCCAAGGTAACTGGCACCTTGACTTCATCTTCACATATAAAACCTTCAGATTTCATGAGGGAAAATAAGTATTTTGAGGTTTGCAAGTAAAAACAAACTATCTTCTAGTTCAGGGAGGAAGAAAAGTCCAAAATGCAAAAAACATACTCTGGTTATCAGCTCAGGTCATCTTTGACGTATGAAGGGAGCTCCCTCTTACCTCCATGACTTAGTATCTCCTTAGTTGCCCCTAATTTTCTCTCCTCCCAAATTGTATGTCCCTGTGCCTTTGTTCTCCTTGTCTCGTATCTCTTTATCTCTGTCTCTTTATCTCTGTTTGCCACCTGCCTGACCTGTGACCTGTCTGAATTGTATGACTTTCAACCTCTCCTCCTAGTCACCTATGTAGTCCTTTACCCATCTAATCCTGTTGATCTGTGCTCTGTTACCTGCTGCCTTTCCTCTCCCCATTCTCACCACCCAGATCTTTTTCTGGAGTTCAATGTGCCTATATTGCCATCCTAATGATTGCCACAAGATGTTGTCAAAATTCAGAGAAAACATTGTTCTTTCATTTTAACAGGAAGGGAAACTGAGACACAGAGTGATTACCCAAATTTTCCAAGCTTATAAAGGAATCCAAGACTGGGCCCAGCCTTATAAATCCGCTGGCTGGTCTTGATTTTGTGCCATTAGGTAGAAAGCTAGTGCCCTAGTATGATGTGATTAAGAAGTCAATAAACAGACACTTGGTGCACATACCCTGAGTTTAATACAAATTTCACGTTGTTACAGAAAGATAATATTGCTGGGGATAAAGTAGCACAGATAGGGTGGTGTTCCACAGAAGTCAATTTTCCAGATATCTGAAACATATCTCTTTCGATAACAAAATGCAGTTAGCTTTAAAATATTATTTTGAAGGGGAGTATTTTTCAAATGCTTTGCACCCTACCCTGTCTTACTAAACAGAGCACATGATGCCTAATGAGACTATTTCTTAGTGATGTAAAAGAACTTTGATGAACCTCTATGGCTGGGGTGTTCTGTAGTTCATTGGTGCTTTAGGGAACTTCTAGGAATGTAGGGCTTAGCTTGTCCTTTCAGTGAATGACTTCACATCGTGGCACATTTCCAGGTGAAGTTTCTTGTCTTCTCCCCTGTTGTTAGCTGCCATTTATAGAAGTTCTGACTTCCTGCTTTTACTCCGCTTACTGCTACAATATAGGAAAACTAAAAATTTCCAAAGAAAACCATATAACTAAGCTTGCTAGATCAAGAATGATGACTAGGGGCTTCCCTGGTGGCGCAGTGGTTGAGAGTCCGCCTGCCGACGCAGGGGACGCGGGATCGTGCCCCGGTCCGGGAAGATCCCACATGCCGCGGAGCGGCTGGGCCCGTGAGCCATGGCCGCTGAGCCTGTGCGTCCGGAGCCTGTGCTCCGCAACGGGAGAGGCCACAACAGTGAGGGGCCCGCGACCGCCAAAAAAAAAAAGAAAAAAAAAAGAATGCTGACTAGATCAGGCTTATAGTCACATATAGAATATAATGAGTGAGGTTTGTGACATCTGTTCTTGTTGCTGCTCTGAAGCTTTGCCTGCTCACTTCTGCTTTCAGGTTTTTGTTCTAGAAGTTAAACTTGTCAAAAACTCATCACCATGTGAATGTACAGTAGAAGAAGAGACCAATGTGTCATGTTTTGGAAACATACTGAAGGCCTTCACCCTGGCTGAAGAAACAGATAAGGAGACAAGGATGGAGGTAAATAGATTTGTGAATTAAATCCTTGAGATATTTGAGAATTTCAACAGCTTCAGATAAAGTAGACTGGTTTAACAGCAGGAGATCTTGACACAGCTGAATCAGACAGCTAGCTGAGGGGGGAACTAACTTTTCTTGCAAGTGGTTTCACAAGTTGATTTTTAATAGGAAAGCTGCTCTTGCTGACGGTGAGTGCCCCTCCAGCTCAACAAAATACTCTTGTATGAAGTAAGGCTACTGCTATAGATGTAACTATGTTGATATCTGCTAACTGACCAAAGTCAAATGGGAAAACAATCATGGCTGGTGAGAAGAGAAGAAATGAAGACTGCCCAGTGCCCTGATGATACAAGAAGATGGAAAAAGCAAAGAGGATCCCAGAGTCTGAGGTGGAAGGAAGAGGAAAAGAGTAAGTGGATTCCAGTAAATCTGAAGTAAAAGCCACAATGAGTAGAATCGTCAAAACCCAAATATTGGAGATTAGGAAAAATTAGGCCAGAGGTATTTTTCCCAGGCTGGATTAAGGAAATTTGAGGCCTAGGAACAAGAACCTGTTTTCACATGAACCAGGAGACCTAGACAAAGATCTTGGGCGTGGTCTGTGAATAAAATCAGGTTAGAATGCAGGAGACAGGCTTCCTAGAGAGTACAAAATTCAGGGAGCCAGACCTGGGGAGTGTTAGCTCTGTTGGACAGAGCACATCTCTGTACAGTTCTGCACATGTTAACTGGACACAGGCTATGCCCTAAGAAAGCCGCACCAGGCCCTGGGAACATTCTGAGAAACGCTGCTGTCAGTGGCAGACTATGAGGAAAAGATGGTTGCTAAGGCTGAGAACCCATGACCTGGTCCGTAGCAGTGTATTTGGAGACTGTGAAGGCGGGATGCCTAGTATTCACTTATATCAAGGTTTAGAGTATGTATTTAAGCAAATCATTTTCCAACTCTGGGCTTTAATTTCCTCCTCCAGAGGTTAATGTAAATCTCATTGAGTTTTAAGAATCAAGTCAAGAGCTCAGGCATCAAAATGCTTTGATAATGGCATAAACGCTATTCATCTGAGTCACTGTCCTTGACTCTTCTGCATCACTCTTAATAATCTGGACCACAGGAATG
>NW_006787051.1:2233702-2260787 GCF_000442215.2 Lipotes vexillifer
AATGCCTACTACTTCTGTATCATTTGCTGAAAATACATCAAAGACTCCTCTCAAGCCTTGAGCAGCACCTTGGTGGCCTCAAAGTCCTTTGTTGAAGATCTGGGGCCACATTATGAGCAGAAAAGAGGTCCCTCTTGCAAGTGAACTGGGGTTCAGATAGGGCTCTCTGTGACGTGTACAGCCTTGACTCCATGAGTGTTTTGAGGAAAGGAATGTGTGTATTTTTCAGCAGTTGACTAGTTAAGAAGTTTGAAATGAAGCCATCGAAACGGCTTCCAGTTTCACTTGGGATTTAAAGGGGTTCTGTTGCAGAGTTGTCTTTCTTCATCGTGAGTGGCTGAACCAAGATTAGGAAGCTTAGGCAACAGCTAGTGCCAAACAAATGTCCAAGTTCATACAAAAACATCCTGCTGGAGGCAGGGAAGGTGGTAGGATAAAATGTTCCTGAGACTGGCAGAGCTCAAGCCGCTAGAAAACCCATTCTAGAACTTTCACTTCTCATTTTCAGCAGCAATCTGTTTTCACCATCAGCTTATTTAGTACCAGCTCCTAGGTACTTCTGCACAGCTGCTCAGCTGTAACCAAAGTCCTCCATGTGGTGACACAAAGCAGCTCCGAGCATGACTAGGTCCCTGTGGAACACACAGAGCGGTGCCTGGAGCCTCAGATAGACTTCTGACGTCCCCCGGCACTCACAGGCCAGTACAGGCTGAGGAGTGGGCTGGGGGCTAAATGCCTTTACCAGATAAAGATAGCCAAGACCAAACTAGGCTGGGTCCTAAGACCTCTCCCCAGCAAGGCCTCAGGCTACTTCAGAGAGAATAAAGATAGGAAAATCCAGCAGGTGAGAGGCCACATGGAGCCCTGCTTCTCCCACTGCAGTGCACAGAGAGAGGCAATTTCACCTCATCACTGAACACAGGGCTGAGGCAGGGACCTGTGCTCTGGTCCTAACACTGCCAATAGTTGGCTGTGTAACTCTTAGGTGATCACTGAACCTCTGTGTGTCTCAGTTTCCACATCTTTCAAAGGGGAGTAAGAAAGTGGCTTCCTCATAGTATTGCTAGGATAAACAAAGAGATAAAATGGAATAATCCATGTAAAAACCTATGAAAAAAGTAGAAAATGCTATCTATACAAAGTATTATCAATCAATGATAAGATGCTCAAAATGTTGTTTGGTAACCTTGACCTTCATACCCCGACCCTGCCCGATCCCAGATTCAAGGCAAAGAATTCCCTCAAAAAGAAAGCCCTTTTTCTTATTTCAGGAGCTTTGTGTATAAGCAGTACCTCTCTCAGTCAAGTAGACCCAAAGGTTCCTCTGGGCCAGTCAAGTAGACCCAAAGGTTCCTTTTTCTGGGAGTCCAAGCCACAAAGAAGCCTACAAAACATCTGAAAAATGTCAGGCCACTTGCCCCTCCACACCTCTGCATGAACCCAGGTTAACGGCCAGGGGCAGCTCAAAACGAGAAGTTAGAGTTCTTAGGATCTTCTTTAACCCCACTGCCACCCTGCAGCCACACAGGAGGGCAGCATCCCCTCCCCTCACTGCTCAGAGCGCCCTGTGGGCCACCCACACAGGCAGCACAGACTCCATGCTTGCATGTGGCTCACCTCCTTTCCTCTGTACTGGGTGGAGGAGCAGAACTGAGACTCATTAAATAAGCAGAAGCATTTTCAGCATGGCTCCCACTACCAGCTGAGCACTGGCAATGCCCATGCTTCCTACTGACCTCTAAAGCTAGCTGCCTTCCATTCATCTTATATTCATTTTATAATGTAACTTCCACAGGAGAGCACCAACAATTCAAAACTTAACGTTTTCCTCCCCCACAAAGATGCTTTTCTTCCCATGCTCCCATCTCAGGTGAATGGCAACTCAGTAAGCTAAGACACACCTTGGACTGTCTTTCCCTCACTTCCCATTGCCAGTCAGATTCCAAGCCCAAAAGCTCCTGTGATCTGATCTCTTGAAGTCCTTGCTGCCTCATCATTCCCATCATTACCTGATTTCATTCAACTTCTCCTATTTCTCCTCTGTACTATTTTGGTCTCTCTTACTACAACTAAAGTGACCTTTCTAAAATTTAATTCAAACCATGTCCCTCCTTGCTAGAAATCCTTCATTCACGCCTCACAACCCACCAAGACTGAATCCCAACTCCAGAGCATAATTTACAAGGCCTTCCAACCACTCTGGTTTCAATCACTCCCATCCTCCAGTACATCTCATGTTCCTACCGAGCCAAATCATCTGAAACCCCCTAAGTACCCCAGGCTTTCTCTCACTTCTGGACCTTCCTACTTGCCATTCCCTTTGACTATTTATTCTAGCCTTTCCCCCATCCCTCCTTCACCAGCCTAACTTCTCCTTCAAATCTCAGCTTAAAATCATGCCCTCTAGGAAGTCTGTGAACAGTCCCTTCTCCCAGAGTTAGGTGCTCCTTCTATACACCCCAATGACTATCACAGCACTTTATCATACTTTATTGTTGTTGCTTGTTTAACTATCTCTCCCACTAGAATATAAGCTCCAGTGTGAGACTCTTATTCACCAATGTGTGTCTGACACCTAGAAAAATATTTGGCATATAATAGGAGATTAACATATATTTTTTGAACATTGAGTGAATACATAAATGGGTGGATAGATGGATGGCTGGATGGATAGGTATCTACCCCAGGTGTAAGAATGTAAACCACTAAGAGCCACAAAGGACCAATTTACAGCATCTCTATGGCCTCTAGGCCAGACAATTTTCAAAAGGATAGGGCAGGATGTGCACAGACAAAAAGCCATTAGTACCAGAGGCCTGCCCAGACTTCAAGGGATTTCCAAGTTAACACTTCATTTTTGCCATCTCTTACTTTTTAAAATTCTCTTCTCAAGTATCACTGAGTTAGACTGATCTAAAACATATATGGCAATGGTGCTACTGGGAGAAACATGATGAAGGGTAGGTACACAGAACAACTAGTGGAACTGGAGTTGTGTAGCCTAAGGGATGCTGCAGGACCGAGGGTGCAGGCTGGAAGGATACAGAATAGCTGACAGAGCTTCAGGTACAGGGCTGAGTGGAAGTACCAGGAAGGTTGAGGGGACTAGACCAGAAAAGGCAATTGGATAAGTGGAACAGGGCCAAGGAACACATGGAGGGCTGATGGGAAGGCATGGCACAGCACTGAGGTTCCAGCTAGGAGGATGACCAGGGTAGGGATGAAGGGCAGGGGTTAGAGTAGGACAGCGGAGGAGTCATGGGATTCTGCGTTATTGCCATGAACGCTTCCACCAGCAGGTAGGTAGATGGACAGGAAGGGCTCCAATAGCTTATCTCCAAGAGATCCCAGTGCCCCTAGATGCTCAGCTACCTCTGCAGGATATCCCTGTAGAGCATTCACCCAATAAATTCCATTAATCCAAATTCTAAGGCCAACGAACTTTGGATTGTGGGACCACATAAAACATTTTCCCCATTTTCACTCACTGCAGACAGAAGAAAGTTCAGCCTTTGGATTCTCATTTTAAGTAAACCTTAGCCCTCTTATGTACTAGCTGTAGGACCCTGGATCTCAGTTTCCTTAGCCATAAAATTGGGGTGCCCACCTCACAGTACTGTTGGGAAGGTTAAGTGAAATCACCCTGTGAAGCACCATGCACAGTTCTAGGTACAGAGTGAGTGTTCAATAAGTTGGCTTTCTTTCCCTTTCCCCTTCCTCTCTAAATGAGGCTCAGTTGCTCCCATTTTTAGTGTATGTGGGTGGAAATGAGGTAGAGGAGGACCTTGCAGACTCATTAGGACAGAAGGCATGAGTCAGGGTTGTGTAACATCCAGAGATGGAACAGGGACACTCCTCCCCCCACCCAATCAACCTCATCCAGGTCCCTGGGGTCTTGACTGGCAGTGGGTCCCATATGGTCAGCGAAAGCAGGCTCCGTTAGTACCTTTCTCACCACATTCGGAGAGGAGTGCTGGATGGCGCTGTCCAGTGGGGGAACACTGTGAGGAGTTTCTGCGCCAGAGGCCTGGGGCAAGTTAGCAGCAGTATTCTTGTCAAGAGGGAGAATTGGCTTTGGGCTTTCAGATGCTGGGGACTCATCTGTAGCCTGGAGAAGAAAATAAGAACTTGGGTGGGTTTTACCGCAAAGAGTAGCAGCAGCAGCAAAGGCTAATGCCCACCCTGCACTGCCCGTTGTTACCACCTACACATTGTGATCTGCTTGAAATGTTTTCAGAAAGAAAGATAGTCTTATCTAAATTCTTCCTAATATGACAATCTTAGGATAGAACCCAAACCAAGAATTATGAGCTAACTCTGTCATATTCACCTTAGCAATCATAACAGTTTTGACTTACATTTAAAGAGTTTATGGTCCTCTATAAACCCTAGACCCTTCTCTGCCATCATAAGGATTATTCCATATTCCCTCAAAGGAACTGAGCCTCAGAGGAAGACATCTGAAGCATGATCTGAAGCGGTCAGTGCTGAAGCATAAATGTGAGGCCTTATATTTTGTAATAAAGTAAAAGTCTGTAGAGCTGCTTTGAAGATATAAATGTGGTTACATGTTTAAAGGAGACACCGCTACGAAAAAAGTGAGAGGGGAGGAGGAAGGGGCTGGAACAGGAAGCTCTGGGAACAAAGAAAAGCAAGAGTTAAGGATGAAGATGTGGAGTGCTGCAAAAATCCCAGAGGCACAAACTGCACCTCTTCAGTTGTCTCTTAGCTGAGAAAAGAGAGGAGCAGCCTTCATAATCCCCCTAGGGAGAGAACGAGGCCTCCTCTGTGGCATTTCAGAGTCAGCAGGCCTGGATCCAAGCCTTGGCTCTACCACTCAACGTTTTAGGATCTCTAGGCAAACTGCTTGCCCTCTCTGACCTCCACTTCTGCACCTAGAAAAACAGATGGTAATGCCTACATAACAACATTGTTGATAGGACAACTGACATAGTGTATATAAAACACTCCTAGCTTAGTAGGCTTGGAATAAACTCTAAGTCTCTATCTTAGTGTTATGAAGTGTTATGAAGTTGCTGCCTACTAGCATGTGGGGCACACCCTCACTGCCCTTCCCCCTGTCTGGGATACACAAGTTACAGCAAGGCAAGTGAGGTTACAAAGGTAAGAGACAGCCTCCCTTCTGCCCTGGCACTAGCTAGAATCCAGCACAGCTCAGGAAGTTCCATTCATGGACAAGGTCCCTAGTATCACCCAGGAGGACAGGGCTAAGCCAGGCCACTCTGGACAGTATCAAGCCCAGATCTATGTTGGGGCTAAGTACTCTGTTCTCTGGAGCTTTCCTGAGATGGGAGGTGGAGCCCGGCGCAGTCTTGAACTGTGAGGGCTGAGTTCAAGGCCACCCTAAAATGAAGAAACTGTGCTCTTGTGCCACCCTGTGAGTGCGAGGCTGTGTTTCCTGCACTGTCCTAGGGAGAATATGTGTTCCATGCCACCCTGAGGCTCACCTGCACTGTGTCCTCCTGGCTCTGGGACTGGACGGGTGCCGGCTGCCTCACGATGTAGTTGATCTGCCCCACGATGGTTTGCTGAAGATGCTGAGGCGATTTGGCCTGACTCAGCTGCAGGCTGGGCTGTTGAGCCTGAAGGAGAAGCTCCAGGTCCTTCTGCATTTCCTCCAGCTCAAACTTGTGGTGCATTAGGTCCACATTCTGGGAACAGGCAGGCCCAGGAGGGCTCTCGTGCTGACTAGAAGCCAGATGCCGGGATGGAGGGAGAGATGGGGGTGGCTGCTGTTGGGGCGGAGGCGGCGGCGGCTGCTGCTGCTGAAAGTGGCTGAGCTTCAGCTTCTGGTGGTGGCCCAACTGCACCTGGACAGACGGTGTCTGAAAGGTGGGCGGGGCATGGGCTCCTTGCTGAACGTCCTGCGGGGGGACGATGCACAAGGGCTGGGAAGCCAGCTGCTGCCCCAGCCGCTGGGATGTGCTCTCTTGCTCCACAGGGGGCTGGGTCTCCAGCCAGGGTGGAAGTAGCTGTGGGGGACGAGGACGGCAGGGCAGCTCTTCTTCCCTGGGCAGCAGCGGGGAGCACTGCAGTGACCTCAGCTGTTGGGGCACCGTCTCAGACGGCTGCCTAAAGCTGTGGGCTGGGTGTATGCTGGGGGGCGGGACCTGGCCTTTGAGGGAGGGCGAGACTGGGGAGCAGTGGGAGCAGCACACAGAGGAGGAACACAGTGCTGGAGGCTGGAACTTGTGTGAGGAATGGCTGAGAGTCTCCTGCTGAGCCCCTGGGGACTGGTGGCTTTGATAAAAAGATGACGGTCCCTGTAAGCTTCCATACGCAGGAGTATCTGCCGGGGACAGTTGTCCACCCTCAGTAGTTATACAGCCTAAGAATTCAAAATAGAGAGTGTTTCCAAAGGTAATCTGCAGTTGTTCCCCCTCTGCTACCTCCTACTCCTGGGACCGAAGGATAGTATTCAAAAAAACCTGTACCAGGTGCAGAGATTAAAAAATTCAACCCCTGATCCCCAAGACTCAGTCTAGAATGCTTCCAGCAATTGGACCTATATAGACCTGCTTTTGGGGCCTGGGACACTTAGAAATTAGCTCAGCTTCTACCAGATGCTCAGTGCTGACTCTGTTTGTATCTCACTAGAGAAACCACGGGCTCCCTCAAAGAGCACCTACTTCTTCTTTAACAGAACAGCCCAAGAGAGACTCAGACCAAAAACAATCAACACTGGGGGAGAAGAAGGAGTGTGCTGCAAAGTGGCAAAGGAGGCTCATCCCCAGGACAAATGAGCAAGTCTTCAAATATGGTGCTGGGGAACTGTGTGTTGGGCAAGTCGGATGGAAGAGAGTGGGGAAGCTCTAACACCAGGGTCAATGCCAGGTGCCAGTGCTGCGGACTGAGGCCCCTGGGCCCTCATACATGAGTAGATGATATCCATTGCTGTTTCAGGCTAACGGCTCCTTCAGCTCATCTGAGGCTTATTTAGGGGAAGACCAAGTGTCTTGAGGGCAGGAGGTGTGTTTTATTCACCTTTGGTCACTTGGTGGCTAGGGTGGGGCCTGACTCAGAGCAGGTGCTCACCAAAGGTCTGTTGAATTAAATCAAAAGGGTAAGGGAAGCAAAAAATAAACCTAAATATATCATTTATCACTCTGTTAAGTTCAAAACACTTTCACTGACAATAACAGCCCGGATGAAGGTAGCAGTTGGCCATTAGTTTAACAAACCTACCATTAGGTTGTCAACACAGGCACAACTTCAAGTTGTCTACATTCTGCCTAAAGACTGAATGCCAGCAAGTTATTGCAGCAGGGAAGAAAAATGCACAAGGTCATGAATTATCTGCTTATATCTCAACTCCAAAGGACATGTGTGACATTGTCTGTCTCCTCTCTGTGTCGCTGAAATATCTCTGTTTGTGCCCACACACATGTGCACTGACTGCCATACGGCATTCTGGAGAGTAGGGCCACTGTCTTGTCTCCTCTTCTAGCAATGAAAACAAGGGAAGAGGGACATTCATGCAGAATAGGAAGCTCAGATCTCAACTGGTCCTGTTACAAAAGTCCTGTATTGCCATTGCTGTTTAAGCTATCAACTCTCCCCACCCCCACCCCAACCCTACCCTCATCACCCCCAGTCATTCAGGTTTGCTCTGGCAGTCTCAGGGAATGCTTTCTCCTGGGCATATGCTGATCTACCCAGTAAGCTAAGCAGATGGTCTATATGTGTTCTTAGCAATCATGCACAGGCCCACAGAGTAGGCCCTGGGCTCACCAAGGGAAGCCAGCTGCTTGGTCCAGAAGTTAGGCTCCCAGGTGAATCTGATACTCCAAGGGGAACCAGGGTCTGTGTTACAATTGGTCTCCAGTAATCGCTGTATCTGAAACACAATCTGACAACAGCACCAAAGGTCATTTCTTTGGGCATCTTGTGCCTGAATGACAACGCCCTCTCCCTCACTCTTTGGATAAGTTGAAGGCCAAAGTCCTGGCTGTTTAGCCTGTGGTCCTCCCCCATATGCTTGCTTATTTCCTTACACCTTAACATCTTCACATTCCTCCGCTTTCCCCCACCCCTACTGATCCCCTTCTTCTTACTGAGGCTTATGGAAAGCCTACATTCTTATCTCTTCCAGGCCTCAAATGATTTTAATTCTCCCTCAGAATATCACTTGCCTGGCAGCCTCTCAAGAGCATTCCTTTCATTCTACCATAATCTCACATGAAAAGCCAATGGGGGGCAGACATTCTCTGAGTTCCCCATAGCTGTCCTTCCATCCACTTGTAAAACTCTATTACATCCTAGTCAACTGCCCTCTTCCTCCCTCATCCCTTTCATCTATCTCCTATCGCTAACTCTCCCATTTATCTAGGACTTTGGCAAGTATCCAACTGCCCTGACAACATCTAGTTAACCAGTGTCCTAATCAACATCTTGGCCTCTTACTTCCTTGATCTCTTTAATGAAAATCACCTTCACCTCTCTTTTCAGTTCACTCACCATATCTAGACCATTTTCATCATCTAGAACCATTCTACCTATGAGACCTTAAACTCCAACAACCTACCCACTGATCATAACCAGCTCTCACTCTTTCTGAGCATGCTCTTCAGCCTCATTGGACTCCCCAAGCCCTGCTCCCTCAGTCCATAGGGCCGTCCCAGCTTCCCATCATTTTCAGTAACAATGTCACTAGTGCCCTAGTTCCCTTTCCATCCCCAGTGTCTGACCTTGGGTCAATCCAGCCATCCCAAATCCATGTTATCTGGGGTCGCTACACTGATCATTACCCTCAGGGGTACCCTTCAGTCCTTCTTCTTGTCACTTCCTATCTTGTCAGCTTCCTCTTCCATGGTCCTTAATGACTATCTAAAATTTTTACTTCTCTCCTCAATGCCATTTACCCAATGCCTAGCCCTCTCATTATCACCTCCTACTTCACAGAGGGTGAAAAAACCCATGAGACAAATATTTCCCTCAAACTTGTATCCCTCCTATCTCCAAACTTAACTACATTATATTGACACCTTCCTGTCCTCCCATCTCAGAGGAAAGGAGTGCCTCTTGCTTAGGGTCAACCAGTTCACTCTAGATCCCGCTTCTTTCTGCCCTTCCAGTATGCTTCCTCTCCCACACACCTCTTCCACCTTCAACCACTTCTCCCAAATAAACATGTGCAAATGTCTTCCTTACTTTAAAAAAGTATTCCAACCCTGTCTCCTTCTCAAGCTACCTTCTTATTTCCCTTCTTTTCACTTCTGCCTCTACTTCCTCACCTCCTACCCTCAGCTTCCTCATTCTAGCTCTTGACCCTTCTACTTTGTGGGAATGTCTTTCAAAAGATTACCAGGGACCTCCTGATTCCCAGACCTCAAGGCTTCGCTTCACTACTCATGCCCTTTCACCTATGTAGCAATGATAACATTGATTACTTAAAATTTGAGACTCTGTTAATTTCTGTGCACCACACTCTCCTATTTCTCCTCTCACCTCCGATGCTTGCTTCTCATCTCTTTCACTCATCTTCTTCCTCCGTCTATGTGAAAATGACGGCATTTCCCTGGGCTCCAGATTTGTTCTTCTCTTCTTCCTTCACACACTCTTCCAATATCACTGATATCCCAGTGACTCCCACATCTCTCTCTCTAACCCTGACTTTTCTTCTGACTTCCGGACCCATCTATCAAAGCAGATTTGGGACAGCTCCCTTTAGATGCCCTATAGGCACCTTCGCTTCAACATATCCAAATATAAACCCCATCAACATCCTTCAAAATTCTTGCTTCTTTTCCTGGGGATCACCACCCTCCCAAGCCCAACACTTCAATGTCATCCTCAACTCCTCCTTTCCTCTTAGGCCCCATTTAAACCCAAATAACTTCCTATGGAATGTGCAGCACACTGCTAGTATTAATGCCTGGATCCATGACCTAAGACAGAACTACAAAACTTCCCAGCTGAGTTGCTTGGAGGAAGGTGGGTCTATTCCAGCACCTGGGTCCTTTGCACTGTGGGGTTTGGTCAAAGATGGTTTTCACTGACTAACCCAAAGTCAGTGATTGAGGAGTGTGAGTTCTTCTTACCAGCTCTTTGCTGAAAAGGAAAGGGATGCTGGTTTTGCTGCAGACAGCCCAATTAATGAAATTCTGCACGTGCTCAAATTGACGGTTGAGAAGCATGATGCTCTGTAACTGCTGCTCCAGCTTCCGCTTCCTTTCATTAGCAATGCCCTGGTTATGAAGAGAGAAGACAGAGTCCCTGATCCTGTTCTTGGACTGCAGGCCACATGCTTGGGAAGTCTGGTGGTCTGTGTGTATCAGTGTAAACACAGATGGAATCAGATGAAACTGCACTGAGAGGAGGACATGGGCTGCTGAGGGAGGGAGGGAGGGAGGGAGGGAGACAGGGTAGGTAGATTTTATAGTACAAACATGGAATGGCTAATAAATAAATGAGAAAATGAATGAATGCCTGCATCTCTTGGGCATAGCTTGTTTCATGTCTCTTTCAAGGCTATAACCCTGCATAGTCCAGGAAGGCAGTTGCCTTACTGCCACAGCATTAATGGGAGTTTGATCTGATTCTCTAGCCCTTAATGAGCCAACTTCCCAAAATTAGACTGGACATTTTAAGATACAGGGAGCAGCAGAGAGCTATGGAAACTACACATCTGAATTCTAGCCCAGGCATCTCTGAGCCCTGAGACAAGGTTGATATGTGCCTGGTTTCTGCCCCAGGGAAAGAACAGAACCCACCCATCTGCTCACATATACCTCCAGCTCCTCTATGAGCCCATTGGCCTGTTTGTTCAGCTCGTTCATCAGAACCATCTTGGCCATTTTGATCTGGTTTTCCACCTTCCTGTGCTGATGCTTCACCTCAAAAATCCTGTAAACAACAGGATGAGACAGAGCATGGTAAGACCTTCCCCCCAGGCCTACGAGGGCCTATAGACAGCAAATGTAAGAGTCTACGGTGTGGAGGCTGCCTACTGAGATCAGGGCCCACCAGGTACCAAATGTAAAGAAACAAGAACTTTCCTCCACCACCCATCCCACTCTTTGTACAACCCAGCCCACTTGATCTAAGTGGGACAATGGCCCAAAGTTCAATGCAGTTTTCTCTAGGTAAACTGCAGGGCCACGCCCAAGTCAACCCAGTAGCTCACCAGTTCACACAGCACTAGAGGCAGGACAGAGAGAGTGAGTACAGATATGACTTCATGTAATCTGTTGTTTTATTAAAAGGGGAAATAATCCACTAAACAGCGTCACGCAGTAAAAAGAGCATAGGTAGAGACAGAAAGTAGACTAATGGTTGCCAAGGGCTGGGGATGTTGCACGGTGAATGGGGAGTGACTACTAATGTATACGGGGTTTCTTTTTAGGGTGATAAAAAGGGTCTTCCAAAAGTAGACAGTAGGGGACTTCCCTGGTGATGCAGTGGTTAAGAATCCACCTGCCAATGCAGGGGACAAGAGTTCGAGCCCTGGCCCGGGAAGATCCCACATACCACGGAGCAACTAAGCCCGTGAGCCACAACTACTGAGCCCGTGCGCCTAGAGCCTGTGCTCTGCAACAAGAGAAGCCACCACAATGAGAAGCCCACACACCACAACAAAGAGTAGCCCCCGCTCGCTGCAACTAGAGAAAGCCCATGCGCAGCAATGAAGACCCAACACAGCTAAAAATAAATAAATAAATATATTCATATATTAAAAAAAACATAGACAGTAATAATGTTTGTATAACTCTATGAATATGCAAAAAACTCACTGAATTATACATTTTAAAAGGGCAATTTTATGGTATATAAATTATATATAAAGCCATTAAAGCCATTTAAAAAAGCCATTAAAAAAAAATAAACATGGGCTTTGAAGCCACACAGACCTAGCTTCCAAACCCAGCTCAGTCTCTGACTAGCTGTGTGATCTCAGACAAGTCACCTAACCTCTCTGAACCTTAGCCTCCTCATCAGTAGAATGGAGATAACCCCAACTCAAAAGAATTATAAGAATTGATCAAAATGATGCATGCATGATGCCCAACCCAGTGCCTGTTGTGATGACCTCTCAGTACATACTTATTTCTCTTTCCACAGAAAATAGATGATTTCATGTCATGTATAGGTTTATATGGAAAACACTGGGAAAGGGGTGATAAAGGGTAGATTGCCACTGACCTGTACCCACATGATAAGCAGCACTCTCTTCCCCAGTATCTACTCTGTGCCCTTGTTCTTAAGCACCTACCTTTGACTAGTTCGTGGCCACTTTCAGAAGGCATGTACTTTAGCCCAGGCTCACTGTGATCATCCTGACCTAGCTTGGCCCCATTCACCAAGTGATGACCCAAAACCCCCTCCCTGGCCCTGAGACCTCTAAGACCAGGACATATGCCAATGTCTGCATGTCTTCCTTATAAGTACTCCATCCTAGCACTGTGACCCAGGATGAGAGGGAACAGAGCATTTCCAGTGCTGGCAAGGGGCTAGCCTATGTTACCTGTCCTCAATTTGCTTTGCAGATGTCTGTAGACTAGATTTCTTATGCGCCACCTGTGTAGTCACACTTTCCAGAAGCATCCTCTGGTTTTGCAAAACTTCTTCAAGATGTCTACACCTAGAGTAGGAGGCAGAGAAAAAGCTGAGGAGGACTGAGTCTTATTCTGAGCACGCCAGCCAAGTGAGAATCCCCACAGTGCATTGTCTCAGCCAGGTCCATGGAGGCTGGGGTTACATGTAGTGAGTCAAAGACTCTTGGCCCTTCAGGCCTTCTCCAGCGAATGCCCACAACAGGAACAGGGAAAAACTTCAGCCCAGGGCCAGAAGGTTGGCTTGAACAGGGAGAGGATTCTGATGTACTGGGAGCCCAGCACTCTCATAGGTAGAGAGTCCAGAGCCCTCCCAGTTCCCCTTTGGGCAGCCCGCCGGCCCCACCTGTGCTCTTTGTGTTCCACCACGAGGCAGCTATGGCATGTGAGCACATCACAGGTCTCGCAGAATAGCTTGAGCACTTCCTGTGTGTGCAGAGGACAGTACAAGGCGAAGTCTCCAGAACCACCATTCACTCCTGCCAGAGAAGATGGAGAAAGTGGGCTTCTCTTGCTCAGTTTAAGTTCCACTGAGCATCCCTCAACCCTCTATGGACACAGGGAGCCCTCTATGGACACAGGGAAGACACAGAGCTTGGAGGGAAGGTGGTACAAAGTAAGAGAGGCCTCTCTCTGGGCCAGTGAGCTTCCAGGAACACAAGGAGGAAGGCAGGCTTAGACTGGCTGGATTTGCCCATCTGTCCAGAAATAACTGGCCATCAAGCCCCAGGCATCCCACCACCTGGTGAGCCTGAGGAAGGGGCTTGCTACCTGCTGCACATGGATCTCCTGCAGAATAGTGAGTCCTCTAAAACTCAACCTAAATCTCCTCATTAACCAGGATTCTGTTATGGTGAGGCTGAAACAAGCTACCCAACCTTGCCAGGCTCCAGACCAGATCACATGGGTCATGAACTTTGGTTCCTGTCTGACGAAGGTAAAACCCTTCTCACAGTTCAAGGGCCTTGAGAAAAGACTTTCAAGAAGACTGTCACTTAAAACAGATGGTGCTGGATGGATAAATGGACAAACCCTGATCCAGTCTGCTGAACTAATCAAGTAACTAAACAGAAGTGAGGGCTGTTTGCTTGAAACAGAGGTGAAAGATAGGGAACTCAATTAGCTTCCGTGGTAATTCAAGACTATTCCTCCCTGCACTGCCTCACCCACCCTCACCCACGCCCCCGCTGCCCCCCCGGCAGGGAGAGCCTAGAGTGAGTTTACACTGTGATGTGACTCTGCAGGGGACAGCTTTCCTTCAGGAAAGGCTCTGAGACCACCCCTACCCTCACCCCCAGCAGGGAAACGAGGTCAGAGAGCTATTCTCCAAAGATTCTATGGTTCGCTACTACTTAAGGGCATGTGAGCTAGTGGAGAGGGTGAGGAGTGATACCTGGAGACCCGTTCTGGGTCCGGGGAAAGAGGGGGCCCCCAGGGGCAGGGCCGTGCCGGTGCTCCTCCGTGCAGGAGCTGCACAGCCAGCGGTTGCAGTAGGTACAGAGGATGTGTGCCGCCCTCTTCTCCTTGCACTCGGAGCAGTTCTAGAGGTAGAGAGTTCTGGAATTACTGACAGTATCTTCATCATTTGGGCCTGCTTTTATGAGTGGTCAATACTCTAGGGACCGGGGTCCTGCAGGGCTGTTCCTCCACTGTTTTGGAGTGCAGTCAATTCTGGAGAGCTGCCTGGGAGTGACATGCAGGGGCGTGTGAGGGAAAGCGCGCTTTGTGACTAAGAGTACTGCCCTCAGGAGCTATTCACACAAGTCCTGTGCTGAAGCTGAGGATACGCAGATGAATAAGGCAAGGATCTGCTCTCAAGGTACACACAGCCTGGACAGGGTGGCAGACATTCAGTGGGTAATGCTGTGATGAAAGGATGCACCAAGTGCTAAGGAAGCAAAGCAAGGTTTCCAGGAGTTCCACCTAGGAGTGGCCAGGAAAGGTTCCATAAAGAGGTGACATCTGAGTTGGATATTGAATGGCAAGTAGAAGTTCACCAGGCAGACAAGGGAGGAAAACGGAAAGCACAGGCGAAAGAAAAATCCTCAGTGTGCCTACGGAGAGCAAGAAGCTGCAGCTGTATGAGTGCACAAAACGACAATCATACACAGCCGGGAAAAAGTAGGATGCACCAACTCCCAGAGCTGTGTTTCCACTGCTGCGGCTTGCCAGGACCAAGAGTCCCTAGCCTTCTTCTGGAACAAATGTTCCTTCATTTGGTCAGCAAATATCATGCAGGGCTGATATAAAAGGTGGAGAAGAAGAAAAATTAGTCTGTCTGTGCCTGAATTACACAGGCCACCAAACTGATGTGGATTCTGACAGCTTTGTCCTCACGATGGGATTTGACAAACCCACAGCAAGAAAAAGAAAAAAGAGGAGAAATACAAGTTTTACTGACCAAACTATGAATTCTTTGAGGGTAGAGACATGGGTCTCTGTCTTTCTAGCACCCAGGCCCTGGCATATCAGACATTCAGTAAGAATTTAATACAGGTGCAAGTAAGTAAAACAGCAAATGAATAAAATGTAGTGGGCAAGGATACCCCAGTGGAGAAAGGAACAGAAGGGATACCAGTCAGTAAGTGATGTGAAATTTCAGAAACTCAGGCATTAGTTGTTAAATATAAGCATAATTGATGACCCATTTAACCCAGGCTGGTGCATGAGTTTCAACTCAGTGTGCCGGGGTGGGTGCAGGGTGGGGAATAAAAGCTTAGTACCCATAGTTTTCAGTAAGAGCTATAAGAGAGAGAAAACACCCCAATTTTGCTTCCCCAACTGAAACATTTTGCTTCTCTTCTGGATAGAAGGATGGATGGATGGATAGATGGATGGATGGATGGATAGATGGATGGATGGATGGATGGATGGATGGATGATTAGGCAAACTGGTGGAAGAGTAACAAGTCAGATGGAGTGATGGGTGGACAGACAGACTTATGGACAGGGGTCCCATAGATTTCTGAACAGGATCAGCTGTTTCTTTGCTTGTCCTGACTTACCCTGGCCATCTTGGATTGCTCAGAAGAAAAGCACTGCAGCAAAAAAATGTTCAGTTACATCCCTGGTAAGGTATACTCGCTTACACCCAGGACAGGAGATGAGCTCTGGGAGAAGGTGGGAAAGATAGCAAAGTCAGGGCAACACTGCAGATTATACATAACATAGGACCCAGACGCAAGGCTTTCTAATACACAACACCAAGGTATGTACCAATACCACTTGTGCCAAAATGAAATATGTTTGATGCCATAGCCTGCACTTACCATCTAGGTACTCTGGACATGACCATCCAATTAGCGGCCTGCCCTACAGAACTTCCCACATCCTCATCTTTGCCTGATCCTACATTCCTTTCCTTCCTACAAGCCATGTTACTAGAGGCCCAACCCTGCTCCAGTTCTGATAATCAGGTGCCTTCCTGCTGTTCCCACTCTGCATTCCACAGTCCTGAGAGCCTAGTTCGCACTACTGGCTAAGTTCAAAGGGGTCAGTTTACCCCAGGGCACAGCTCCAGCCATTTACATTACTGTGTAGTAGAATTACTTTAAAGATCTCAAAGCTAGAGCTTCCAAGAAGGTTCTAGCCAGAGAAAGGCAAGGACTCCCTGCCTGCTCATCTAGGAGGGATTCTTCTCTTGTTACAACCAATACCAATTGGTCTGCCTCTGGGGCTCAAAGAGGTTTTGCTGGGCCTTCTCCACCCAGTCCATGTTGGGTGCACCACATATATGTATGTTCCACCGGTGAACATGAACATCTTGTCCTACTCCCCTCTCCCCAGAGAAATGCAGCAGTCTCCAACACATTCATCAGCATGGTGGACTCCTGAACTATATAAGCAGCATGACACTGCCACCCTGGAGACTGCAGTACTTCAGGTCCACCCCACTGGCACTCAGCCCACTGGGTACAAGAAGATGAGCTTCCTGAGGAGGGCCAGGTGCCTGCGCCCAGGGATGAGGACAACCTGAAAAGCGGCTGGCTATGCCAGTGCATGCAGCAATACCACCACAGTCTTCTCTGCCCCATATCACCAAAATGATACAATGGCAGTTGCTCTAGACTTGCAGGCAGACAAACTTAAGCCCAAACACCAGGTCTACCACCAGGTCAACCAAGTCAGTGACCATGGTTGGGCAAGTCACTTAATCTCACTTAACTCCTCTGTGCCCCAGTTTCTTCATATGTAAAATAGAAAGGAAAAACAAGAGTTGCTATGAGGACTGAATTAAACAATACTTGAGAATTCACATGATCCTCCATGAATGTTGACTTTGAATTCAAAAGATTTCTCATATCCCATTCATGGTAGGGCAATAACCTCAATTATCAACTCTCCCAGGTGATGAAAGTCAGATAGTCTGAGAGGGAGACTGAAAAAGTGGTCACAAACTCTCCCCCTCCCTGTGCCCATACCTTGCAATCCTATCCATTAAAAGTGGAGTCTTCTCTATCCTTTGAAGCTAGGCTGCCCTCATGACCCGCTTTGGCCAACAGAATGCAGCAAAAATGACACTGAGTAAGTTCTAAGCCTAGACCTCAAGTGGCTTTATATGACTCTGCTCTCGCTCTCAGAACTCTAAGACTACCATGTGAACAACCCCAGGTTAGACTGCTGGAAGATGAGAAACCATGTGGAGAGAGGCCTCAGTTTTCTCAGGTACCCCACCTGCAGCCGTCACAAACCAGGTAGCCCCAACTGACTCACCAGCTGAACACAGACATGGGTAAGCACAGCAGAGATTAGCCAAGCCCAGCCCAGCCCAGAAGAACTATCCAGAGCATCCCAGCCCAAACCCTCAACTGTAGAATCATAAATAAAGCTTGGTTGTTGTTTTAACCACTAAGTTTTGGAGTGGTTTTTTTATGCAACAAAAGATAACTGATATATTCTGGAAAAATCAAAATCTACAAAATCATGCAAAATAATATTTTAATACTCTTCTTTCCCCCACCTACCACTCCGCTCCCCCGCCCCCAAAAAAACCCCTCCCCTAGCCTCCACAGAGCCATGGACTTTAATGACAGAACTGGATCTGCAATCTCCTAGATACTCTCCCGCCTGCCAAGAACAGTGGCCAGCGGTGGAGAAGGATGCTCTCTACAGGTGGCATCACCCAGGGGCATCACGTGACTGTCCCTCCCTACCACCTGGCTGCCCAGGGAAGATCCTCCTCATCTACTCCCAGGTCAGAAATGCTGCTCTAATTGTTGGAAATAATTTCCACAAGGTTTCCGACTCCCTGGTACCAGATGCTCAAACACTTGTCATAGTCATACAGCCTCATTATCATCATGAGAAAGAGAGAAATAACTGAATAGATCAGACAAGGCCTCATCACACATCCTGTACCTCCCCTGGCCTTAAAGACCGAAATCCTCAGCTTGTCACTCAAGGCCCTTTCCGAGTTGGCCTTAACTCTCTCTAGTCTCATCTCTAGCTTCACTTGCCACACACCCTATGTCCTTGCCATGCCAAATACCTCTGCTATCCCTAAATGCACCAAACCTTTGCATAACTCTATGTTTGTGAAAGTGATGTCCCCTCTCCCTAAAATACTCTTTCTTGCTGCCCCACTCCTTTTCAGATAAACTCCTATTCAACCTTCCAAACTTGTTCAAATGTTCTACCTTTGAGAAGCAGGGTTGATTTCCCTTAGGAAGAGTTAATTATTCCCTCTTCAGGGTTCCCACAGCATCCTGAACATCCTTCTAGTATAACAAATATCACATTGCATTTTAACTATCTGTTCATATGTCTACATACAAAAATAATCCACAATTTGATACTAAAAGATATTGCATGATTTTTATGTTTCTTGTGGGTTTGAGTATTCCAAGTGTGTTCCTTGCACTCACAGCCAATGAAAGTAGTCAAAAGCCATTTGGAAGTTTTCGGGGTGGTGGAAAAAACCAGCCCAGGAAAATAAAGGAATCAGGTCTGATCCAGAGCAGAGGTGTGGGGCTTAGGAAAGGCTGTGAACTGGGAGATGTGGGTTCCAGGCCTAGGACTGCCACTAACTGTGCAACCTTAGGTAAGCGACCCCTTTTCTCTGAACTGTACTTTCTACATCCTTAAATGAGGGGAATGGGAATAGAAGGGAAGTATGGTTTATCCAACCCTCCTCCTCTGCCTACTGCAACCAGGCTTCAGAAATATTCCCCTGGGTAAGATGGGAAGGGACAGACAGCCACCCTTGCCAGCAAGTCAGAGACAGGCTTGTGGCTGAGGGAGGCCTGGATCTAAGACCTCCTCCAGTCTGAACAGGGGCTGCTGCAGCAGACAACAGGGCTGGAGAACCGTGGTGGTGATACACAAAGGTACCAGGGCGACTGTGGGGACCAGAGTGGACACAGAGGACATGGGCTCTCTTTGTGTCACAACTTTTGCCCAGAAATTCTTATCTTCCCTCAGAAGGTCCCTAACCCCCATCGAGCTGTGTCAACCTTGAGCTCTTTGTTTTTTTAAAGAGGATTCCCCATTTTTCAATGAGGATACCAAAACAAAGATTTTTTAGACAACTGGAATACATGAACTCTTAGGGCTGTGGACATATATAAAATGACCTAACATCAGCTTACAATATTTAACATTAATTTAGTTTTTAATACATATTTAAATCACATATTACATAAAATATTATTTAGATATATTGCTTTTTTCTTTCTACTTGAATTATTCAAGCAACAGCATTGAGCTTTTATTTCATACAGAAGAACATCAGTTCTGAGAAATGCAGGACCAGGGCCCAGGGTCCACACAACCATCCCCAAAGCGGGTGGGCTTCTGCTTCCAGAATGAAGAACACACAGGCACCAGAGGTTCTCTGAAAACTGAAGATGTTCAATCCATCTGTCACAAGAGTGAGCACTTCTGGTCCCTGGGAGGTATGGGACAAATTATTCTTTTACCACCACTCCCTATATTAGGCACTTTACATGTCTTCTATAATCGTCAAACCATCTCTTAAGAGGTAGGCATTGTCCCCATTTCATAGTTGGATAGACTGAGGCTCCAAGAAGTTGTCACCTACCAAAGATCATAGAAAGCAGAGGCAGAGCTACAATTGGAGCCCAAGTCTGTCCACCTCTAAAACTCAGCCCTGTCCACTATGCTATACTCTTCTCTAATTCAAGTGTAAATAAACAAGGTAATTTTATTTTAATTAACTAAATGATTTAAGTAAAATATTCCATAATAATGATCAGACTCTAATGATGACCTGGACCCAGCTTTGAACTTGGAATCGAGAAGGAGCTGGAAGCCAGCCCCAGCTATGCTTAAAGTTTTAAGAAATATGATCTTTGAGAAAAGGCAAATGAAGCAGAGATTTTCTGCCTAGAAAAAATAAATCTGGGGGCAGTTTCATTCTACAGATCAGTGGTTCTCAAACTTTGTTACATATTTGAATCATATGAGGTACTTTTAAACATCCTGATGTCCAGTCCACACCCCATATCAATTAAATCAGAGTTTCAGGAGGTAGGAGCCAGGCATCAGTATTTTTAAAAATTCCCCAGGTGAGGGGACTCCCTGGTGGTGCAGTGGTTGAGAGTCCACCTGCCAGTGCAGGGGACACAGGTTCAGGCCCTGGCCCAGGAGTACCCCACTTGCTGCAGAGTGGCTGAGCCCACGCGCTGCAGCTGCTGAGCCCGCACGCATAGAGCCCGGGCTTTACAAGAGAAGCCACCGCAATGAGGGGCCCCCGTACCTGTTCACTGCCACTAGAGAAAGCCCACGCCCAGCAATGAGGACCCAACGCAGCCATAAATAAATAAATAAATAAATTTATTTTAAAAAAATTCCCCAGGTGATTACAATGTACAACCAAGTTTGAGGACCAGTGCCAAAGAGAGAGTACCCCTTTCCCCTGTGGCTGAGCCGGACAGACCTGCCCCCTGTATCACGCAGCTGAGAAAGGCAAGCTCACCCAGTTTTAAAGAGGCTCCGACAAGTTAAGGAAGACTCTGAATGCAGCCGTCATGTATTTCCCCTCTGGCAGAGAAGAGAAAAGGGCAGATGCCCAACAGACAGAAGGGTGCCCTGATACCTAGGTACCCTGGGGGTTGGTGGGGAATTGGAGGACACCTTTTGCATCCCCTAACTCCCAGCTTCACTGAAGGACCCAGGCTCAGGGTGCAGCCTGAGGTTTGGTACTACAATGACTGCTGCTGGGGCCTGGAGTGTGCTGAGCCCAGGACTTAGTGAGGCAGCAAGGGAGGTGGGCCAAGACTAGGTAGTCCACCCTTAGACACAAACAGCAGTGCCAAGGCAACCTGGGCATGGGGCTGGGGTGGGAGAGAAATCCCAAGGAGGTCTCAGAAAACTAGCATGGGTCAGCTCAGCCCACCAGGTCGGGACACATGCACACAAGCCTGAGCTCAGTGCTAAGCAACCCTCTGAGGGTTAAAAAACCATTCATTCTAGAGCTCTTGTCCAGGGCTCCGTGAAACTTTGCTGCTGGGGCCCAAGCTCTGACTCCAGTAGAGCAGTAGCATCACCTGGAGAAGACTGATGCTCCGCTGCCAGCTCTCACCTGTAGAACCAAAGCTGGACAAACCCAGCTTCCAGACCTAGCTTTTTCCACTGTTCATCTACCCAGTTCCCTCATCATAAAGATGGTGACACAGAGGCCCAGAAAGAGGGAGGGACATAGCTAAAAACCACAGATCCTTGTAAATCACAGGTGGCACCTTGAAACACTGAGCAGTCCCTGATTACCTCTATCAGGGGTATGCCTCTATCAGACATTATGCAAGGAGAAAAAACACTCCAGTTATATTCTCTGGCAGGCTGGCCATCCTCACTAACCATTCCTGCCCTCCCACCCAAGGCAGCCCCAGGGTACTGGGCATCAGCTAAGGCCCCCACCACACCCATAGCTCAGAGCAGCACCACCTTTGAGAAACACGTTGCACCCACTCCCCAGATGCCCAGACCCTGCTAGAAAGACAGATTTCGATCCTAAGGTGATTCTGCTCCTGCCCCTGGCTGCCAGCAGGCTTACCCGTGGGGCCTGCTGCCCTGTGATTAGAGCAACACCTGGGGGAGAAGTCAGAAGAGCGACAGGTGAGACCACCACAGGTCCCAGAGGATGGTGCTTACCAAGTGCCCAGGGACACCCACCCTGCACTCTGCAGCCAGCTGGGCTGCAGGGCCTAAGCCTCAGGGAGCTGGGTGCGGGGTGGGGAAGGGGGAGCAGCCTGGGTCCTCTCCTCCTGTCCCTGATGCATCCTCAGCCAGGGCTGCATTTCTCCAGCTCACCTGAGACGCTTCTGCAAGAAAGGGCTTGGTTGACTCCTCCTGTTCCTGTTTATCTCGAAGGCTCTGCAGTATTTTTCCCAAACTGAACAGCAAGAGGGAGACCTCAAAGAGGCGACTCTCTTCCTAGCTGCATCTCCTTCCTAATCCTCTGGGTGCCTTGGAGCAGAAGCTCAGAAGGAAGAAAACGAGATTTTCAACTTTCAGGAACTAGCTCTGTCGCCCTCTGCATAGCTCAGGAGGTCATCACTCTCAGCCTTTTAGGACTCGATCCAAAAATCCTTCAGCCCTCCATGTTCCCCAAAATGACAGTGCTCATGTGTGGCTGGAACCTGCCCCGATCCGGCAGCTCATTTAAATAGAGCTCATCACAACAACAGTGTTGGTAGAGGAGTGAGTAGCTGCAGGGCCCTGGGGACCCCCTGTTTATACGTAGGAAGAATGATGCAATCTGGGTATCAAAATAGCAATCCAGAATGGAATAACAGGCTCACGCAGCAGCGGTGCCTGCACAGCCAGAGCTCAACTTGACACACTCTGTCAGCCCCACACTACTGCAGCACGCAGATGCCAGGCACACACTCTCACCACAGCATTTTAAAAATCAGCAGGAGCCCGAGATAGCCCTCCATGCCCCCGGCACTAAAGGAGGGTGGGGGTGAGGGGGCTTCGACAGACATTAAAGTCTGTCTCCTACACACTCACCTGCTCCTGCCACTTCACCTGAAGTCCTTATCCTGTGATGTCAGTCAGTTGCCATAGTGACCAATTGTCCGTCACAGCGGAGGATTAGGACTTCAGATGGAGAAGACACACATTTATAATGCACAACGGTCCTGAGAGGTGTCCCTCAGCAGCTAACTCTACCCCTCCCCCCAGGGAGATACAGTCACACACAAGCTGGGAGAGAAAGAGGAAGGAAAAACAGGGTCAGGTTAGAGGAAAGATATTAGGATGGGGCAAGACTACGAGTCCAGGATAATTGCTAAAGCCCAGAGTACAGGCAAATTTCAAGAGCACAGAGAGGAAGTGACAGGGAATGAACTTGGAAAGACTGGCAGTAGAGTAAGTGCCTGAAGAGCCCTGGATGCTAAGCCAAGAGGCTTGACATTTATCCTAAAAGCAAAGGCCACCCAAAAAGCTTCTGGCTTTATGACGATCTTGATGGACTGGAGATTGGGGGTGGGGGTGGGGGCAGGGAGAAGGCTTGTCCAGTTAAGGATTAATGGGATCCTGAATGAGGGTAGAAGTGGGGAAAAAAGGGACAGAAGAGTTGTTTCAAAGAGAACCAAGAGGACATGACCAAAGTAGGATGCTGAAGGGAGTGGTGGTGTGTGAAGGAAAAAGGGTCACATGGATGGGCTGCCATGAACAGAGATAGGTAACAGGAGGAGGAGGAGGGCAGTTGCCAAATCTTATGGTACCCGTATCCTACTTTCTCTGGCATCCATACCTTCTTAAAAGGATCAGGCCTCATTCTGCCTTGCTGGACCGATGATTCACAAATCTGCAGGGTTTGTTAGAAATCCCAAATCTACCAAATCCAAAACTCTTGGGTGTGGGTACGGGACCAGGAATCTATGTTTTTAGCAAGTTTCCCAAATAATTCTTAGGCATCCAGACCAGCACTGGTTCAAGGACCAGTAATCAGGAACCAGTGGCCTGGACAACTACAGTAGCTTCCTAGCAGGTCTTACTGCATCCAGTCTTGTCTCCTCCATTCATTCTTCTCAGGACGCCTGAATGACTTTTCAAAAATACAGATTTGATTATAGTCCACTGACCCAAAACTTTCAATAGCTCCCCACCGTCTACTGAGTAGCCTAAATTGGTCAAGACCCTTCTGTTTGGAAAGGAAATTTGGCTCTAAATTTCCTTCCCAAACAGAGTTCCTACTTCTTTCCTTCAAGCAATCCTACATTCCAACCAAAGTTAACGCCCTTCTGTTCCTCCTGCCCTCTCCTCCCTGTGCCTCATGCTAACACTATCCCCTACCTGTGATTCCCGTCTATATTTTTCTGGCCCTGCCTGGCTCCTACACAGCTATTCCTACTTGATGCCATCCACAGGTTCAAATCCACCCAATTTCCCCAGGCAGAGCCTAAAACAGGGGTCAGAAAACTACAGCTCACCTGTTTTTGTAAATAAACTTTTATTAGAACACAGTCATGCCCATTCATTTCCATATTGTCTATGACTGCTTTTGTGCTGCAGTGGCAGAGCTGAGTAGTTGTAACAGAGCCTCTATGACCTGCAGAGCCCAAAATACTTTCTATCTAGTCCTTTACAGAAGAGGTTTGCTGACCCCCAAACTAAAGCAACAGCTACTTAGTTTAGTCTCTCCCTTTGAGGTTCCATTCTGGTAATGGGGATCCTGCTTATTCCCAAGTCAACTCCCATCTCTGTGTGTTCTAGTTCTGCTAACTGGGTCACATTTGAGCTAGAACTTCAGTTTGGGGTAGGATGTAACAAACATTTCAGAAGGGGCGAACACCGTAAACAGAGGATTACAGATGACAAAATACGAGGCCCCTCAGGGAATGAGTGAAAGCTAGCTCATGCAGAGGAATGACAGATGAGGCTCTAAAATTAGCATGGGGTCAGACTGGGAAGAGCCTTAAAGGCCATGCTAAGCTTCTGTTCTGAACTGCAAGCAATTAGGAGCCCTTTAGGCAGCTAGAAATTCAAGCCCAGGATAGGAGAGAGTGATCAGAGTTGAAGCTAGAGGATTTGGGAGCATAATCCACAAAGGCAACAGGTGAAGTAAGGTTAGGCAGGGGGATCCAGGGACTGTGGGGCAGGGCCAGGTAGCAGATCTAAGCCAAGAGTCAGAATCTGGGCATAAGAGCCAGGTGACAGATTGAAGCTGGAGATGGATGATCCACAGCCTTCAGAGTCCATGCTCCTAGGAACCACCTGACTGTGAAGTAAGCTTTCTGTGTCAAGAAAGTACCCATAGTGGAATGCAGAAGGTATGGGTAGGATGACCCTGGATTCATCTCTTCTGGTAGAGTGGCACCTTTATCTCTTTTCACTTCCTATCTCAAGAGTCAATCCAAGGGCTGATGCATTGATACACTCCATGCAAAGCCACTGTCTCCATTTCCAACTGGGCCTGGACAGAGGACCAGTGGGGGAACCAAGGGCAGCACTCTACTCTAGGTCTGTGGTTCCTACTGTCCCTGAAGCACAGACAAGCTCCAGATTGGCAGGCAAGGGAGCCGGAATTTTTTTCTGGCTCTCTGTAAGTGACCAATTACGTGACATTCAGCAGAATTCTAGAACTTTCTGGAATCCTGATGTCCCATTTATTCAATGAGGGGTTAGAGATATACTCTAAGGGCCTTTCCTGCTCTCCAGCCGTCATAGCAGTTAACGAATGACTGGTCCCTCTTGAGTGAGAGTTCCTGCAGACAAGAGGCCCCTCCAAGACCCTGTCCATCAATCACATCTACCTTGAACTCCCTCCCTAGCTATAGCTTTCCAAGTAGTGCCAGCAGCAGCAAGCACATCCCCCAAAACACTGCCTGCCTCCTTCCCATCACCAGGGGAATTGCTCTCCCAGTAACGGCTCTGAGGTACCAGTGCTACTCCCAGGGCCCTAGAGAGCCAATTAAGGTGGGGAAACTGTTCATGAACTGAAAAACCATCCTGCTGATAGGCTCTGGAGCTCCAGCTTCTGCACCTGCTGCACACCCAGCTCAGCCCAGCTCAGCAACCTGCCCTCCACCTGGGAAACTTGGGTCACTGCCCACAACAGATCCCACAATAGTTGCACACACTGTTCATCACCTGGAGTGAGCAAATAGTAATCACCTCACCTGCCAAGCTCCTGGTGCTGAGATCTCAGCCCCTGGACCTCCCACTCTCACCCCAGGCCATTAGAGCCCCTCCAGCTGAGCTGCTCACTAAGATAAGTATCATTTCCCTCTCTGACTCTGAGGTTGTAGCATCTTGCATCAGGTCCCTCTCTTTGGATCTTCCCAAATCCCCAAGGCCTGCCCACTGAGGAACAGAGATTGCTCCCCCTTTCAGCATTTGTAGTTTTCAAGGGATATGCTGTTACCCATCACTAGCTTCAGGAAGCAGGAGGCTATGGTGGTTATTTGGTGTTCTTAGAGCTCTTCAAGTCCAGTCCCAGAGAATACCCAGGATCACCCAGTCAGTTAGTGCTAGAGTCCAGACCGAGCTCCAGGGCCCATGACTTCCAGACCAGGGCTCTGCCCATATGTAGAATGCATCATCCACACTGAGACTGGGAAAATTAAGATACTAAACAAAGAGATTCTGGAATCTGGACCTCAGAATCAAGGTCTCCCATCTAGGATATGTCTTTTAGTAGATTTGAAGAGAAAGAATAATGTTCCTTTTATTCACATGGGGAAGGAAATATTCAAGTAACGGCCTTCCTCCCTTAGAACAACACATAAAACCATAGGAGCCCTGAGAATTTTGAAGACAGATCCAGCATATAGTAAACAGTTTCAGGCATGCCAGCTTCCTTCAGAGCTTGCTACACTTATTTAAAGTATCACTTGGGGACTCAATGGTCAACTTTCCACGTAGAATTTGACCGGGGACCATTTTCAAATAGGCTTAAAAGCAAACAGTCCCAAGAAGATATTCTCATTGGCTGAGTAGATCCGTTTCCAATATCCAGCCTTTCTGGAGCCTTCCACTCCAGTCATCCCACAGCACAGCTAAGACATTGTGTGCTCAGCATACTACTGCCTTTGCTTTGGTCCCCATCATCAGCTACCTTATAGGGTTGTTGTGAAGTTTAGAAAAGATAATACAGGCATAAGCACTCGGTACAGCATCTGCCAACCAGAAGGTGCTTGATAAATGTGTTTTGCACCTCACAACTTGAGGACTAGAAAGGGGCAGTGTCATAAGTGAAAAAAGTTTTCCTTCCAGGCAAGAGCCATGGGAGATCTTTGTGGATCCACTGATTAAATCATTTGTTCAATAAATATTCACTTAGGCCCTTGTCCTATGTCAGGTTCTATGTTGGGCTGTGGCATTGTAGAGATGAAAGGCACAGCCCAGTTGAATGAGATGCCCACCTCACTCCCTCCCCCAGTGCTGAGCCCCACTGCAAACATGCAGGCCTGGTGAGGCTCCACTGAGGGATCAGAGTTGAAAACCAGCTGGACAGACACTGAGCCCAGGCACAGCCCCTCTTCCATTCAACTCAGCAACTTCTCAGTTCTGCCCAGCAACCAGCAGGAGTAGATTTATGGAAA
>NW_006787051.1:2260804-2273714 GCF_000442215.2 Lipotes vexillifer
AGCAGGAATAGATTTATGGAAATGGACTCATCCCCATGCAATGTGGCCGCAACTGGCTGGAAGCGTTGAAGCTAAGGACCTATTTAATTCTTCAGCCTCTATCCATCTCCCCTGCCAACCCTCTACCTATTCCCATATTTAACTTTTGAAAGCCCCAGATTGGCAGAAATAGGATAAGCCTTTTAGCAAGTCTGTATTCCTACTCTGCTGGATAAAGTGGCAGTGCTAAAAGCTCTTTCCAAAGAACCAAATTCCCAAAGCATGGCTTCTCAAATTACAACAGGAATCTAAGTTCAGGTATTGGGTATCTCACTGGACTTCCCAGAGACAGGTGACATCTCTGCTTTTCATCAGTCAGCTCATTTGAGTGCCATTCTTTTAGTCCTTCAGAAAACATTCAGTGAGCAACTGATATCCACCAGTCCTTGTGCATGGAAAATCTCCCAGAGGTATTGCTCCTTTGCCTAAACTTTAAACAGTCTTCTCTTCACATTCTTACCACATTGTATTATTATCATCTGTTTAGTTATCTGCCCTTCAATAAAATATGAGTTCCTTGAAGGCAAGGGCCCTGTCTTTTCATCTCTGCACCCTAAATGCCATAGGGCCTGGTACATAAAAGTCAATAACTACCTGTGAAGGAGATTGACATACAAACCAACAAATACCACACAGCACAGAATCCTAAAACCTCCAAGTAGCAGAGGAAGCTTACTCCACTCTGATCCACAAATGCAAATATGGAAGGTAACAAGAGCCTGGCCAGACTGCAGGACATACTAAATAATGTAAGATGCCACATATTCAAGAAATTGCCCCTCTGGTTCCAAGTCAAGCATGTTTGCATCTAACAGATTTTTTTCGACTTCAGTTTCACAAGTTCTAAATAATGGTATTTTTTCACATTTCTTGGTCTCTTACTATATCCTAGGCACAGTACAGAATGTTTTATGTGTATGTTCTCACTTAATCTTCATAACAATCCTATAAGTTAATTACTACCATCATCATCCCCATTTTACAGGAAGGAAAACTTACCAAGCTATACAACTACCGTATTAAGTGGCAGGTAGATTAGGACTCACACTCAGATGCCCAGATATACTGACACCAAAGCTTATGTTTTCATTCTCCCTTGCACTTAGAATAACCTGGCAACAAACACTATGATTCTAATAATTGTCACTAGTATGAATTTAGTTTTCTGACTTTAGAGTCAAACATATCCTTGAAACATGCATAATTAGTTCACGTTAAAAATCTTTTATTTTTTTAAGGCATTCTGTTGTGTTTTTTTAATGTATTTTGTTTATTTATTTGTTTAGGCTGCACCAGGTCTTAGTTGTGGCATGCATGCGGGATCTAGTTCCCGGACCAGGGATCAAACCCGGGTCCCCTGCATTGGGAGCACCGAGTCTTACCCACTGGACCACGAGGGAAGTCCCTAGTTCATGTTAAAAATCTTAAGTGAGGGGCTTCCCTGGTGGCGCAGTGGTTGGGAATCTGCCTGCCAATGCAGGGGACACAGGTTCGAGCCCTGGTCTGGGAAGATCCCACATGCCGCGGAGCAACGAGGCCTGTGAGCCACAACTACTGAGCCTGCGCGTCTGGAGCTTGTGCTCCGCAACAAGAGAGGTTGCGACAGTGAGAGGCCCGTGCACCGCGATGAAGAGTGGCCCCTGCTCACCGCAACTAGAGAAAGCCCATGCACAGAAACGAAGACCCAACACAGCCAAAAATAAATAAAATTTAAAAACATTTTTTAAAAAAATCTAAAATGAGATCAAAGACCTAAACATAAGAGTCAAAACTGTAAAACTCTTAGAAGAAAACATAGGGGAAAAGCTTTGACAGTGGATTTGGCAATAATTTCCTGGATATGACACCAAAAAAAAAAAGCACAGGCTTTTGGAAAAAATAGGTACGTTGGACTTCTTTAAGATTTAAAACTTTCACTATGTTAACAGGACACTATCAAAAAAACAAAAGGCAACCCATGGAATGGGAGAAAATATTTGCAAATCATTTATCTGATAAGGGTCTAGTATTGAGAATACATAAAGAACTCAACAACAACAAAAACATGATTAAAAAATGGGAAAAACCTGAAACTAACAACACTGTAAATCAACTATACTCCAATAGAAAAATTAAAATTAAAAAAAAAGGCAAAACTGAAACTCTATATCATTAAACTCCCTGTTCCTTCCTTCCCCCACCCCTTGGCAACCACCGTTCTACTTTCTATCTCTATAAATCTGGCTACTTTAGGTACCTCATGTAAGTAGAATCATAGAGTATTTGTCTTTTTATGACTGGCTTATTTCATTTAACATACTGTTCTCAAAGGTCATTCATGTTGTAGCATGTGTCAGAATTTCCTTCCTTATTAAGGCTGAAAAATATTCCATTATATGTGTATATCACAATTATTTATCCATTCATCTGTCCATGGACTCTTAGGTTCCTTCCACCTTTTGGCTATGGCAAATAAGGCTGCTATGAACACAGGCATAAAAATATCTCTTCTAGTCCCTGCTTTTAATTACTTTGGGTATATATCCAGAAGTGGAATTGCTGGTAATTCTATATTTAAATTTTTTGAGGAATCACTTTACTGTTCTCCATGGAGTTTGCACCATTTTATATTCCCACCAACAGTGCACAGGATTCCAGTTTCTCCACATCCTCACAAACACTTATTTTCTGTTCTTCTTTTTTAATACTAGCCATCCTAACAGATGTGAGGTGGTATCTCATTATGGTTTTGATTTGTATTTCCCTAAATATTAGTGATAGTAAACATTTTTTCATGTGCTTGCTGGGCATTTGGATATCTTGTTTGGAGAAATGTCTACTCCAAGTTCTTTGCCCAGTTTGTATTTGGGTTGTTTGCTTGTTTTTATTCTTGAGTTGTAAGAGTTCTTTACATATTCCGGATAATAACCCAACAGTGCTGGAACTTTTAAGACATATTTAAGATTCACCTTATTTATACATTTAACTTACTGTATTTCCAAGAGTTCTTTAAGTAATTTAGAATGCTTATTTGCTGGACAATTGAATTATTTTTAAAAATTTAGTTTATAAAAGCAAATATTAACTGTAAATATGTTTAAATATTAATGAAAGGCCCTTTAAAAGTGATTGTTAAATTTGCTATATTTATAAATCGAACAAGATTTGTAAGTTAAAATTAAAAGCTTAAGGAAGAACTAAGTCTAAGTAGTAAGTTTAAAAATCATGTATTAATTTAAAAAATCAAAGTATACAATACCTTTTCTGTACTCTGAACTCTCAACAGAGACTCAGAGAGCTTAGGTAGCTTGCCCAAGGGTTTAGAGGCCTCGAAATTCAGATCTAAAGACAACTGCAATGCTATAATGCCTCAAAGATAGCCTAGACTTGTGCTACAAATCACTTTGAAAAAACTGCAGACAACAAAACAAACAACAATGATGATGTTTCTAAATGCTGTAAACTTATTTGGCTTTTTCATCCCACGAGTTCACTCAGCAGACACTCAATGCATCTCTGTTACATGCCCTGTGCTAGAATACTGAAAGAAGGGGCTTGGCTCTTGTCTCCACGGACTTCACAGTTCTCAATGAGATTGTTTCCTAGGAAACCTGACCTTCAGAAGAAAGACAGAAGCTCCTCCCTGCTGGAGGAGGGAGCAGCTTAGATGGTGAATGGTTCATTAGTCAGTGCGAGTCTGTTCAAAATCTGTTCCTGACTGACCCTAGGAGCCCAGCCATTCTCCCCCTGCCTTGGAAGTTCAGTGGGTCAGGACATGTCCTCTCCTTCTGGGGAGTCGGCCAAACCTTGAATCAAAATCTTCCCAGGTTTCTTAGCCTGCCACCAATTTAAGGAAATCCCAAACATGAAAAATCCCAGCTTACAAAACATACATTAAGCATCAAGAGGATTTGCTTTGTCTCACAGATTCCCGAAAGAGTTGCTTTCAGCAATGAGTATCCCTTGGGCTCTTACATTCTGATTCTTTCTACACCTGAAATTCAGTACCTATGAAATGGGAAGAGACCTGTTACATAGAAGGAGGTGAACCTGTGGTATTTTTGTACTTACCATCTGGGACAGTCTCATGAACCCCAGCAACCTGCCCTAGCTCCTGGATCAAGCCCTGGAAGCAGTCCTTACAGAGCAAATGCTGACAGGGTAGGAGCCAGGCACCTATATCTTGCACGTCCTGTTGGCATAATGAGCAGATCAGTACCGCCTCTATCTGTCCACTTCTGTGTTTCTGGTCAACTAGTGGTCACCCCTTAAAGCTCACACCTACATCCATGCCCATGCATGTGCCCAGAACCGGGGCTTTTCCATTAATATACTCAAGCGTGATGCAGTGTGTAGAGTGAGCAAGCTCCACTCCCTGTAAGTGAAGCACAAAGCAGAGTGATTTGCTTCTTTGGGGAGACAGATATTTCTGGACAGGCTAGAAAGGACTCAGAGACCAAGGCCTCAGAAGTCCAGGCTATGTCCCTCTCCAGAACTGGAGGCTCATGCCCTACAACAGGGCACAGACTCAACCTCTCACTTGGGCCCAAAAGACAGTCCAGCATCTCTGCTGTGGAAAACAAAGCCTGGAGGGGTTTGCTAGGTTGTATGTTTATTACAGGGTTTGTTTGCCTTCAAGTGTCCCAGATCTACCTGTGCCTCTCTTTATTAGCGGACAAGCTTGATCCAAGAGTTCATTTTGGAAAAGAGAAGGAAATGTATTAAATGCCAAGTTTATACCAGGTGCTTTATATACTTTATCTCCATTCTCACAATTACCCTTGGAGATAGGGATTATGATATTTTAAAAAATTAAATAAAACCATCAGAGACAGGATGAGGAAACTGAGGTTCAGAGAGGTTGGGTAATTGCACAAAGGCAGACAGTAAACAGCAGAATTCAAATTCAAATTCAAATCCAGGTCATTCTGATTTAAGACTCCATACTCTTAACTGAAATGTTTCTCAAGCTGAGGTCCACACACATGTCCTCAGGAGCTCTCTCCACTAACATTTTTAAATTAGTGCTTCATTCTGATGAGTTTTTTAAAGTATAAATATTCTGGATCATCTATATATTCATCATGATGAGATTTTAGAGGCAGTGTTAAGAGTTAGGATCTAGTTCTTACCAAGCAGTATTACTTTGTCTCAGGCTAATGAGAAGAGAAAGGAGCAGACAATATGTAAATGATGCCCTCCTGCCACATGAAGCTAAAATGAGATTATGGCACGCAATGATGAATGTTTCACAGTACTCGGAATAGACAAAGGTGGTAGGAAAAGTGGGGCACCATCACTGTGGCACAAGTTTGCTAAACAGCCACATCAGGGTGCACCACACTTAAACTGTAGTGACAGTTTCGTTTAGCAACACATCATCTGCAAATGAAACTAACATTGTTAATTTGATTGTTTTGGTTTTTTATCATTTATAAACTGTATTAGGTTTTGTAATTGTATAAGAGCAGAAAGAGTGCGCCTAGTTTTATATTTGTACTTATTTAAGAAAAAACCAAAGATCATTTAATTCAAATCCGGAGCTCTGTAATTATGCAAATTTGAGAGAACTTTCTCTTCAATCCACAGTCTTTCAGAGCCAAGCCCATTAAGGACAAAGGACGACGGGGTTGGGGGAGACCAGGCTTCTTGCGGGCCAGCAAGATGCCACTAAATAAAGTAATGGGGGGGCTCTCCCCTCTAATTCATTCTGAGGCTCTAAGGGCAGTTATTTCCCAGACAACAGCCATAGTAGGCGAGGTGAGGGCAATCTCTCTTAGAAGGTTTAAATGTGGCTGAGTTTATTTCATTAGACTTTGAGAATATCAGACCTTTTAGTCTTAGAACTGCTTTACATATTTTAATTATTGAGCACCCCAAAGAGATTTTGTTTATGTGGTTATATCTACTGCCATTTACTGTATTATAAATTAAAACTGAGATAATTTAAAAATATTAATTCATTAAAAAACAATAAACCTATTACAAGTCAACATGAATAACATACTTTTCAGGAAAAATTAACCACTTTCAAAAAATTTAGTGAGAAGAGTGACATCGTTTTTCCCTTTTTGCAAATTTCATTAATGTCTGGCTTAACAGAAGACTTAATAGAAGCTGGCTTTCCATACCTGCTTCTGCAGTCAATCTGTTACATGTTGTTTTGTTTACAGTATATGAAGAAAATCCAGCCTCACACAGCTATACAGTTGGAAAAGATAGGGATATTTTAGTAGCCTTATCAGATAATTGTTGATATTCTTTGATACTACTGCAAAATTTAACAAGCGGTAGTTTCTTAAAGGTTAGTTGTAATGTGGAATCTGAAACTACATCAATGAACTTTTCTTACTCTGCTATATTAACATCCACTTTGAACTGCTCTTTTACCCAGGCATAATTTTTAAAACACCAAGCATTGGTGATTTGGAAAATATTGGTTCAATGATTTACACAGATGCTCCAAATATTGACATGTTTCATTATAGAAAAAAATCACACTCTTTAATATCACCTCTAATTGCATCAGAAAATTCTGTAACTATTATGAAGTTGTCAAACTCATGGAGGCAGCTATAACTTTACCCAAATTCTAATTTTTGCTTGCAAACTCAAATTTTATCATTGGCAACAAATACTGTCAGTTTTCTTCCTTGAAGTGACAGGCTCACTTCATTCTTTGAGAAAATATCTGCCAAATTCTCAAGCCTGAATAATCACAGTTTGTCTGTCAGTTGTTCTTTCAAATAAAACTATTGTTCTACAATAATAAAAATAATAATAATAATAAGGCTAGTGCAGCGTGCAACTCAAATAGTAGCACAAGTGCAGTTCCTCACTTTGATAAGTAGCAGAGGCGCTTTTTGCATACTTCTAATTTCACATAGAATATTAAAAAGACTTGTATTCAAGAATTGAAATTTAATAAAAATGGACATTCTTCAGTGAAACTGGCTCTTTTCTTTTTCTTTTCTTTTCTTTACAAGCAAATGCCTGGCAGTGAAGAACACACTGACTCGTCTTTGGCTTTGGCTTTGGCACCATCAGTGCAAATGTCAACCCAGTGAAAAGGGCAAATAACATCATAGTATTACTATGAAAATTGTTTTGACCTTGTGGAACCCCTGAAAGGGTCTCAGGGACCCCTGATGGGCCTTTAGACCACACTTTGAGAACTGCTGCACTAGACTCCGAAAAACAATTCTGGGCATTTGTGGGGGGGCGGGGGCGCGGGTGGCATAGCTTTCCAAACCAGTGGGCACTACCCAGGGTAAGAATATAAAGAAATAAGTATTTCATTTTTGTCTTAGAAGAGCAATTGAATTAACTCTATGAGGGTAAGGGTTAAATTAAAGGCACAGCAATGGGTCTCTGACTTGAGGAGAAGGGGGGAAGGTCAAATGATCTCTTTTTTATCCCCTTTCTCCTTCTCACCATAACTTAGCTCTTCCCTCTCCTTCCTATCTCCCCTGACCTGGGAAAGTGAAGGGGAAAGTTTGGCAGAATGTACTTAAGCCAGGAGTAGCCAATTCAAATGCCTCCAAGGGCCAGCCGTATAAAGACTGTGGGTTCAGGGTTGCCAAGTCTTAGTTTTTTCAAAACACCAGAAATCCGGATTTTTATTTAAATTTTTAAACGTTGGCAACCGATTAAATTTTAAAAAAACACAAGAAAACAGCGTGAGTCAAACAAAATATACCAGCAATCAGCTCTGCTTTAAGTCATGAAGAGACCTGAACTAAATGAAACATCAGGTGAAAGACTGGAAGGACGCACAGGAAACCGCACCTATATTACCTTGCTTACAAACCACCTCCTTTAATATCCCACACCCAGATGTGAGAGAAGGGAGATATTAACTGGGTTTCTGTAACCTTGCCAAGGAATAACAGAGCAGGTCATTGCATGCCACATTGGGAGTTAGAATTTCAAAGATTGTTTGCAGGGGTAGTACAGAACAAATTATCATCAAAATAGTAAACATTTTACTGGAAAAAATGGGAGGGAGAAACAGCAAGTAATGAGAGAGCACCTACTCTAATGCTAGACTGTACTGAATGTGATATATTATTTATTTGTTGTTTACTTGTACACTGTCTGTTTTAGATGCAGTCCTATGGCAGGACTTTGTTTTTCTTGTTCACCATGGTACCTACCCCTCTTTGCCTGGCACCTATATATAGTGCCTGAACATAGCACACACTCAATAAATATTTCTAAAATGAACAAATGAATCTCAGTATTTTTTCACTATACAGACAAGAAAACTAAGACTCAAAGAGAATATGCTACTTGTTCAAAATCATTCAGCTAGTGAAAACAGAGGTAGGAAATGAACCAAAATTTTTGTGTTCTTTCCATGAATTTTATCATCTAAAATTAAATTAAAACCGAGGAGCAGTTGAATTTGTTGTGCTATTGGATGAACTGCCCTCAAAGATCCTGGCATTCCCCCCTTCACATTCTGCTATTCTGAGTTTAATGGCAGCGGGGTTTTCCATCCTAGCTTCCAACAAAGCTGTTAGGAAAGCATTTGCCACGTAGTATAATGAGACTTTTGAAAATCTATCCAGCACAGAAAGGAAAGACTCTTAGTCCTCGAGTTATATTTATTTTTACTTTGTAATGAAGAAAACCTTGTGTGGTCCTATGAATTTACCCCTAAATGCCATATTGCCTTATATCAAAAACTACTGATAAAAGCAAAAACAAAACAAAACAAACAAAAACCCTGAACCTCGTGTAGTTTAAATTGGAAACTATACATGCTGCTGGTGCATAAATTGGTACAGGTACAATCCATTTGGAATATATATATATATATATATATATATACACATATAGCAACATAAAATGAATCATAAAAATGTTTATACCCTATAATACAGCAATCTCACTCCTGGGAATTTATCCTAGACAAGTTATTCAACAGAAGAAGAAAAAAGCCGCATATACACAAATGTTCACTGCATCATTTTCTCCAATAGCGAAGAACACAATGAGAACAAGAAAACAAAATACATGAGAAAATGGCTTAATAAATTATAGTATGTGGTGAAGATAAATTACTCTTCAGCTGTTAAAAATAATAATCATGGATACTGGGTAGTGATACAGAAAAAATGTAATAGTATTAAACAAAAAGCAGAATACAAAAGGATTTGCATACTATGATCATCAGCTTTGCAGATAGCTATGTCTAGATGTAAATAAAAACTGAAAGGTAATATTCAGACATGAAAACAGCATTGTAAGGTATTATAATTTGAGATGTTTACACTATTTTTTTTCAAAATTTTCTTTCATGTTTTACTGTCTTTTCTATTACATATAAGTTTTAAAATTCTTTCTGAAGTAAATGTGGATTTCTGAGTTTTTCTCAAATTCTCACTTAGAAAAGACATCCTGACTCTTCCCGTCTTAAATTAACAATCTTCTACTTGAAAAAGGAAAGCAACATAATATTTCCAAATGTCCAAGTCTAAAGGTGGAGAGCAAGAAAACAAGGCTGGATGCACCCATGCTGTTGTTGCTGTTTGAAGGACTGCTGATGAAATCAGACACCCAGAGAGGAGAGGAAGAGAGAGGGACCACCAGGGCCCTCTTCAGGGTGGCAGTATGTTTACAAGGCCACCTGGAGAGAGGGCTGAGGGAGCAAAAAGGTCAGCACTGCATATACCTGCCTCACCAGGCTGCTGCCTGGCATCCTCTCCCTTCTGCTCATTTCACAGGCATTTTCTGAGGCCCTGACCCTCTGGGGGAGCCCAGATGTCTGAGATGTCACAAGGCCATGTTTTACTTCAGAAGAGATGCCACAGAGAAAGAGGCCTCTTATGGGTCATGTCCACCATCACGCCCCGTGTGCCTGGTGAGGAGGGACAGATCACCTAGTGCCTCATGTCTGGCTGCTATTTAACTTTGTATATACAGAATTCAGCTTTGTTTGCTCTCTCAGAGCTGGCTGACCCACACTGACAAACCCCACAGGAGCCTTATGTTAAAGCTACATGATTTCGGGCTTCCCTGGTGGCGCAGTGGTTGAGAATCCGCCTGCCGACGCAGGGGACACGGGTTCGAGCGCTGGTCTGGGAGGATCCCACATGCCGCGGAGCAGCTAGGCCCGTGAGCCGCGGCTACTGAGCCTGCGCATCTGGAGCCTGTGCTCCGCAACAAGAGAGGCCGTGATAGTGAGTGGCCCCCGCTTGCCACAACTAGAGAAAGCCCTCGCACAGAAACCAAGACCCAACACAACAAAAATAAATAAATTAAAAAAAAAAAAAAAAGCTACATGATTTCCTCGGGAAGAAGAGGGAGCTGGCTAGAAAACCCAAACCAGACAACTGTCCAGGGTACTCCCCCTACCCTGGAGATCAAACCACCAATGAGGAGGATGTTAGGTGAGCACAGAACCCAACACAGAGTACTAGTCCGCTCAGGGAGAACTTCCATTCAGAAGGATGGCCTGAAGGATAGGATGCAGCCCCTCTGTAACCAAGGAACCTGACAAAACTGTCCAGAAGCAGTGTCCCATCAACCAGACTCTACCTCCATGCCCTGGGCAGTCTCGGTCCTTAATTCAGTCCCTATTTACTAGACACCTGAAGGTAACCTTTCATTCCCCAAACTCTGCCCAGCTTACCTCCATTCACAGACCATCTTCCCAAGGGTAGTTTCTAGGTAGCTCAGCTCATCACTTGTGCACTTACTGGCCAGTTTTGATGTCAAATAGAGGATGAACTCTTCCTAGGCCTTGCCGCCAACTCTCAAGGCCTCTCTTTCTGCTGGTAACAGACAGTATGTGATTAAGGACTGAAGGAGTGATGAAGCCCATAATGCTGTGAGGTCAGAGAGGGAGGAGATGCTAAGGTAAAAGCAGGAGATTTGGAGAAAAAAGACTAAAGGCTAGGCCCAGGCTCTATATCTTAGCAGCTCTATAGCCTCTGACAAGTCAGTCAACCTTCTGTGCCTCAACTCCCTCATTCATAAAATGGGGCTAGTAGAGTTGACCTCTCAGGCAGACACATTTTGTAAACTGCAAGGTGTATTTGGTTATTCTCACTGTGGGCTGGAGTGTTCTGGGAAGAAGCAGAATGTAAGGTAGGGCTTAAAGGTTGAGGAAGCTTCAGGACATCTGGTCAGAAAGAAGATGAGTACTCCAGGCATGAGAAATGGCACTAACACAGGAAAAAAGGTAGAAGGGATGTACCAAGTTCGGCTGCAGTAGAAAGCTTGTGCAGGGAAGAAGCCGAGGTTAGTTTGGAAAGGCAAGTGGGCTGTACTCTGTTGGTAATAGGGAACTATCAGACTTTTTGATCAAGTAAGTGAAAGGATGAGAGTCATGTTTTAGGAAGATCAAACTGACAGAGGTGTGAAGGATGGACGGATTGGAGGAGGGTTAGAATACAGGCAGGGTGATCACAGAAGGGTGCCGAACTCCAGATAAGACAGAAGATGAGGGCCTTAATGAAGGCCATGGCACAAGGGCTAAAAAAGAGAAAGCAGCTTTGAGAGACAGGTGTAGAAAAAAGGACACGGTGACAGTGTATTAGAGGAAAAGAATGCTTTGGGAAGTCTCCCTGACATCACTATCTGGGTGGACAAGGCTGCTCACCAAGCTATAGAATAAAGAAGACACCAGAGAACCGGGAAGATCAAAGTATTCGGATATGTCTATCTAGGATGTCTTAGAATGTCCAAGGAATACTAACCAGAAATTAAGTGAATACATGAGTCTGGAGCTCAGCAAGAGAGATGTGAATTGAAGCCATCCAAGATGAGTTCACCGGAGAACACTGCGTACTATGAAAAGTTAACAGAGGCAAGGACAGAAGGCTGAAGACACCAATACTTAAATGGTGGACAAATTTAGAAGAACCTGAAAGGAAGACAGAGAAGTAGCCAGAAAGATAGGAGGAAGGCAAGAGATTAGTTAGAAAAAGAAGTCAAATGGGTAAAGTACAACAAAGAATAAGTGGTATGAGGAAGAGTACATTCAGTTCAGTGTTTGGTTAATTGATGACCTCGGTAAGAGCAATTTCATTGAAATAATGGGGCTGAGAGCTAGACTGCAGTGGATGAAACAATGAATGGGAAGCTAGCAAATGGACAGGATTTGTTGACTGTTCTTTTGGGGAGCTTGGCTGAAAAGGAAAGAGCAAGGGTAATAAATAGAAACAGGGAGAATTTAGGATATTTTAGCTAAAATGTATTTTAGCTGAAGGGAACAAGGCACAGAAAATACACCCAAACACACACTGAGTAACTGAGGGAATGTGATCTTGAACACTGGTTGAGACTTAAGACGGAAAGGATGTCTCTTGCACTTTAGTTTAGAAAGGGAGGTGAGGGTAGGTGCATTCATTCACTTAACGATCATTTGTTGAACATGTACTACATGCCAGGAGCTAGGAGTCCATGGATAAAAGAAAGTAATCCTCCAGCCTTTAAGAAATTTGGTCTAGTAGGAAAGACAAATGTGGATCAACAATTACATAAGAGCTCTGTACTAGATTCTGAGGTGGCACAGTGGGGGGAAGTGAGCAACTATGGCTGAATGGGTCAGAGAAGTATTACAAGAGGAGACCCTTGCATAGCGTCCAGATTGAGCAGGGGTTCTCTGGTCCAGGAGAGGAGGGGGTGACGGGCATGCCAAGTAGGCTGCAGTGAAAATTAAAATGTGGCGGGTAGAAGATTTACAGGGTCTGGAGAATAAAGAACCCTAAAGCGACCAGGCGTAGAGGTCCCTGAACTCAGGTTGTTCCAACTGAGGACGACCGGGACGATGGCACAAGGGCAAAGGAGAAAGGAAGACCTTGAGTCCACTCAGTAGTGTGGGCGAGAAGGTCCCGGAGGGTCGTAGAGACATCTAGAAAGACTTTAAAGGCAGCAGGAA
>NW_006787051.1:2273789-2305726 GCF_000442215.2 Lipotes vexillifer
AGGAATAAAGGGAGCAGGAAGAGACATCGGGTGGGCACACAGGGTCAAACAGGACCTTGCGGTTTCTCACTGCGGCCAGGGAACAAGCAAGCAACCGCTACCGCCCGGGCCGAGCCGACCACCAAAAACACAGCGAGACGCATGGGGCTGCTCAGGATGGGGCGGTTGGTGAGCAGCAGAGAAATACACTGGCCCCAGCAGGTTCCTGGGCCGTGTCCCTGGGAAAAGCGCCCGGCCCACCTGGACCCCAGCTGCGTGCACTACAGCGTCCCAAGCCCCGCCCTCCGCGCCAGCCCTCCGCCTCTGAGCCCGAGCGCACGCGTGACAGCACCGAGAAGGCTCTCGGCCCCCGCAGCCTCCGGAACAACTCTATGACGGACAGTTCACCCCACAGGAAGAGGAAACAGCAAAACCGGCAGCAGCTCAAGACCCGCGACGCTAAAAAAGCTCCGCCCGCGGCCCGCCCTCCGAACCGGAAGTGAGGCGTTGGCTCCGCCCCCGAGCTCGATAGCTCGCGAGACTTTGCAGAGCCCTTCCTTTTTCGTCTCGGTCGCTGACATGGTAGGTGATTTTCCTCATGCGTCCCCATAGTTGCTGGCCTAGGCCGCGAGCTTTAGTCACCTTGCACCCCAGCCACCTATTCCCGAGCTTGGCCCGGTCTTCCAGGCCGCGCATGGCCAGCCGCAGGGCGGGGTAGCCGGCGTGGGTCCGGGGCGGGGCGGGGAGCCTGGGGCCGCGTGTTCATCCTGCGGTTCGGTTTCTCGAGACACGCGGTCCGGGGTTCACTGGCGCCTCCCTGATGAGGCCGCACGGCCCTGGGCCAAGCCGTAACCTCGACTTCGCTGAAGGTGCAACAAAGCAGATCCTTGGCCCCCAGGCCTATAGGTCTCTCACACACTGGCAAGCTTCGCCCCCTGCCCCTCTTCCCTTAGGCCTTATCACCAAGCACCTTTTCCCACACAGCCATCCAGACTAAGGAAGACCCGGAAACTTAGGGGCCACGTGAGCCACGGCCACGGCCGCATCGGTAAGTACTGTCTCCACATCCTGGTCGGCCTTGGGCTATCTCTGCATGGTGCTAGCTTGTCAGGAAGTAGGTAGCTTAGGGAAGTGGGTTAGTTAGAGCTCTTGGCGGTCGAGTCGGATTGAATTTGATCATTAGCTGTTGGCTTTTTCTTTGAGAATTCTCTAGTACTCCAGTTTTAGAGAATTTCACGTCAGTTGCGGGGGGGGGGGTTGGAAATTGAGCGGGGTCCAGTATTGAATTGGTTGAAGGCATGGAGTACTGTGTTAGTGTTGTGAGGTGGAACACTGCAAAGTGATGACTATCCCAGAGTCTTGAAGGAACAGCATTGCTGGAAGAGGTATTAAGCAAAGGCACAGAAGTATGGGGAAATGCTTTTGCGAGAAGTAATATCGAGGGGTTGGAGAAGGCTATTTTAGCCATGTAGCTTTGTGTTCCTGCAGGCAAACACCGGAAGCATCCGGGAGGCCGCGGTAATGCTGGTGGCATGCATCACCACAGGATCAACTTCGACAAATAGTGAGTGTTTTTCGGACTCTGCCTTTACTGACACTGACAGCTTTGGATTTGGGGGTAGAGGGTAGTTAAGAACATCTTCAACGGGAAGCAAGGCTCTTACCACTCAGAAACCTTGCCTGTGGCTGGGTTTCGTCAAGTTAATTTTTGATGTGAACTGAGAACTTGTCACCGAGGCTAGAGTCACGCTTGGGTATCGGCTATTGCCTTAGTGTGCTAGAGTCCTCAAAGAGAAACTGCTGACCTTATTCACTGGCTGTGGCCCTCATGGCATAGTCAGTCACCGGGTTAGTGACATGCATCAGATTGAGTTGCACAACTGTTAGATCCATTTAACGCCCACAAATTAGCAGGGTTGTGTTCTCACTATTTATTTAGGAGACCTGTGTTATAGGAGTGTGGGGAAGCTGTCAAGTGACCTGAATCCTAGTCTTGGCACTGCCTCTGACTTTCTCAGTGACTTACTCTGGTTCCGTGAAATAAGGCTAGTCTTTTCCATCCGATTGTCTTTGGTGGCTTTTTAAAGATTTGTTTTATTCAAGAAGTGGAGTACCTGCTTTGTCACTCTTCTGCATGAGTGAACAACTTACACTGTAATGGGGGGGAGATGGACTGTGGAGATGGTAAACAGAGCTTTTTAGTTGGAGTGAGGTAATGGAAATGGTTGCCTTCTTTTCCCAGTCACCCAGGATACTTTGGGAAAGTTGGTATGAGGCATTACCACTTAAAGAGGAACCAGAGCTTCTGCCCAACTGTCAACCTTGATAAATTGTGGACCTTGGTCAGTGAGCAGACACGGGTAAATGCTGCCAAGAACAAGACTGGAGCTGCTCCTATCATTGATGTGGTGCGATCGGTGAGTGAACTGAGTATTTTTTGCTTTTTTGTGGGTCCTTGCCTTTCAAAATCCTGGATAATATAGTTGCACCTAAAGTCTATATACCCAGATACCTACTAGAAAGTTCCACTTTCCGTAGCATTTCCATGGGTACTTACTGACCAAAATTGAACTCTTGTTCAATTGTGATTCATGCAAAACATTTGAAGAGTAATTCTTCCACTCCCTCGTTCATTTACTTCATTTTTCACTTGAACATTTTCCAGTTGGTTATCTTATTTCTAGTGTCAGTGCCCTGATTGGTACAGGTTTCTCACCTGAACTATTGGTAGTAATTTAGGTCAGCTGGCTCTGGTCTGTTTTACACAAGACTGCATGAGGCACAGCCCTTGACCCTTTATGTTTCTTACAGAATAAAATCCTAGTATGTTCAATTGTTATTTAAGGCCCGACATTATCTGAAGAGAACCCTGCCGCCCCCCCCCCCCCCCCCCAAAAAAGGGCATTTTTGTATATCATTAGGAGTTCTGGTCCTTGTGTCAGTCTTACCACTGTGGGTATGGAGGTGGTGGGAATCCTGAGGGGGCTTTCAGTAAAGTTTTAAAATTCCCTTTCTCAGCCTCTTCTTTGAGCAATTCTGATGACCATGACTTCTTGGAGCATTGCTGGAAATGTGATTTTCCTTTTTTGCTTATCAAGTCGTAATTGAATAGGAGAAAGGGTTTGAGCTCTGCCCGAGACTAGAGTCACATCCTGACAGCTCTTGTCCTGGTGTGCTAGAGTACTCGGAGAGAATGTGCTGGTCTTGATTCACTGGCGAGGGCAGTCAGTGCCCCCGGGAGTGCCCAGATCAGAAACATGCCCTCCGTGGCTCCTAGATGGAGTGGATTGGTAGGCATTTTTCTTCGTACCCATCACAGAGTTGGTGACTGCCACGGTGCATTATAAACCCTTTTCTCTGTTCTTCTAGGGTTACTACAAAGTTCTGGGGAAGGGAAAGCTCCCAAAGCAGCCTGTCATCGTGAAGGCCAAATTCTTCAGCAGAAGAGCTGAGGAGAAGATTAAGGGTGTCGGTGGGGCTTGTGTCCTGGTAGCTTGAAGCCACATGGTGGGAGATTCATTAAATGATAACAAGTGCTTTTCTCTTCTGGTCTGAGTGAGGGTTCTTTGGCACTTCTACTTCCCTACCTGTACAGAAACCCACCTAACAAGTTCTAGGAGTAAGGGTGTGAGGACCTGGGCTCTTCTACCAGCTCCCCTTGAAGTATGGGAGAGATGGCACCAACACTTAGAATACGGCCTTGGCTGGTTACCTAATTGGGGGCTTCTCACTTATAAAGTGAGAATGATACCTGTTGGTGCCATCGTATCATTGAAAGACCTATTGGCATTGTATGCTCTGAATTTATAAATGAGTGGGACAATGTGCCCTTAATTGTTCCATGGGGCCCAAGGGGGGAAAACTCATGGTCTTTACAAGATTCTGATGAGTCATGTTGGAAAGATGGGTCAGTGGTAGGATAGAAGTGGTTCTTTGGAACTTACTTCCTCAGTCTAAGGTTCTTCAACCTGGCTTCCTCATCTCAGACCAAACCATTCTGGTCATAATCAAAATGTCGGAATGGGGCCCAACAGTCTGAATTTTAAACACACCAGGGCTTTTACACATCAGAGTGGTTTGGGTTCTAGAAAGCAGTTGTCAGGATTTATGGGTCCTTGTGCACAGGAGTCTTAATGTTCAAAGAAATAACGTCATGAAATGCTAATGATTTTCCTTCCAGTGTGAAATGTATCTAATAGAGAAATTTGGGGAATGCTAAAGGCCAGAAACCAGAATCAGGTTTCCTAGGGTTTGTTACCTCCTGCAAAACCAAGAAGATGAGCAATGCTTGTGTGCAGATAGGACCCTCTTAGATCTTGGTAAATTGTAGTTTGGTATAGTTTTCCAAGATTTTGAAAGTTTTTGACCCATAATAGAACTTGCAGGCTAGAACCCTGACCAAAGAATAGTTAAGATGGCACTTACTTAAAGCCTACTAAAACTCTACTTACATGTTTAGTTTGGTAGAGGGTGGTTTCTGTATTGCTTTGTGGGATCATAAATGGACTGGGAACTATGACTTTCTGTGAGACTAATTTGTCATGACAGCCTTCAGAAGATATTGGGGATGGTCAAATGTAAGGAAGGACGGGAGGAAATGTAATTGATTTGTATAATGGAGAGTTTAAGGTGTCAGGAAGGCACTCAGTTGGATAAGCTAATAACGATCATTTACATCCTCTGTTGGTACTGGTGGAGAAAGGTAAAAATTGGGTTTCCCTTAATGTCTTTTGGAGGACTTATAATAGGGAAGCTTTGATGCTTCTAGACACTGAAGGTACAGAAATGTGTAAATACAGTGTCTTAGATTCAGGCCGGATTTGAAATTTATATCTAAACCTAATAGCTGTGTGACTTAGGCTTAGTCCAGTTTTCTCATCTTTAAATTTAGGTAAACGTACCTACTTGAGGATTGTGTGGATTAAGTAAAATGGAAAGCATTTACTATATTTTTGTGTTTAGCTCTTAGTAACCAGCATGTAAGTGAACCATTATTACTCGAGCAGACAAGTCAGTTAACCTTGGTGTGATTCAGTCAATGGGAAAGTGGTCTAAACACAGGAAAGAGCAAATGTGCATTTAGGAAACCCAGTTTGGAAAGGTTAGGCAAGTTGGGAGGTGTTACATGGGAGATGAGCATGGAGCGAACAGTTATTCTGGCCTGGCTGTAGTTTAGGGGCACAAGGCTACAGTGGAAGGCTGGAGGCGGGACCATGGGGATGGAAGACAGGATTCAGAAGACATGAGGGACAGACAGGACTTGGTGACTGAATTGGGGTGGGGCTGGCAGCAAAATATGGTTTAGGAGGAGGATAGGTAGGTGGTCAGTAGTCCCTTTATGGCCAGCTTCTTCCAGGGTTTCATTGCCAGAACCTTGCAGCATAACTATCCTGAAACTGGATGGGAATAATGCTCATCCCAATCCTGTATGGAGGTGCTGCTGTTGGACATGCATGCTAAATATGAAAGTCAGTCACTAGTACAGCCATTCTGAATAGGGAGGATGCCTCAAGAGTATAGCTACTGATCTCTGAGCTGCCTTGTTCTGGCTTGCTCACTCACCATTATCTACAGGTAATAACTGGGCAGATGCTCTGATTACTCCCAGGTAATACTGTTGCCAAAGGAAGCTGGGTTACTGGTGAAAAGCCAAACTTGTTGAAGATAGTGGAGGACACGGACCTAGAGCAAGCGCTTATCTTTCATAGGACCAAAGGCATACCTTACGCTTTGGTTTTATATGAGTGAAACGTTCCAATGCTGACATACAAAATATAGCCGATGCATAGGCAAAGTTCATGCGTTAGACTGTCGAGCTTTGATTAGACCCATACTGCCACTGCCTCTTTAGTGGCCGATGATAACTGCACGGTGTTGATGGGATTCTCCCATGTAGGCGGAGCAGGTGCCCCCTAACTCAGGTTAACGGCTAAATTTTCTATAAGCTTGAATTCCTAAGGATATTTCTAGCCTGATAATGTAGCCTAATAATGTATGTGCTTTAAATACATTGCTGTTCAAACCTCGGAGCTGCTACTGTGACTTCCAATTTATGGGAAATGCCCGCCACATAATTTGCAAAATCCCTCATTGTCAGAACCAGCTAAATAGGATTTTAACTTTTCAATTCAAATACTACTATGCGGTGGCTAACTAGCCCAGTAGCAGCCAGCCCGGGAGGAAAAGCAGCCAAAGGCGTGCACCACCGGCGGGAGGCAGGCAGCGCTCGCCTACCTGCGCTGCGGGGCGGGAGGTTACCGGGATGCCGGCGGCTGGAGCCCTGCGGAGGCTGGCACCCTAGCAGCCGCTCTCGTTGGTCCCTACCGTCCGACGTCCTTGGCGCCCTCAAACCGTCCGCCACCGCACAGCCGCTCTCCTCTCCCCCATCCCTGAGCCACTTCCCGAGGGTGTGAGGTTCTGGTTCCGGCGTCACTTTGCTCTCTGTCCCACCCCAGGGCCGGAAGCATGCTAGGCGCAGGCCCGCCATTTCCGGCAGGGGGCGGGGCTGGCCCGTGGCGCGCGGACGAGGCGGGAGGGTTAACCCGGCCAGTGTCCCAAGTGCGGCGTGGTGGGCGCACAGCCTAGGTCGCCAGCCTCGCCGCACTTAATTTCCGCTTTGGCCGCGCGGAAGAAGAGAAGCTGTGGCCTTTCGATGCACTTTCAAGATGGGAATTTCCATATCTCTCAGATTACGTTGCCATTAAAAGATAATGAGTGTTCGAGGTACTTTGGGATTAAACAAACAAAAAAAACTTGTACGTGCGTGCATGGGAAGGTTCTGGAAGAACAACGCAGAAGGGATTTTTTCCTCATGAGTTTTGGGAGGTGAGGAAGATGATGTATGCTTTGGTACAGTTTGTTTCTTCCTTAAGCAAATGCATATTACTTTCACGTTAAAAAGCAATATAGACAGACAGCTTTAACTACAAGTTACGGTAGTTTTGTCAGTGCTGAAAAGTAGTATTTTCTCTTATTTTAGAACTTCATGACCTTTTAAATTACACCCACCCCCACAGCCCATAGGCAAGTAAATTCAAGATGTTTTGGAATGCCACATTGTGTGGCTCTAGAAACTAATTTTGTGTGTCGCCCCTAGGAAGAATATAGGTTAAGTGTATGTTTCATTTCTGGCTCTGTTTTGCAGCCCAGTTTTTGTTTTACTTTCATTACCACTTAAAGTTGGTTTAAAAAAAAAACCAAAACCCTATTTATCTATCCTTATAAATCAGTCCTTTGGGGTACAAGGTGAGTTATAAGTCTTATTTGCAAAACGAAGGGTATTATTTTTAACAAAATTTAAACTGATCTGTGATATAATTAGAATAATTTTCTTGGGGTCCTAATTCCACATACCATCCAGCGTGAACCACAGTTGCTTTCCAAGAGCATTCCAAAATATTGCCTTTAAAAAGCCCATACTTCTCATTTCAACATTGTGTTTACCAGAGCATGGTAATTTACTGAAAAGGGCATTTAGAAAGATGTAATGGCGCAACCTGCCCTGCTCTAAAAGTTACCAGACTGATTACTGGAGAAAACCTCAGGGCCTTTCTTAACTCCAGAATGGAGGAGGGCCGACAGCTCATAGGCACTGGGACTTCTGGTAGAGGAGACAGCACTGCACTGCCCCTGAGCAATTTCCCAGAAAGGCACTGTCTAAGCACCGTTATTTTCCGTAGTGGTGACACCATCCTGGGGGGGCGGGGGGGGTGTGCATTTTGTAAAGGTACGGGAGCGTTTTTGGTCACAATTATGGAAGGGAAGCAACCAGAGATGCTTGACGTCCTGCAGTGTATGGGTTGATTCTAAACCAGGGGTCCCTGGTCTGTTAGGAACTGGGCCGCACAGCAGGAGGAAAGCAGTGGGCAAAGCCACCTCTGCTGCTCCCCATCGCTCACGTTACTGCCTGAGCCACCACCCCCACAGCCCCACCCCTTGCCTGGAAGAACTGTCTTCTGTGGCACCGGTCCTTGGTGCCAAAAAGGCTGGGGACCACTGCTCTAAACAGCAAAGGAAAACCTAGCTTAGAACCTACCTTCATTTTACACACAATCAGAATCAAAAAGATGTGTTTTTGGTTCTTTGTGTTTGTTTTTTTGCAGGTTTCATATACTTCTCAGTTTTCCAGGATTCCAACTATTGTTTAAATCAGGGGAAGCTCAAAATGTGTTTTGTTTAGAATATTGCCAAAAATTGTTCATTTCAGAAAACTCTCTTAGCAACTGGTTAACACCCACTTAGTAGAATATGAGTTGCTAATTCAACACACTTTTTCTGCATGTGTAGCTGTTGCACTCACAGTAATTCTGTGTACGGGCGTAAGCATCTGACTTAATTATATCTTCTAATACAGTTGTGCCCAAGCATTCACATATTTAAGTACATGTTATTTTATGACAAAATACTTTTCCTTTTATTTCTCCCCTTTTATATTGTGGTTAAGACTATGTTACAGTTAAGATGGGTTTAGGTAGGTTACATTATCTATGAATTTCATTTCAGGATAGTAAAAGGGAGAGTTAACAGTATTTGCTGTAGAGAAAGAGTGTTGCATCTGCCAGGATTGAGAACCATCAGTTTAGGTATCCAGAGATCACGTGAAAGCAGAACTTGGAAAGAAGCCCTAAATACTTTTTGTCAACCCCAAACCAGGCCCCCTGGACACACCCTCCTCTACCTTCCAGATGAGACTTCTGGGCGAGGCACAGAGCAGTCACTGTACGGGCCCTTGCAGCCCATTCCAAGCCACTGTGTGCCAGTATCCGTTTTCTAGATGGGGATGAGAGCTGTGGCCATGGGAGGAGGCGGGAACCCCTAGGGTTAAAATGCACTGTATTTTAAAGCTACATAAAGGTTACAGATTTTTAAAAATAATAATTTACACCTACATACCTTGTGATCTGATCACATGTCTGAGGATTCTGTGGAGCCACATTAAAAAAGAGAGGAAAGGAGAAAGAAATAGCACTTTTTGTAAACTGCTTTTTATTAAGGAATCCACTTCTATGGCTCACGAAGCCCAGGCTGAGTTAGCAGTGACAAGTTCTGGAGGTAACAACACCCTACTCTGGACTTTCCAGTTATAACCACTGTCTTCTCTCTCTACCTCAGCTGAAAACCCAGACTCGTGAGGCCTCAATCCCTGCCCTCCTATTCCTGGAAGATGCCAAAGCCAACTACGTAAGAGGCTTTCTCAGAGGAGAAGACGACTTTGTCTTCCCAGAAGACAAACCCTCTACTTGGCTTTATGAGGCAGACAGCAACCCCAAACCACGGACAGGTTGGGACCTGTGCAGGGCTCAGTGGAGATGGGGAAAAGAAGGAAAGGGGATTCAGGAAGGGATCGTCTCCTGTTTAACAAGCAGGCTAAGGTGGAAGGACAGGAAAACTTCACTCTATGATTCAAATCCACCAGACTCAAAGCCAATACCAATGAAGAGACTTCCAGCTTAATGCCTCATCCTGGGAATTTTCAAGGTCTCAGCTCTGTGAAGGCCTTGGGTGAGTGGAAAGCCTAAGCCACCCATATTCCCCACCTTGCTTCTCTCCTTGCTTTTCTAAGGAATATAGCAGAATTTTCTATATGCACACCTAGACTTCCAATGGAAAAAAAACTTCACAGAGTGACATGGAAGAGCCGTAGACAATGGGCCAGGGCTATAAGCAAGCCCTGGATTGGCTTTTGCTGGGCTTGACTCCACCAATGTTAAGATACCCAATGATGTCTTAAGGGCTTCATACTGAACAGGAAAATGTCAAGATTCACCTAATAGCGGAGCCAAGGGGCAATGAACATTCTTTCCATCACTGGAAACACATAGGATCTGACCAGTTAGCTGTTGGAGACGGAAGCTGAGCTAGAGCAATGATTAGGTATCTTCTGAGAGCAGTCATACAGCTCTGGCCAGAGAACTCAATTTCAGGGGAGGTCAGTGACCCACACGAAAGCTAAACTCTTAAATCAAGTACTCAGTTCCCTGCCTGAAGGTGTTTCATCCCTGATGGGCCTGCCTGAGCCCAACCCCCTGGGGAGAGAACTCTAGATAATAAAGCCAAGAAACACATGGGGCTCTGGGCCCAAACAACTATACACTGTTTATTGAGAACACCCGTAGATGATGGGAAGGAGGGATGCCCTGTACCGCATCACGGCCACCACTGAGTGGGAGCCGGGCCCAGAGAACACTAGCAGAGCTGGGGGGTGGGCTTCCCATGACTCACTGACCATCACAAAGGTGGGAGGAATAGGAGAAGGCCAGGCCCAAGAGCCTGGTACCATGCTGCAAACGGGGGTTGATTGGCCTTTGCCTTTCAAAAACAGAGGATTAGGGGAGGGGGACTACTAGAAAAAAATAGAAACTCTAAGATTTAAAAAAAAATAGTCCTGTACATAACAAGACAGCATCTGCTCTCCAGGGCCCGAGACTGGCAGCAGGGGCCTTAGGCAGGCAGGCCAGGAGCCTCCAGGGGAAGATCAGTGGTTCGGCTGAGACAGTCAGCTGCACATAATTGGCCAGTCACCAGCACCCAGCAAAACTTCATCCATGCTCGGGCAGGGCAGGAAAGCACCCGGCCTCTTGGGAATATACAAATATTTACCGGATTCTCTTTGCTTGTTACAAAAACAGATAAGAAAGCTTACAGCAGATTATTTACAAACAGTATCCTGGGATATTGTGAAGGCAGAGGTGGGCTGGCTTGGAGGGTGGGGTCTGTGGGGGCAGAGCAGCCATAGCAGCCCAGAGGGTCCAAGGCTGGGCCCCCTCCCCAGGCTCCAGGCTCTACAAGGCACTGGACTCTGTTACTGGGAAAGGGGGGCTTAATTCTTCTTGTGGAGGAACTTCATTTTGTTGCCTGTGGGCCAGAGGAGGGCGAGAGTGAGAATGTTTCAGTATCATCTCTTCCAACAGCCCTAACCCTCTCAGTGGGAGAGAAGGATTAGAAAGACTGGATTACAGCTAGATATGATCCAGGATGGCGAAAACACTCTAGAGCTCTAATTAGAGCACTGGTATTAATCATGTATGGCTTTGGGCAAAGCCGTTTAACTTCTTCGGTCTCAATTTTCCTTTTAAAGTGAGACATGCTATGATGCTGTGATTTAGTTGGCTCAGCTCTTTGAAGGGCACTCTGGTGCTGCCACTTTTGTCGTTAGACCCCTTATAGCCTCGAGGAAAGCTCACTGGTCCTAATGGCCCTTGTGCTCACTCAGGAAGGAGTGCACCCAGGAAGACCTGACCTAGGTGAGGCTCTATGAGATCTCTTCCTGTTCTGTCTACAGCCCCGATATAAATACCCACTGGCATTGGTTTAGAGTAGTCTGGGGTACAGATTCCCCCAGTCCCTCCCTCCTTGCCGAGTATGTCTCATTAGTGACAAAGCTACTTACCCAAACCGCGGAGAAACTTGTTCATTCCACTCTGCTCAGTGTCTGGCAGTTCCTCTAAATACTGCTCCACTCGCTGCTCAAAGAGGCCTGGGGAAGAGGAGAAACAGGAACAGAGAAGAGAACAGTCATTGGAGGAAGGGAAGGGGAGGCCTCCTGGAGGGGGACTAAAGGGCAGATCCCAAAAAGGGGGAAACCAAAGACCTGCAATTATAAGAGCATCCTCATATAGCCAGAATTCAGACTGGCTCATCAATTCAGACTGGGCTCATCAGACTGGCCCATGTTCACTGCTGATGGCAAGAGCCCCTTGCCTCCCAGTGCACGTTCCTGAGGTGCATTATGGTGAGGATGCCACTCCTCGTACCAGGGCTGCCCCCAAGTGGACACCACCTCCAGCTTTTAGACCACACTACCATGTTGTTTCAAAAGGTTTGTTACACTAAATGGACAGTATTAGTGGGCAGAAGAAATAATAACCCTGAGGTTAGAAAGGTCTTGATGAGATGAAAAAGCCCTAGGGTGAGCAGAGCTGATGAAATAACAGAGATAAGATAACCTTTGTGCTCTGAGGGCAGACTGTCACCAACCTAAGACAGAGAGCTAACTCAGTTCTCTTCAAGGGCTTTCTCAACCCTGGATTCTCAGGACTCCCTAAACTGCACAGTCTGGTCTTTTTCTCTTGAGTAAGGAAGGACCTGTGAATGCGGGGATAGGTGGAGATAAGCCCCACTCTTGCCACGTGGCTCCAGCCTGTGCCCAGCCTTGTGAATGCACGTACTGGGGCAGGAGGAGAAGGTGCCCTTGGCAGTCTCTCTCAGAAGAAAAGGGATGTTAGAGGCCTGCCCTGGCTAATAACTCAAGAGCCTCCTGATGGAAGCTCACCAGTGCCTGGCTACTCAGCCCTGCGGGTAGCAGAAAAGTTGGAGGACGCCTGACATCCCCCCCCCCCAAACCCCCCACCCCGTAGCTCTCCCAAGCCACAGTAGAGGATGCCCCAGAACCCCCCACCCCAGGCTCTTCTGGCCTTACCCTTTGCCCGACACTTTCTTAGCTCCCTGTCTTGGATGAAGCCAGCAAACATCTGAGACTCCATAAAAACTTCAAGAAAACGGCGGATGCTTTTGGAGGCCACAGACTTGCGGAAGGCCTCTCGCTGAAAGGCCCTCTCCCCCTTCTCACTCTGGGTCAGGAAGAGGGAGTAGTGCCCAACAGTCTCCACAAAGAACCGGATAAACACCTCTGACACCAGCCCATTGAGGGTATTACATTCTGGAAGAGAAGAGAAAATCTTTGAGGTTCAGGTCAAGAGCCTGCATCCCCAGCCTCCAGCTGGTGGTGTCTCCCTCTCCTCGACAGAACTCCAGCCAGAACCACTTCTGTGTTCTTGAAACCTTAGCTCTTGTGCTCCCAGGCTTGTAACTGGTTCCTGAGCCAGGAGGTCGGAAAACTGTGCTCTGAACACGGAAGCTGGGGAATACTTGCTGGATGAATGAAGATGGAGATTAGGGACCAGAGCGCCACTCCCCACACACCCTCACCCTCGGTGGTCTCCCTGGCTTCACAGGAAGAGGAAGCTCCCTCCATCTCCTGCAGTGGCTCGAGGCAGGGCCTGAGAGGGAGGAATAACTAGTGTCCGGTCAGCGAGAAGAGTCTGTGCGGTTGCCAACTGTCTTCAGGGTTTTTCTCCCCAAACTTCCTGAGGTAGAGAATTAGAGGCAAGAGGCAGCTCTGTAGCCTGGGCCACCTTAGAAGCAGCCCCGATGTTGTTTAAGTTTCTGAACTCCCTCTGATAAAATACCACACTACTGCTCTCCCCTCAGACCCTGTCAAGCCACAACTCCTAGAGCCACACTAGTGGGGCTAGAGAATTCTAGGCGAAAGTGAGACCAAGGTCCTATGCCTGAGCTTCACTAGCCAGAAGGGTCTGGTGCATAGAATCAGGGTCCAAGCCCCATGAGGCCCAGGCCCAGAGCAGAGGGAGCCGGGGACCAGAACTGAGTCTGCCTGGGCAAGCCTCACTCACCATCATCGGAGTCGCTGTCGGAGTCCTGGGAGATCAGTTCATTCTTCCTCTCTAGAGCCTGCTCCAGAGCCGCCTGTAACTTCCTAGGTAACAACGTGTCCTCATCATCCATCTGCAGGAGAAGGAAACCGCACAGTGACACTGACTGAGCACTTAACTTCGTGCCAGCCCTGTTTGAAGAGCCTGAATATATAATCTCATTTCATTCTCCCAAGAACCCTGATACTATTTTCAACCTCATTTCAAGATGAGAAGCTGAGGCTCAGAGAGAGGTTAAGAAACTTGTCCAGGGTCACAAAGATGAAAAGTGGTGGAGCAGGTGGCATTCACTGCCCAGGACCAACAGGGGTTCCTACCCCAGCACCATGATGAAGTCTCCCCAGTTCCTCCAGCTTCGGCTCCAGCGGGGAAGCACGGTTGGCTGGGGGAGGGGAGATTGTGGCCCAGCCTGTGTCTCAGGCGTGAGGTGAGGCTGTTGTGCCTGTCTCTGTATGCTGGTTCAGTGTCTGCATCGTGACGCTTCGTACCCAGGGGTCGTAGCTCTGTCAGTGGTGTGTAACAGACTACATTCCCAAAGGCTACGGCATTGGGTTGTGTTCCTTTATAGAGAGCCAGGAGGATTTCCACCACCAACAGAGGCTTTTTGAAGTTGACAATGATTGCAAACCTTTAAGTTCCACTGCATTCTGTGTGTCATGTATAATCCTCCAGCAACATTTCAAGGCAGGTGTTATCCCCATGCGTGTTTTAGAGATGAGAATTCTGGTTCAGAGAAGTTCAGAGGCCTGTTCAAGATCATGTGTCTCAAAGGGGGCAGAGGGCAGAGGTCAAGCCTTTGCATCCAGGCCATGTTCTTCACACACTCACACTGCCTTCCAGAAGCTGACGATGCCGACCAGAACAGCAGATCCTGCTGAGGTCAAGACTTCTCAGACCAGCTTCTTTCTACCCTTGTCTGTTCTGTGAATGTGGAACCCAGAGGGCTCAACAATCAGGCTGTGAAGGTGGAGTCGTGTGTGTGAGTGTTGGGTGCTCTGCATCAAACAAGCACCCACCCTGGGTCAGGCCATGCTCTGCAGCGTCCCACTCTTACCTGTCGGATGAATCGGTCAGACCCCAGATTCACCATCAGTGCCTGAGAAAGAGTCACGAGGGACAGTGATTCACGATATGAATCCCTGTAGTGCCCTTCCCAGGCCTCCAGCCCTCCTGGATTCCCAGGGTCAGATAACAGGAATAACTCCAGCCAGGGAAAGACCTCCCAAGGAGAAAGGATAAGAGCTGGGTACACAAAGGAGAAGATCCCAGCAGCCTCGCCCCCCTCCCCCACCTCCTGGGGGTTTCTGGTTTCTGTTCCTTCTGTCCCTTCCTTCCTCCACACCAACCTCCCCCCACCCCTCCGCCCGCTGGCTCCCCAGGTGGCCCACCTCCTCCACAGGCAGCTCCTTCAGTTTGGGGAGGGAGCTGGAGAGCAGGCCAACCAGGAAGGGGGTGGGACAGCAGACGATGTCAATCATGGAGGCCGGGAGGACAGGAATGAAGGTGTGCTGCCAGGAGAAGGGGTAGAGCAAGGCCACCACCGCGTGGGAGCAGCTGGATAGGGTACTGGCAGACAGACAGACAGACAAAGCACTGAGCCCAGGCCCAGCACCTTCAGGGAAGGGGCGTTACAGCCTGCTGGGCTAGGCTCAGGACATCCTTTCATGTTAAACCTCCCAGTGCCACAAAAATGCTAAGGAACCTTGGGCCTGGGTCCGACCTTGCAGACTGGTAAAGCTCCCACATTGCCACTGCTCGGGACCTCAGGGACAATGGCGCTACCCTCTTTGGTGGCTCTACCTAGGAACAGTCATAAAGGTACAGAGCAACACTTGAACACACATACACACCCCCAAGAGCCACCCAAATGCACAGGTGGGCCTAACCTAGTGTGGGAGTATCAGCTCAGGCCAGGGAGTACAGAGGTAACCTGAGCAAGGGTTGAACACAAATTCATAGTAAGAGCTGGAAGGTCATCTTATCAGGTCCACATTTTACAGCTGGGGCCATTGATACCCAGGGTCAGTCTGGTCATAAGTGGCACACCTGGGACAGCACCAGCTCTCCTGTCCCCCAGCCCAGTGTTACTTCTACCATTCTTCCTCTCTACCCATTCCTCCCTCTCCTAATTGGAAAAAGTGGTCTGACTGAGGACCACTGACTGAGGCAAGGCTGGCACCATTCTTAACCACTCCCATCTGTCCTCTTACGCTCCAAAAAATAGCCAGAGGCCTCAGTGGGGTCATCCTTCTCTTGGCCTAGAGGGGGGCTCCAGGCCTCCAGCACCACAGGGCTGGGTGGCCAAGCAGAATGACCAATGGGAGACTGGAAGGAGAATCTCCCCGATGCTAACTAGAAGGCACAGAAGTGAGTGCTGAGGGATAGTATGGGTCACCAGTCAACACAGGAGACACACCTGGCTTTAACCATCCACCCGTCAGGAGAGGAGTCGAAAGCACTCCCCTAAGGGCCATATTACATATGAGGAGACAGAGGCCCAGAGTCAAGTTGATTCTCAAGCCTGCCTTTCCCGCCCTGTCTCTCCGCATCTATTGGTCCCACCTATTAGCTATGAAAGCCCTGGGCTCCACTTGATCAGCTCCAACAGGGATTCTCACCCTTTCATGACTAATGCCCACCAGTCAGAGAACATGGTTCCAATCCACGACAGAAACAACCCCTCCTTTCCAGAAGGACCTCGGGGGACGTTCACAAGCGTTTTGGCAGCCAGTGCCTTGCTTGGCTGTCCTACCACCCCCTGGACGACTGAAATACTGCTGGGCCTTGAGGCAGAGACATAGGTATCCTGGCCCTGAGAGCCCTTCCCCTAGGGACAGCAGCTCCCCACACCCCAAGGAGAGCCATCTGAAAAAGATCTGGAAAGGGGCTGTCCAGGGTCAAAGGAAACACAGCTCCACAATGCCTTCCAGTGGGCCTGGGACTTGGGAGGCAGAAGGCTTGTACAACCCTTAGGGCTGACCACTGTAGAGCCTGTGTATGCGTGCATGGATGCGCACGCACCCCCCCCCAAACCCCACACACACACCCTCCCACTTACACAGACATCAGAACTAGGCCAGAGGAACCAAGGACTTGTGGAAAACCTAAAAGGTGAGCAATGGAACAAGAGCTGGCTGGACTTACTGAGCCTTGACCCCAGTCCAGGCCTGTGTGCCCTCACTGGGCTGCCTATTCTGCCCCTCTTCAGTCAGAGGCAGACCCCAAGCAGGGAAGACATCTTTTCTAAGACCTAAGATTGGCAGGACTTGAATGCTGAGCCAGGCCAGATCAGGGCCCTGGGGTATTTTCCTCCCCAAATGGTCCAGGAGTGTGTTCAGAGGCAGCTGAAGCCACAGGAAACAATCACTGTATTCACAGCCCTGTTGGAGCCAGGCTGAGGGCCACGGGGGTGGCCAAGAGGTAAGGGAGTGGAAACTTCAAGAAAAGAAACCTCGAGGTCCAGGCTCTGCTAGGGGCATCAAGGTCTGACTAGACCAGAGCCTCACAGCTGGGTAGTGGGGGCTTTGCTGGCAGACGGTGAACACGGATGGCAAAAAGGCACAGACGGGACCCCAGGGAGCTGCCATACCTGGCTAGTTCCAGTTGCCGGCTCGGTCCCTTCACAAGGCCTGACGGGCCCATGACACAAACAGGACTGTGGTGTACAGAAACAGGCTGTGATGGGAAGTGGGGGGCAATCTTCTTTTCTAAACCTGGCTCTCTCTGGAAAAGCCAGAAGCTCTGGGTTTTCCTCCTCTTTACTTCTCCTGGGCTGAGGGTGGCCCCGAGTTCCTGCGCCAATGCCCCGTGAGGGCATTTGGGAGTCCATTTCCTCATGACCCTCTCATGCACACAAAAGAAAGACCCCAGGGATCCTGGGCTTATTGGGGGACAAACCAGGAAGAGGATTCTTCTTTTCTGCCTCTCATATCAGCGCCTAGCGTATGTTATGGCACATAGCAGATAGCTTAATAAACATCTAAATGACAGAATTAATTCCACCACTCTAAAGAAACTATTGCCCCCCGTGATGGGTTCTTTGACGAAAAATTATACAATGTGTTGCCGAGATCTCATCCTCTCCCTGCCTGTCCCATCCCCTACATATACCCTTTGCTATGGTCTGAATGTTTGTGTCCCCTCAAATTCTTTGTTGAAATCCTAACCCCCAAATATGATGATATTAGGACATAGGGGCTTTGGGAGGTACTTAGGTCATGAGAGTGGAGACCTCATGAATGGGATCAGTGTTCTTATGAAAAAAGAACCCCGCTTCCAGCATGTGAGGACACAGAGAGACGCCGACGGCTATGAACTTGGAAGAAGGCCCTGACCAGAACGTGACCAGGCTGGCACCCTGATCTTGGACTTCCAGCCTCTAGAACTGTGAGAAATAAATATCTGTTGTTTATAAGCTACCCAGCCTGTGGTATTTTGTTATAGCAGCCTGAATGGACTAAGACGCTCTTTCAGAGTGCAAAAAAAAAACCTCGGCTGCCTAGAAGAGCTCGGCCTCTTCCAGAACACCTCATGTCCAGTGACATTTCTGCCGCCCCCTCCCATGGCCACAACCATCTGGACCTCCTCTGCCTCTAAAATCATAAATGCCAACATTTCAGACTAAGACTTGTGATCTTTTCAGCTCTTTTCTTATTCTTCTTAATCCAGCTCCCCTGCCTCGATGACCTCTCCAGTCCCTGGGCTTCTTTCTCCCTTTCCTAGTTTGGCCACAACCTTCCTACAACCACTCTCCCCAGCACTCTCAAGACCCTCACCTGGTCCTTCTCTGAAGATCCCCACATGCCTGGCCCTGGGTCACTCCATTCAGTTGCCTTCTCCAGGTGACACCCTCACCGGCCCCCTCACTGGATGCCTCAGCACTCCTCATACTATCCCTAGTCAGTGCCCTCGCCCCTTCCTCACTGTGGCTCTTCCTAAAGTTCATCACTCTCTTAAAATTCAGCATCCCACAGAGGTGGCCTTGCCTCCCGCTCCAGAGGAAATGTGGCCATCAGCTAGAAATCTTACTTTCTTGCTTACTTCCTCCATACAAATAGACTTGTACCTCTACAATCTTGGCCGTTGCAAAAGCAGCAGCGTCTGTCTTTTTCCCTCCAGCCAAGTCCTCCATTGGGTTCGCAACCCTGCCATCTTGCATGCTCGCAAGCCCTGCTCCCTCAGTCATCCTCTCTGCCTGGGTTTGCTAACCTTTCCTCTCCATTTGATCTTTCTCTCACCACACACAGACGCACACACACACACGCGCGCGCACACACTCCATGCACAAATACGACAGTGGCTGGCATATACTAGGGCTCGTAAATCACATTGGATCAATTAGTGGATGTGCCTCCCCCCCCCTTCACCTCACCTGCTGGGCCCTACCTGAGCTTATCTGCTACAAAAATGACACGGCGCTCCAGCAGCAGTGAGGCGAAGATTCGGATAAGCTGGCGCACACTGAGGCAGGTAAAAAGGCACTCGAAGTCCACGTGCTCCAGCCGGGAATCCATGGGCCGCCGCAGCTCTAACACCTGCAGGAGAACAGTGGGGCAAGTGGGGCAAGGCAGATCAGGTGGGTGCCACTCCTGGGTCCTACACAAGGCGACCGGAAGCTGGCTCCCCTTCCCACCTGCTTTCCCAAGGCCTCTAACCCACCCCACTGTGTAGTCAGACCCAGTCTCCTCCTCCTCTCAGACCACAGCTCTGCCCCCACAGTACTCAGACGCCCAGCCTGTGGGCAACAGGGCTAACTGAACATGGGGGAGGCTCCGGAAAGAAGGAGCTGGGGAGCCATGTGCCAGGCTCTCAGGAAAGCGCGGGGGACAGCTGGCTGCTCTCACAGATGAGGGAGGGAGGGAGCCACACAGCTTCAGCTGCACTGCCCTCCCTGCCCTCCTGCCCGTCTCCCCAAGGAAAGGCCTCGGCTCCGCACTGCCCAGCCCCACAGCTGATCGCTGCCCCTCCGCGCGGCTCTGCTCACCCATCTCTGGACAGACAGTGCCAGGGTCCTTGTTGCCATGCCCCCTCCCTTTCCTGCTAGGAAGAGTTTCCTTCCAGAGGCTCTGTCCTGCCCTCTATCTCTATTGGCTTGTCTAATCCCTGTGCCAGGGACAAGGGAAACACAGGGAAACACAAGCTGGCTATTCCACAACCTTGCCAGGAAGCAGGACTCTCTTTATCAGGGCCAGACCTAGCAATCTTCCCTCCGGAGAGGTTGCAAGGCCACTCCGAAGGTCGTCGGTGCTGTGGTGCAGGGACCACTTCCCTGGGGGCAGTCATGAGGGTGGAGGGTGGCAACTGACCCTAGCAATGAGAGCAGCAGGAAGTGCTGACGCTCAGGCCAGGCCAAAGCAGCTCTCACCCGGGCCTGCCTAGGCTTCCCCTTGCTTCCTCGGCGTATGTGGGCAGCACAGATGCGTAGGTCTCCTGAGAGCCAGGAGGGAAGACGCACGCCCTCTTTTAGCCCTATGGTATCAGAGCCCTCCTCAAGGGGCTTTACCCTGCCTTATCTCATTTGTTCCTCAGAGTCTAAACAAGTGAAGTTCGAATCCTAGCTCAGTAGTCATCCCTCTGGGCCCAAGGGAAGCAGCAACATGGGCACAAGTTGCCCTAAGGACGTGTCTCTTTTATAGGGTTCTGTTTACACTCTGTCTCTCCCACCGGATGTGAAGCCCCAGAAGGCCCAGTGATTAGCAGGATGTGGGGTACACCAAAAGTGCTCAGTGAATGTGCGCTGAAGGGATCCCTTACCACAATCACGCCAGAGGCCTCTGCACCCCTCCTGCCCTTACCCCACCCGGAGGAAGTCACAGTGAAGCTCCCCCAAGCCTCCCTCCTGAGAGCCTGCATGCAGTCAGCGCCCCACTCCTACTACCCCGAGGGTCCGGGCTCCTCCATGGAGTGAGATTCACACAGGAAGCTCACAGGACCTGGGCCTCTCTTCATTCACCTGCCCTCAAGGAGATCACAGTCCAGCGAGGCTGAATGAGCCTAAACCATCACAGCCCACCAGCTTGGTGTCAGGACAGGGGAAAGGCGTCATTAACATCTGCACAGGGCGCTGAGAGGGCTGAGAGGTCAGGGCAGCAGCTCAGAGCACAAGATGCTTAACTTGGTTGTCCAAGGAGAGAAGGGAAGTGTCTACTAGGCAAAAGGAAGCAGGGTTCAGGGACAGTAAGCGAGTCAAGTCAGAGCGTTGAGACGAGGCTGGTGAGCGGGTTGGGCCCCATCCTGAAGGACTGACTCCCAGGCATGCTACTGGGCTCTCAGGGTAGGGTCGGTGGTCCTGCCTCCAGGTCATGCATGAAGCAGGAAGTCCCTCCAAAAGAGCGTGGGAGAAGAGATGCTCCAAGAAAGGCCTTAAATGGCATTCGCCCCTCCCAGCAAATCCACTGTTTCTTTAGTCAGACCCTCTCCACTCCCTGCAGCAACTAAGTTATTTCTTCTTCCCTCTCCTCAAACCCCACATCCACCTCTCACTCTCAGAGGATGACCTTCTTTTCCATTTTGAGAAAACTGAAGCCATCAGGTGAGAATCCAGAATCTACAAGCCATGGCCCTTCCCTGCCATTACACAAAGAAGTACCCTTCTCTCCTAAAAAGCCAGTCTCTCCCTGGATCCCACCGCCCTGCCTTCTCACTGAGCCTCACAGTCTGACTGTCCCTTCCCTCTGCTGCTGCTTTAACCTCTTCCTCTGATGGGCCACTCCCACCAGCACCCAGACAACCACCTTCAACAGACTCTCCCCTGGATCCACGTTACCCTTCAACCACTGCCCCTTCCCGATTTCTCCCCACAGCCAAGCCTCTTAAAAGCTGTCTCTACAGGCTATTCCCCCTTCTCAACCCCATTCACTTCTCAACTCTCTGTACTCAAGCTTCTCGGCCCCCTGACCGCTCCCGTTTCTGAAACTCAAGGCGTCCCGCCACACCTCATCCTGACCTCGCCTGAGCCCTCCTTCCTTTCTGAGAGGGCCCCTTCCTTGGCTTCCTGGGACTCCTCCTGTCTTAGTTTTCAGGGCTGCTGCTCCTCTGCTGCAGGCCCTCTAAACGCTGGAGGCCCTCGGGACTATCTCCTCTTCCCTGTCTACACTGCCTGCTACTAAACATCCTCCCTGGGGTGTCTCGCAGGCATCGTGAATGTAACGTGCACGGAGTCAAACTCTTCCTCATCACAAGCCTCCCTCAGGTGCTCCATCCGCTGACCTGTTGCTCAAGCCAGAAAACTGGGAATTCGCCTTCAAATCTCCCCAACACTATTCCCTACTTCCAATCAGACACAATGTGCTATTGACCCTAATTCTAAACCACATCTCAAATCCATCTATTCTCTTCATCTTTTCGTCCACACCTTAATCCAAACTCCGATCGTCTCTTGCCTGTACCACTGCAAAACATCCAAGCTGGTCTCCCTGTTTTCACTCCAGTCCCTAATCTACATAGCAGCCAGAGTGAGCTTTTAAAATCATATCTCGGATCTTATAACCCTGCTTTAGAGACATTCCAAAACCCTGAACTTGGCCTACAGGTACCTTGTGATTTGGCCCTGCTGTCTATCCACCCTGCTCACTCCCCTTTTCAACCATCCTGGCCATTTTTTCCGTTCCTTGGCAAAAGCGTCCACACTTTCCCAACTTTTGCCTTTGCATGCTGTCCCTCTACCTGGAATGATCCTCTCCTGCCCATACCCTTCTCTTTCAGTCTCCCTCCTCCCACTTCATCTGGTTTACTCTACTCACCTTGGGTCCCCAGTAAAATGTCACTTCCTCAGAGGAGGCCTTTCCTGGCCCCTAATCTAAAGCACATCCCCTGTTACACACTCTCACTCTGTGCTTTCACTTGGCACCTAACACTTTTAGGGGTTATCTGTTTCTATGTACAAGTATTTATTTAGTGTCCATCTCTCCCACTAGACTATGAACTCCACAAGGACCGAGCTGTGCCCCTCTTTAGCTATATGACTCTGCCTCAAGGTCTGCAGGAACCCTGACTGTGAGAGAGCACATATTCTGTCAACATTTGATGAATGAATAAAAGGTGGCCTGCAGTTTAGTCCAAACAGGCCAGGGAAGGCCCCTAGAAGCTGCAGAGAGTTGAGCAACAATTACAGTTCTGTCATTCACTCTTTTTAGTCCCTGTTGGTGAGGTGTACAAATGTGCTGAGCAAGGAAGGGGCCGTGCTCGGCACCCCCAGAGACTGAGCCTTGGCTCAGCAGGTCCCACGCCAGCCCCAGTCCATGGTCTGAGAAAAGAGGCAGCAGAAATCCTTACCTCATTGCCAGCCCCCGGCAGGAATGTCTTCACTTTGATGGTCTTCCCTGGGGCAGGGAAGGGTGATTCCATGAGACTTCTCATGAAGGGATAGACCAAAGCGGCGGAGATCCCACGCCGGCGCTCCACCTCATCTAGGACCTGTGCCCACCGCCAGCAGCCCAAAGAGGAAGGGTGTCAGGGCGCCACCCTCCCCTACCTCCTGGGCAGAGAAGAGGGCAGCCCGGCATCTGACCAGCCCGGGCCGAAAGCTGGGAGATGGCGGACTATTTCGCTAGGAGCTTCACACCCTACCCTTCCCGTCTCCCTGGCCACTCGGTGTCGGCTCTGCTCCCTAACTAGTCCTTGCCTCAGACCCCAAGATCTGAGTAGCTGGGCAAAGGAAATACCACTTGAGGTCGGGTTCCTGGGCACTTGGCTTCCCGAAGGGTCTCTGTCCCCAAGGACTCAGCTCCGCCCATGGCCCAGGGTGAGCTGTGACATTAGCAGACACTGCCGGTGCAGGAGCTGGTATATGGGGAGGGAGTCAGAGAGCTCGCTTGCACTTGCCCTTGCATTCTCGCCTTCTCTCACCCTCTCACACACACACAGGTGGTTTTCTCATCTAAGCCGCCTGCAGATACTCCTATGGGAGCTGTCAGCTGGGGGAAGGGGGAGGGAAGTAAGCCAGAGCCCTCTTACCTTGGAAAACAAGCCGAAGCAGCCAAGGCGGCTGATGACACAGTATACCTCTGGCAACCGAGGCCCTTTCCCACTTGGCTGGGCCAGGACAAGGAGGAGAGAGACACAGACACAGAGAACGCATGATTACTATATCTGACTCCTTTTCCTTGGGAACTGAGGACTAAGCACCAGTCTTCTAGTGAAGACTCCGGGCCTCTTCTAAACCTCTACTCAACCAGGCCCCCAAGGAAAGGGCTGCCACTCTTTGGGGGCAGGCTTCAGCCTCTGCTGGGCCTTCCAGCCCAAGGTACCAGACTCCTGCCAAGCTCTACACAGGCTCCGCCCTTCCCCCCCAGGAAGACACTGATGGGGGCTGGCAAAGGACGAAGCGGTTGGGCAGAGGCTATAGGGTAATGTGTGGATTTATATCCCTAAATCCCCAGGCCCCCAGTGGTAAGGGAGGGACTTGTGTACATCCTTAGGAGCAAGCCAGGCGGTCTTCTGCCTCCCAGAGGGGACATTCTGCAAAACATTCCTTTTCTCAGTTGCTCTTTTCTCCCTTCCTTGATCCATCCCCATTCTAGGAAAGCAAACTGACACCAGATAAGAGAAGCAAACTACTATTTATTGAATATTTACCGTATCCGAGTCCTGGGCTTGGAACTTTCCAAAAACTTGTTAGACAGGCATTATTATCCCCCTTTTATTGATGAGGAAACTGAGTTCAAAATTATTAAGCCATTGTCCAAGGTCATGTATTTAGAAGTCATGGAACCAGGAGTCTGTTTCTGCCTCTGATTTGCTGTATTACCTCTAAAGTATGCTGCCTTCTGACAGAAAGGAAGGGAAAGAAACACAAAGAGACTGGGCAGAGGCATGTACAGAGCAGAGGAGAACAAAGTAAAAGGGGGATTTAAAAGGTAGGCAGCTGAAGGAGATGTGCACTGAGAGCTCCCCAGGCCTGGAGCCCCCAAATGCAGGCTGGAGTGAGTCCACAGGAGTTGACTTCTCCAGCCAGGGGCTGGCAGGGCTCTGTGGCTGCCTCTGCCTCAGAGGCCTGGAGTGCCCAGCAAGGCCGAGCGGGGAGGGAGCAGAGCAGCAGGTGCTGGCCCCTCATGCAGGCTGCTAAGCAAATGCAGATGGGCTATTTCAGTCTCCAAACCTGCTGGCCACACGTCACAGATCTAAAGAGAAGGCAGAATCTGGTTTTGTCCATATTAGGCCTGAAACTCACTCCTCTCTTCTTCCCTCTCCCCCGCCTCCCCTAAAGCCCCAAGTGATTAAAACAAGTATGTGGGATTTGGGTTAGAATCATTGTGTCCAATCTGCAGGAATACCGAGCTAGTGCCAGCCCCCTTGGCAGGGACCCAGCCCAGGCCCTCTCTGAGCACGCCAGGACAAACATGCTCTTCCCTGGGGGAAGCAGGCCCACTGCAAAGGAGCAGCTCTGTTCCATCTCTGCTCCTGCAAAGGCAGCCTTTGGAACGCTACCCCCCCCAGGCCCAGGTGAAGCTGCCTGGCTCCCCGCCTGGCATCTGTACTGCTCTACCTTCCCTTAGCCCCACTCACCAGGCATTCTATCTCCAAGTACTCCTTCTCCCCAGACTACCCTTTGGGGTGACCCAGGATACCAGACTTGGTGTTAAAGGACTTGGAGTCAACCTGGCTCTGGCCCTGATTTGCTGTATGACCCTGGGCAAGTCATTCTACCTCTGAGTCTCGGTTTCTTAATCTAAAGAACGTATATAATAATACTGGGTTGGCCAAAAAGTTGGTTTGGGTTTTTCCATAAAGGGAGGGACTTGTGTACATCCTTAGGAGCAAGCCAGGCGGTCTTCTGCCTCCCAGAGGGGACATTCTGCAAAACATTCCTTTTCTCAGTTGCTCTTTTCTCCCTTCCTTGATCCATCCCCATTCTAGGAAAGCAAACTGACACCAGATAAGAGAAGCAAACTACTATTTATTGAATATTTACCGTATCCGAGTCCTGGGCTTGGAACTTTCCAAAAACTTGTTAGACAGGCATTATTATCCCCCTTTTATTGATGAGGAAACTGAGTTCAAAATTATTAAGCCATTGTCCAAGGTCATGTATTTAGAAGTCATGGAACCAGGAGTCTGTTTCTGCCTCTGATTTGCTGTATTACCTCTAAAGTATGCTGCCTTCTGACAGAAAGGAAGGGAAAGAAACACAAAGAGACTGGGCAGAGGCATGTACAGAGCAGAGGAGAACAAAGTAAAAGGGGGATTTAAAAGGTAGGCAGCTGAAGGAGATGTGCACTGAGAGCTCCCCAGGCCTGGAGCCCCCAAATGCAGGCTGGAGTGAGTCCACAGGAGTTGACTTCTCCAGCCAGGGGCTGGCAGGGCTCTGTGGCTGCCTCTGCCTCAGAGGCCTGGAGTGCCCAGCAAGGCCGAGCGGGGAGGGAGCAGAGCAGCAGGTGCTGGCCCCTCATGCAGGCTGCTAAGCAAATGCAGATGGGCTATTTCAGTCTCCAAACCTGCTGGCCACACGTCACAGATCTAAAGAGAAGGCAGAATCTGGTTTTGTCCATATTAGGCCTGAAACTCACTCCTCTCTTCTTCCCTCTCCCCCGCCTCCCCTAAAGCCCCAAGTGATTAAAACAAGTATGTGGGATTTGGGTTAGAATCATTGTGTCCAATCTGCAGGAATACCGAGCTAGTGCCAGCCCCCTTGGCAGGGACCCAGCCCAGGCCCTCTCTGAGCACGCCAGGACAAACATGCTCTTCCCTGGGGGAAGCAGGCCCACTGCAAAGGAGCAGCTCTGTTCCATCTCTGCTCCTGCAAAGGCAGCCTTTGGAACGCTACCCCCCCCAGGCCCAGGTGAAGCTGCCTGGCTCCCCGCCTGGCATCTGTACTGCTCTACCTTCCCTTAGCCCCACTCACCAGGCATTCTATCTCCAAGTACTCCTTCTCCCCAGACTACCCTTTGGGGTGACCCAGGATACCAGACTTGGTGTTAAAGGACTTGGAGTCAACCTGGCTCTGGCCCTGATTTGCTGTATGACCCTGGGCAAGTCATTCTACCTCTGAGTCTCGGTTTCTTAATCTAAAGAACGTATATAATAATACTGGGTTGGCCAAAAAGTTGGTTTGGGTTTTTCCATACGATGCTATGGAAAAACCCAAACCAACTTTTTGGCCAACCCAATGTCTCATGGGCTATTATGAGTAATAAAGAAAATGACATACTTAAAGCATCTAGCCGGGAACATAAACAGATCCCAAATCACAGTTCATTCCCTTTGCCCTGCCTTCTACATTGAAAGTCCTACCTCCTCTACTGGACTATCTAAAGTTGCTTGAAGATAGGTGCCATGTCTAACTCATCTTTATGGGCCTTTAGCATGTGCTGCCTAACCCTCAGCAGGTGTATGCTACATGTTTCTGAATGAATGAATGAGCAGCCCAGAATCCTTCACCTGGAGTCCCTGCTATACATCACCTTTGCCAAAGATCCCCCTCATCTGCCCCTTCTCCCACTAAGACCTGGGAACCCTGAAACTCTGTCAACAATACCCCTGGTGAGCCCCAGGGGAGCGTGTGTGACAGGATTCTCTTTACCTTTACCTCAATCTACTTCCCAGGACTAATGAGAAGAGGGATGCTGTAGTGCTTCTCTCTCTACAACATGGCTTATATTTTCAAAACCCTCCCTTTCCCTGGAGTTCAAGGCATCTCTCCCAGAATCCCACAGAAGGTACTGCTCTGTCCCTGCTCAGCCTCCAGCCCTACCAAACCATGGACAGGATGCACATGAGCTTGGCCAGGTATGGGGGTGAGGAAGGTTGTCCTCCACCCCAATCTGATGCACACACACATACTGCTGGGTTGATGTGATCCTGCAATCAGGATCAGCAATCTGAGCCTGTAAGCCCGAAGTAAATGAACAAAAAGAAAAAGTACAGAAGAGCTAAAAACATATGACAGCCCAGTAGAAAGTGATCCAATCTCTTCCCTTACTGTAGATTATCTTAGATCCTGGGGCCCAATCAGAGGGGCAACTTTAAGTCCTGCCATCCCAGGGAGTGCTTCGTGGTGTGTGTGTGTGTGTGTGTGTGTGTGTGTGTGTGTGTGCGCGCGTGTGTGCGCGTGTGCGCGCGCGGCCTCAGGCAGCATACAAGGACGCAGAACATAGAACAGCTTGAGTTTCTACCAGCTCAAGTTAAAGAAGGGCGTGCACACATACAAACACTGTGGCCCAGTCCCTGAGGACCGAATGGCCCTACTTACTAGTAAGCGCCTGCAGTAGCCAAAGCGTCTGCTGCCATCTTCCCCAGTCAGCATGAAAGAGAACGTCTCACTGGAACAGGGAGAAGTCTGGCATCAGGGAAATATCAGTGGACCCAGGAAACAGCCCCCAAGAAGAGGGACTGCCCAGGGAGGGGGGTGAAAGACCAGGCTGCGGTAGGAGAGGAGGCTGGGACTAGGGTGGGCCAGAGTCAGCTGCCCACTGTTATGGGGGTAAAGGAGGCTATGCCAGGCCAGGCCTCACCTGCTGTACTCTGACACAGGAAGCCAGTCCTTGGCATCAGGGAAGCAAAACTGGGGAATGGCCTTGAGCCTCTCCTCTGCCTCCCGCATCTGCTTGGTGGGTCGGTCCAGCTGCAACAAAGAGGAATATGGGGAGAGAGAGATAAGAGAAGAGAGGACGTGGAACTTGGGGCTGGTGGGGGGTAGTTGACAAATATCTCCTCCCCCGAGAGTCCTAGGTGGCGTTTGCCCAACTGGCATGCTTCTCAGCAACCCTACCCTGACCCCACTCCCATTTCTCACAGAGAGGTCCGGGTGTGGGCTGAGTCATCATTTATTCATTCAATATATGCCAAACTAGCACTTTCTGTGTGGCACCTGGCATGTGCTGGGCTACCAATAGAAAACCAAGTGGACAAGGTCCCTGTCCCTGTGCATTCTGGTCAGCAGAGTGAGATAATCAACAACAAAATTTCAGAGGGTGCCACAAAGGAAATACAGGGCGATATGACAGAGATAAGTGGGTGGGTGGGGCTTCTTTAGAGTATCTAGAAAGATCTCCTATTTGATCGGAGAATGAAGAATGAGAAAGAGCCAGCAGCCAAGCGAAGAGCTGGGGAAAGAAGATTCGCGGCAGAGGCAATGGCAGAGAGAAAGGGCCCGAGTGTTACAGGAAGAGAAAGGAGGCCAGGCGGGCTGGCTGGGGGCGAGCAGGGAAGGAGTGGTAGGAGCTCAGGTACGTGGGTGAAATGGGGAGAGAGTGCTAATGGGTACAGGGTTTCTTTTGGGGCTGATGAAAATGTTCTAAAATTGATCACATAACTGTGACTATACTAAAAGTTATTGAATCGTATGCTTTAAACAGGTGAATTATATAGTATGTGAACTGTATCTCAATAAAGTGGTTCAAAAAGAGAAAAGAAAAGTAATAAGGTAGGAGAAGTAGCTGGGGGCCCTTCCCCAGGACGCCTGAAGTCCTGTAAACAACGTGGATCTCATTCTAGGCACGCTGGGGGGTGTTCCCTCCGCCCTCACCCTCCGAATACTCACTGGCCCAAACCCACCCCCTCTTCTCCCTCCCGGCTACGGGCAGCCACGCTCCGGGGTAGCGCAGTGAGGTGAGTTGCTGAGGCAGGAACAGGATCTCTCTTCTTCCCCAGATGGGCCAGGCAGAAAGGAGGAGGCAGAGGAGGGGGCAGGGAGGCGGGCAAGGGCAAGGAGGGAGGCGGCCTCACCTTGGGAAACTGGTAGGAGACCTCAGGGAGGTACGTGTTTCGGGATGGCTTCCTCTTGAGCGACACCACCACGAAGCACTCAAACAGCTCCCGTTCCTGCCACTCGAGCAGCTCCAGCTCCAGGGTCCGGTAGCTGGGTGCGCGCTTCAGCATGGACTGGATGTGGACCAGGCGCTGCGTGTGGGCTGGGGGCAGGTCACACATCAGGGACGAGACCCCCACATTAGCCCCCTCCACCCCACGCTCAGGGCTCCATCCCCAGGGGTCACCTCTAAGTGCAGGAGCCTAGTCTGACGGCCTGACCCAACGAGGTCTGGGGGAGAAGTCGCAGGAGCAAGGTGTGTAGCCTGTCTGCCCTGACACAGTCAGGGCCTCCTGGAGCCTCTGGAGGCTGAGCTGGGGCCAACAGACTGCCTGAGCCAGGCAAATCCAGGGATGCGTCAATGGCACCCAGCCACCCCTGCCCCTGTGCCAACAGGACTAGAAGATATGAGCATCCACTAAGCCTCCATCCTAGGGCCCCTATCAGTCCTTGGACTTGGACCCTTCTTCCCTGTCCCCAGGCCCAAAGTCCACTTGCCCACTTGCCTGGGGGACCAGCAGAGGAGGGAAGGAGGGAGCTAGCTCCCACATACTTTAATCATCCAGGAAGGTCTAGGAAGGGCTTCCCAGTAGAGAAAGAACAGAGGTTTGCCCAAGGCCCCCTGGAACATGAAGGTCCCAGAACCTTTCCAGGGAGGTGGCAGTTCTCCTCTCTAGGGAGAGGGAAGATGAGTGGCCTCAGGGCCTCCAGAGTACCAGTTTCCTCAGACTTTGGCACACTTCTTACAACCAGAAGAGGTACTTGCAACCTACTGAACCCACCTCTGACTCTCCAGATTCACAACACTTACCAGGCCAACGTAGCACCCAATTTTCATGGACAACGGCTTGGGAAAGTAAGGCAGGGTCACCAGCCTTAAATTTGGGAAAAGGGAGATGGTTGCATTTAACCTCTCAGGGCTGAGCTCCATGACTGTAGGAATGGACTTCCCTAGAGCTCCTTGCTCTGTTGGCCTCGTATCCTGCCTGCCATCGCCTCTCCAAACGGGGCCACTCTGGGATATTGGAACTGTATGTGCAGAGAAGGGAAGGCTGATCCCCCACGGCCAGGGCAGGAAAGGGGTCCATGCTCTTGGGGAGCCATGCCTCACCTTTGAACCTGTCGTCGGAGTCGCTCTCGCTCTCACTATTCTCATCTGGAAAAGTGAAGAGCAGAGTGCATGCTTGCTGAGCCACTGCCCCACAGCAAATGTTTTCTGTGCCCCCCACCCAGCTCTTCTCATGAGGCATGTACGTCGTCTGGGCTCCAGTGGGCCCCTGGCCAGCTGCTGCGTGGCCCGGGGCCAGGGTCCCTCAGAGCTCAAACTGCAGGTGCTAATCTATATCCAAACCCCTATCCACCCAGTCCCGATGTGGGGCAAGCTGAGGGCCGAAGTTGGAGGCTGAGCCAGCAGAGAGGCCTATCAGCCTGGAACACAAGGGTCTTGCCTCCAGGAGGCCAAGATTTGAAATGGGAAACAGACCACAGTGCTCAGTAAGTCTGGCCTTTCCTTTTGCCAGATGCAGATTCCCACACCCACTTTCCTATTCAGGGCCTCACAGCCCAAAGTCTGCACTAACCCTTCCCAAGGCTTTCTTCCCTCTTTGGCCCTCCCCTCCGATGTGGCCACTTTTTCACAGGGCTCTACCCTCCTAGAAGACAGGAGGATCCCACGATTGCCCCATGGAAGGGTAAACTGAGGCTAGTCCATGCCTCTCCCCACTTCTAGTGCCCAAGGGCCCCAGAAACCTGAGCCAGCTCAGGCATCCAAGCCTACCTCTCAGTGATGATGTCTCAATGCTGGACATGGACAGCTTTTTTAACCTCTTCTTTCCCCGCTTGGCACTGTAGATGGAGTTAATTCTTTGGACAAGCTGGGTGAGAAAAGCAGGGAGGGTGAGGCAACCCTAACACCAACTGCCCCGGCTCCTCAGAAGGCTGATTTACAGAGGCCGTCCACTCCCTTACTGGTACAAGCCTTCTGCCCTCTCCGCAATGGGCCCAGTACTGGTCTCCCTCCTGCACTGGCCCCAAGGGCAGACTGGTGGGGCTCCCCATCTACTTGTCCCCTTAGTGGTCTCCTGCCCCCAAGACAAGGACTTTACACTTAGCTCCCCAGAGGAAGGAACTGTGATCAAACTAGACAGGATGGGAGCTCCTGGGTCTCAAGAGTCCCTGAACCAAGTGAGACAAAGAGCTGCTCAGAGGCAATAACAGGAACAAGGATTGAGCCTTTCCCCTCTGGGCTACAACCTGGGGCCCTGGCAGGAGGAAGCTAAATTCCCAATATACCCAAGCATTGTTTGCAGGCTGAAAATACCACTTGGCTAAATCCTGCTGCTTTGGGCTGAGGATTTGGGCCTGGCACCTGTGTGTGCAAATCTTTGCTGAAAACTCTCAATTCTGAGAGTTATAGAAAGGAAGACCCATGTTTGAGTCCTAGGTCCTTCAAAGCCTGGAGATGTCTCTGCATACACAGAGACTCCTTGCACCCCACACTCACTAATGGGGAGCTTCTTAAGGACTGTTTCCATCCACCCAGTGGCGTGGAGTACTCCCTGGGGGCCAGGCTAGCCTGTTTTCCCCTAACATCTGCACAGCATTAATCACTTACTGAATCTTTATTGATAAGAAAAGGAAATTAGCCAGATAAAAAAGAAAGGCCAGTGCCTGGACCTGAAATTGATTTCAGGAGAATTGAGGAAGCAGGTCCAGATTAGGGAGGGAGGGAAGGAAGGAAGGGAGGGAGGAAGGGAGGGAGG
>NW_006787051.1:2306185-2323846 GCF_000442215.2 Lipotes vexillifer
GGGAGGGAGGGAGGGAGGGAGGGAGGGAGGAGAGAAGAGCCACCTCCTGCCTGCCCACCTGCCCAGCCCCAGCCAGCTCCAGCTGGGGAGGCTACCTTGGGAATGCGGCGGGCCCGGCGGCTGGACAGCAGTTCACTCGTGGTGCTGAGGCTGTCCTCATTGAGGCTGGAGGGTGAAGATGGCAGGCTCAGCTGAGCCAGCAGCAGCATGTCGTCATGGCTGTGCCTCTTGGGTAATCGTGGCAGCCGGTGGCTCTTCCTTTCTGACCAGTTCCCACTGCGTAGGGACTGGCTGCTGGGTTTCAGGGAGAGCTGGCATGGGAGAGGGGACATGGGAGAGGGACTCAGCACAGATGCCTTGGCCGGCACCTGTCTGCTGGGACCTGGACAGAGAAGCCACAGGTTGGCATCCCAGACTCCTCCAAATCCCACCTGGAATTTCCGTCTAGCAGGGCTTCGTCTTCTAAGAGCTCAGCTGCTGACCAGCAGCTCAGGGCTGTAGATTTGATACTTGCTTCCGCAAAGGAAGCTTAGCTACTTCTTCCAGAAAAAGACAGCAGAGACTAAGAAAACTGGGCTGCCTATGTGAGAGGAAAAGAAGGCCAAGCGAGAAATCTGCGGGCCCCTCCTGAGCCCTGGGACAAGGCTCAGACTCTGCTCATTACTGGGTGTGGTCGACGGAGCCAGTCTCCCCCACTCAGCCCCTGAGTTAGTCCTACAAGCCTTCTCTAGCAGAGGCCAGGATCTACATGTCAACCCAGCCCTGCTCACTTCTTCCAGGGAGAATACAGGGCTCTGACCACCAAAGCCTGACAAGGCAGGCCTTGGAGCCAGTGGCTCCCTCACCTACATGGTCCTGGGCTGCTCCCATCCCTGCCTGGATCTACTTTCTGCCTCCCTCTGTCTAGACTGACACCCTTCAGCACAGGGCACCTTACTCTTGGCGGATCCGGCTCACCACCAAAAAGGCAGCACCCCCGCAAACTTGGCATGCCTTCCACCTGCCCTCTGGATCTGGCATTGCCTCTCATCACTCTTCAGCGAGTCCTCCTTCCCTCCCATCCCCCAATTTCCCCTTCCCACCCTATCAGTCTGGAAATACAAATTCAATGGAAGCTTATTTGAACAGAGTACATTAGAAAGGTAAGTCTTTTATAAAAAGCCACATCATTCCAAAGCCAGAAGAAATAATTTTTATATTCTCTAGCCAGTGTTATAAAATATCCAGGAGAGGGGCTTCCCTGGTGGCGCAGTGGTTAAGAATCCACCTGCCAATGCAGGGGACATGGGTTCGAGCCCTGGGCCGGGAAGATCCCACATGCCGTGGAGCAACTAAGCCCGTGCGCCACAACTACTGAGCCCACGTGCCACAACTACTGAAGCCCGCGCACCTAGAGCCCGTGCTCTGCAACAAGAAAAGCCACCGCGATGAGAAGCCTGCGCACTGCAACGGAGAGTAGCCCCCACTCGCCGCAACTAGAGAAAGCCTGCGCGTAGCAACGAAGACCTAACACAGCCAAAACTAAGTAAATAAATAGATAGATAGATGAATAAATAAATAAACACAATTTATTAAAAAAAAAAAAATCTAGGAGAGTTAGAGTTGCTTGAGTAGGTCCAAGATAGGATGTCCATTCTCCTGCCTCCTGTCCACCGTGGACAAGGCCAGAATGAGCTACAGTCTAAGAGCTTCCTTCAACTCTTCACCCTTCTTCTCATTCTGCCTCTATCAGTCCATTCCTCAGAGATTCATCCATTCAACCACTTATTCAGTGGGAGCGGTTCCAGGTCCTGGAGACACCTGTCTAGTTCTCCAAATCAGGTTCTTGGGCCTACGCCTGGCCCCTAAATGCCAGTGCTGAGATCAGTTCTGCCAGAGCTGCAGAATACCAAGACTCCAACCCGGGCCCTGTCTTCCTGTTTCCAGGAAGGGGAGGAGAAATAATGATTAGACAGGAGACTACAGGGGCTCCTGCCTTAGTTTTGCAGCTCAGAGCTCAAGCAGTGAGGGGAAGAAGGTGGGACAGGGTGCCCCTAAGAGCACATCTCGATTGGCCACAAGCATATCGACACGGCAGAAGTCCCTGAGTGCAGAGCTCTTCCCTGACGTCACCTTCGCCTAGCACTAGTGAGGCAAAAAGCCTGAGCGGAAGCTGGCCCACGCCTCGTGCTGACCCTCCAGGCCCAAGTCAGGGCTGCTGTTACCTGAGTGGGTGGGTTGTTGTACTTCCTGTCCTGAGGACTCCACATCCTGTGCAAAGAGTCCAAGGAGTTCTCAGACAGTTGCTGGGATTTTCGTCCTGCTCTTCGGCTCTTTAAGTCCACATCCTCATACGGATTCTCCTTGGGTAGATCTCCTGCAGAGGAGGAAAAGTTAGAGAAGGGGGAGAAGGCAAGAAGGAAACACACACACACACACACACACACACACACACACACACACACACACACACACACACACACACACACACACACACACACACACACACACACAAAGAAACACACACACACACACAAATAAACAAGCAGAATTCCTGTGAGCCAAAGAGAGTGGCTTCTGCCTGGCCCTTCAGCTCATGAGTCATGCAGCTGCCCATCTGCAGTGGGGAGGCTACAAACAGATCCTGGCTCCGAGTCCAGAAGCTGAACCCCCCACCTCCAGTTCAGCTCAGCCTTGCCTGGCCTCTGCTTTGTAAATTCAAGGACTGCACAAGACTGGCTCAGCCACCCATGCCTGTGCCCAGCCAGAGGACAAAGCCAACACCAGGCGTCCCTCCTTGGCTCCAGTCCCTTTGCTGCGAAAGCCCCGGAGATACACAGTTCAAGGTAGAAAGGCTTTCAGAGGTCACACGGCTGTCCCTTCACCCACTGCTCCCTGAGGACCACTTCTGGAGATGGGCATGGAGGGGCTCTGCGAACTCTAGGGTGCCAGGCTTCACCAGGCCTCCCTCCTGCCTGTGCGCTGTGCCACAGCTCTCTCAGGACAGGGCTTCTGCCTGGTCCCCCGAAGTAGTGAGCGCTCAGTATCATTTGTTCAGTGAACCACTCTGACTACAGCGTCACTCCACTTCCTCCACCACAGACCTCAGCAAAAAGACAATGGTCGTCAATCCCCTTTTGGAATAAACTCTCCTGCTGTGACACATGGGAGATGTGAAAGGCTTGAAAGGAGTTTGGGCTGGAGGGGTGGGGCTGGTGGGGAGTTCTTGTTTCTCTTCTCAGGACTCAATTCTAAAACCCCTGGCAGTAGGCACCGTATTGGCACTGAAAGTCCAAAGCATAGTCCCTGCCCTTGAAGAGAAACCCCTTCCCACAAGCCATGCCCTCCTGCCCCTTTCCTGCCAACACATACCTGGACTTTTCTAAAATACAATAATATCATGAGCAGGGTCAGTCCTGGAATCACAGTCGTGCAGTAGAATCACAGTGGTGACAAGGTCCACGGGGACTGTGAGGAAATACTGCCCTCTACTGCCCTTTGTCTTGTCTTTCCTTAGCCTCCCTTCGGTATCAAGGCCACTGTTTGGGACGCAGGTACTAGTGGCCAGAATGCGGCTTTGCTGGAGGTGGCACACAGGAAGCTGCTAGCAGGGCTCACTCCAGCTTCTCCGATCAGCAGCGGGATTGAGCTTGGGTGATCACTGAGCCCCAGGGATGCCTGCCCGTGCCTCCCACCATAGAGGAGTTCAGACGTCACTTCTCAGGGAGCAGACAGAAGAAAGAGCCATAGACTAGCCACAAAGGCCACTGGGTGTGTAAGCTTTCCTAGGATAGGACACAGGAGAAAAACCAAATCCCTACATGCTTCTTTCAGATTTTTCCATTTCCAAAACCAAGATCTGCCCCCGTTGTGGTATCTACTTATTACTATCATGGAAAACCACCGTGAACTTAGGAAATGCCTTTACAGAGGTGTAGGGGGAGGGATGGGGGCGGCTGTGAAGGGGGGATTTCAGTCACAGCTAATTAGACTGCCATGGGAGCTATACAAATCTCTGTAAACGTATGAGTCAAAGATGGGGTCAAGGAAGGATTTGGGACTGAATTAAGTGATTCCCAACACCAGCAGAGTCCCCAGCAATTGAACAGACGTTTTCCTGTAACACAGTCATGCTATGAAAATGACTTGTCTCCATTCCAGAGCCCTGACTAAGCAGAGCTGGCCCAGCAACCCTGCCTCCAGAAGCCAAATATGAAACCTGGCATCCCCTGCATGTTTTCTCCAGCCTACCCCACTGTGGGCACTTAGGGAGGAATCAGGATAGACTCTGTATGTCTTGGTCCCTCTCCAACATATATCCTACAGCAGTGAGGTTGGGGGACCAAGGACTGGAGAAAGCCAGGACACAGTCTTCCTGATCCTGTGAAGCAGGACAGAGCAGAAGGGGTCAGGAAGAACATTTATTCCAGGCTCATCAAATCTAAACTGCTTTGGGCTGGATGACCAGCCAGAGTCCTTATCATCACGCCCCAACCTACAGGATGACTCTGTCTCAACTCCTTTAGAAGAGTTGCTCCAAACTACTGACACTTGGGGCTGGATAATTCTTGTGGTGGTGGACTATCCTGTGCATCTGTAGGATGTTTAGTAACAACCCTGGCCTCAATCCACTAGACAGGTGACAGTAGCATCCCCTCAGTTGTTACAAACAAACAGAAAATGTCTCCAGACACTGTCAAATGTCCCCTGAGCAGATGGGTGGATAAATGGATGATGGATGGATGGGCGGACAGATGGACGATGGAAGGAAGGAAGGAAGGAAGGAAGGGGGAAAGGAAAGGAACGGAGGAAGAAAGGAAAGGTTGATGAGTGGATGGGTGGACAAAACTGTACCCCCATCCCCACCCACCCCATTAAGAACCACTGCTTTAGATAGGTGTTTCTAAACTTCCTAATAGCTTCTCAGTGCCATGACGTGAGTCCCAAGGCAAACCCTCTTTTCCTCCCTCCTTCACTCCTTCTCTTCTCTCCCTTCTTTCTTTCCCCACAATCAAAGCTGTGAACATTAATATAAAATCCCAAGCTCCGGACTTCCCTGGTGGTGCAGTGGTTAGGAGTCCACCTGCCAATGCAGGGGACCCAGGTTCGATCCCTGGTCCGGGAAGATCCCACACGCCACGGAGCAACTAAGCCCGTGCGCTACAACTACTGAGCCTGCACTCTAGAGCCCGCGCGCCGCAACTACTGAGGCCCGCATGCCTAGAACCTGTGCTCCGCAACCAGAGAAGCCACCACGATGAGAAGCCCGCGCAGCACCGCAACGAAGAGTAGCCCCTGCTCGTTGCAACTAGAGAAAGCCCATGCGCAGCAGCGAACACCCAACACAGCCAAAAAATAAATAAGAATTTTTTTTTTAAAGTTAAAAAAAAAAAATCCAAAGCTCCAAGAAATAGATGTAGGAGACTGAGGCGCAGGGAAGTAATAGATGCACATCAGTGATAACCTGGGAACTGAAAGCAGTTGGGAACACCAGGTTCTCAAGCCCAGTATTGCCTCTGGAAACTAAATTTCAGGAAAGCCTTAAACGCCTGCTCCTCCCGACTGTTCAGCCCTAACGTCAGCCTCTTTCTTCTCCAGCAAGGTTAACATCCTCTCTGATATAACCAGGCCACTAATCATTTCTCCAGGAAATGACGGCTGGCCCTGGACCAAGCCCTGCCTCCCAGCCTTAGCTTGGGCCCTTCACAGCCCTTGTTCACCTATTACTCTCAGCTTCCCGGACTGTTCTGACTACCCTTCTGGAGCTGCCCAGCCATCTGTCCAGGGAGTAAGGGTGCCCAGGGGATGGGGATGTGCAGAGACCAAGCAGTCCCCGAGGCCTAGAGCCACTAAACGGAACCTGCTGAGAGCAAATCAACCCCAAAGCAATGGCTCAGAGCTGGGAGAGGAGGAGGGCTGGAGAGCCGGGCTCGGAACCTTCTCTGGAGGAGCAGAGCCACAGCGAAGCGGAAGAAGCTGGAGCCGAGGGGGGAAACCTGGGGAAGCTTTGGCAGGGACATGGATGGGAGACCGGCAGCCTGGCAGACCTCAAGGCTTTCACCTGCATTCTTGCCCACGCAGCTTCCTCGAGGGCGCTCCACGCTGCCCTTGGAGAGAGAGAAGAGGTGGGCCCTCCTCCCCCGAGGCCTGGCCTGAGCAGCTCCATCTCATCAAGCCCAGCTGTGGAAGCCAGAGGTCTCAACCTTTCCCAGCTTTGCTGATGAGACAAGGGACAGGGGCATCGCCAAGAATTTCTGCTTTGCACTCTTTTAAAGGCGCTGGTCAGAGCCCAGACTTATCATATGGATCCTCTTGAAGGAAGAACCCAGTCCCACCTAGCCCTGCCCCCACTCCTCCCCACGTCTCTTTTGGTCACTAACCACAGGTGCCAAGCACCCCACCCCCCCAACAAACGCACAACTGGAAGAACCAGTTAGAGAAGGGGTGTGTCTGTGCACAAGCACTGAGAATTTCCCCAAACAGAATCTTAAGCTTCCCAGACCACACCCATGGCTAGGGCCATGGGTCTGCAGATTCCCTCCCCAGCCCTCTCCTGCTTCCAACCAGCTGTTTCTCCTGGTTCTCAGCCTCTTCCCCTCCCTCACACAGTGGAGACAGGACCAGATTAGGGGCCCAACTCCCCCGACAATACATAGCACATCAGATGGGGCGCTCTAAGGGGCCAGTTGTTACCACCCTCCGAGGTTGGACAACATTTACCAACTGCCCCAGGCACCGTTCCCTGGACTGCACCTCTGGGCGGCAGCCTCTATGCTGTTAGATGTCTCTGTTTCCCAGCCTTGGGACAAATGAGAGAAGAAGGCAGAAAGAGCAGAGGCTCAAAAAGCTTTGCAGTAAGGCTGACTGGCTCTGTCCCCAGCTCCCACCCTGCTCAAGTTCCTGGAAACTCTCCCTCAGCCCCAGCTAGCTGAGGGGAGTGGGAATCTCTGCAGGAATGCAGCCCAGGCTCCTTGGTCAGGCGCCGAGGCCACTCCACATAACTCTCTAATAAGCTGCTTCCTTGGGTGCATTTTTAACTGTCAGGCTCAGAACGCAAACGATTATAAGGCTTTGTAGGATAGCAGCGTCTTCCAGAGGCAGATGTCAAATGACAGGCGAGAATTAACCAGTCCCACGAAGCAACATGGCAGTAACTTTATTTCTGAACCACTCTATTGCAAATTAGCAAGATAACCTCAGCCTGTTTTGGAGTATCTCACCCCAGCTCCCAAGGTGTCATGCCTGGTATGGGCAGGAGGCTAGCACACTCCCCAGGGCCCCTCGTTCAGGTCCAGGGCTCACTGAGAAGACTGCGTTAGTCTCTGGGCCAGCTGGCCCTCAGCCTCTTACAGACACGGAACTCCAGACCAGTGGGCTGGTCCCCGAGACAAAGACTCAGCACGGGAGCTCTGGCCCGTGCCCACCTCCCGCCACAGCCCGATTATCACACCCCCAGAACAAAGCCCCGTCTGGCCCTGGGCAAGGGAGGCAGCACAGGAAAGAGCTGGACAGTCCAAACCCGAACACCTCAGCCTCGCAGAGCACAGGCTGGGCCAAGAAGACAGAGAAGGCTCCCAGGAAGTCAGGCACTGGTCAGTCGGAGGCAAAAGTGAAAGTGACATTCAGAGTTCAGCAACAAGGGCCCCCCACCAAAGCCTTTACGGGGGTGGGTCCAAATTCTTGGGCCTGTCGCCAGGGAAGGAGAAGGGGTAAGTCAACCAGAATCTGAGAGAAAGAGAGATACGCTCCCCCTCGTATTTCCCTCTAGCCTCCCTGGTCAGGTCAGGACGTTCAGGCGGGGCTGCTACGGGGATACTGAAGGAGGAAAACGTGCCCAGGGCACTGAACAACCGGAGACGCTGAAACCCACCCTACCCTCACACCACAAGGGCGACGCAAAACACCCAGGTGCCCTCCCTCCTCCCTCCTCCCCATCCCCACTCTCTGCACAACGCTCCAAAGGCCCAGAAGCTAGCGGAGCAGTGAAGGAACACGCCCCAGTCCCAACCTCACCTCCTACCAGCCCTCACCCCTAGCTTCTGGCTCGTCCAGCTAAGAAGCATCCAAGCTGCTCCTCTATTTTCTTGCCTCCTTGAGCAACATCTCGCAGTGGCCGCAAGTCCCCTCCACCGAGTGAGGCTCAGGCACACTTGCCTCCCCATTCCTCTGGACAGGGAGAAACGGTTGAAGCAGGCTTTTCTCTATTCCAGCTCAGCTGATCCAAGAACATTCCCCCGCATGAGATCCCCGGGCAGCACCGAAAGGCTGCAAAGCCTCCTCAGAAAAGAGAGGGCAGCGAGGCCCCAGCGTTGGCAGCGCCTGGATCCTGAGCAGGGGGGGCAGCTGAAAACTGGAGTCTGCCCTGTCCCCTGCGGCAGCCACACCGGGTGCTCCCAAGGGCCCTGGGCAGCAACGACACGTGACAATTCCTCTCAAACTAGAGGAAACAGACCTGTACCCTGCTCAGGGCTGGGAGGCAGATGGGGCTCTGCCCCTGATCCCCACAGCTCTGGACCTCAGCTCTGGGCGACCGTGCATACAAAGCTTTTTCCCAGTAGTAAAGGAAGAGGCCTCCCTCCCCAAACCCGTTTGCTGTTCTGGGGAATCTCATTCCCACAGTCCTTCTGATATGACCGAATTTCGGACCGAATATGTACATGCTATACACTCCCATCCTGGGAAAGCAGTGCCTGTGTGGACCTGAGTGCTGCTGCTGGCTTTCCAGAAATCCTGGCCCAGCAAGTTGTACGGAGAAAACTGGGAAACTGATGGCTCCAACCAAATGAGGGAATAGAGGACCCTCTCTTCTGAAGATCCCACAGTCTTATCTGGAGGGTTCTCCACTAGGGCCACTCCTCTCTGTGTCATGTTCACTCACTAAGACTATGTTCTTCAGCCCCCCCACCCCGGCCTAAGGCAGAGATAACACAGAGACAGAGACGAGGGGCAAGGGCAAGGGCACTTGACCTTCCTTTCTCTTCAGAGACCTACGCTGAGACACACGCTTTACTTGAACAAAACTGAAGCCCCCACTGAAGAGAATGAGGACAGAATTAAAATAAAGGCCAAAAATAAACCCAACCCAGCCTAGACAACTGGCTTTTTGCTGTTGCTCAAACACAAGTTTGCCAACACAACATCCTCCCAGTTGTTGGAGGGCCGTCCTCCACGGTGTCCTACATTTCTGACCTTCTGAGCAAGAGGAATTAATGGTTCCAGACTATCTTTTCAAAGATGTTTATAGAGCAAACAGCCCTGGAAGACAGCGTCTCCCTGCAGGGCAGAGGCAGATTTGTTTGCTGACCAGAATAAAAAGGATAAGGTCTCCTCATGGGGCAAAGGTTTGCTAGCAGCCCCTTGAAAGGCTTGGGGTTTCCTAAGCTTGAGGTTCCTCAGCTGGGACGCAGACCCACCACGTGTGCAGCCTCTACCTGGACCTCCTCCCCACTGTCGCATGGGACTGGGGAGCAAGGGGAACCCATGTGAACATCAAGCTCACGTGGCCTGCTGTGCCATGAGTAACAAAGTCCTTTGTCTGTGATCCAAGCGTCTGTGTCTTCTGCCAGCATCTGTGAACTGGGGCAGGCTAGACTTGTTAGCTTGCAAGCAGAGTGAACTCTCAGATACTTTCACAGTTCTTGACACCACTAACTTTAAGGGAAGAGTAGGAGAGATACATATTAAGGACCAGGCATTGTGCTAGGTACTCTGATATATATTTTATCTCATTTAATCCTAACAATAATCCTGTGAAGTGTTATTACTATTATTATTGTTGTTGTTACCATCAAAATATCAACATCACCATTTCATAAGAGAAAAGGTTTCAAAAAAGTTAAGTGATTTGCCTAAGGATACACAGCTAAGAAAGGGCACCTGTTGGACTCCAAAGCCTTTTGAAAATAAAAGGAAGGTATGATGTGGTTTCCCCTTCTTGTGGTCCCAGAAGCCCTTTGGGTTCCAATTCATTCAAGGCCAGGCTTTAATCTCTTAGCTGCTCAGTCTTTTAAGCCGCTTTCTCTGATGCCCGTTTCCTGGAGAAGTTCCAGAAGCTGGGCCAGGTCTGCCCACAGCGAATGAAGTGGAACCTGGAAGTGCCCCTCCTGCAGCCATTCTTTTGCAGCACCACAGACGAGCCAGCCCCCCACTCTACCCCTGCTTACCCACAATATCTTCATAGGCATTCTCTTCTAAAGTGCTTTTGGATCCAAACTTGGGTTGGCTCTCAGTACCATTCTCAGTGGGAGAAGAGGGGTACAGGGACTGGAGACTGGATGCATCCTCAAACTCAAAGGATTTTCTGTGGATAACAAAGAGTTTGAGTCATTCCGGCGGAACCCGACTCCTGCTGCCCTGGTGGGGAATGGCCAAGGGCAAGAGCAAAGACCGGAGGTGCTCCTCACAAAACCAGCTACCGAGCAAAGCAGCAAGATGGATCCAAACTTGCCATCCAGATGAAGAGACAGATGGTCTGAAAGGCCCCAGCCCCGGTGCCTGCAAATAATACCAAAAACAACTACCACAGCTGAAAGGGATGTTATGTGTCAGATGCTCTACACGTTAGCCCATTAATCTTCACAATGCTGCTACTAGGTATCGTGCAGCTTTACGACTGATTAGCTGGAGGCTCAGGGAGATGAACTGATAGAGGTAAGACTCGCCCAGGACGTCTGACTCCAGGGTCTGAGCTTTTGACTTGGGCCTCCAAGCCCCGGAGAACATCATTTTTGAGAAGTATCTGCCATTACCAGAGGAACTGAGTGCCTCACCTGCTCTTAAGAGTCTCACATCACGCCTGTATCCGAGCAAGGTCTCTGGCACCGAGTAGGCAGTGAGGGCTCAGCGTTGGGTGGGTGATGCTCACGGCTGTTTGGGGGTTGGGGAGGCAGCTGGTGGTGGGTGGTTTGTTGAAACAAGAAGGCGCTGAGCCCTCAAAACGAATCACACCACCTCTCAGGTAGAACTAGGAGGGGGCAGTTGCAGCCAGCAGCTACTTCCATGACCCAGCTTCCCTTCAGCTCATCACCTGCTCCTTTCCATCCCCCAAATAACCTTCCCTTCTACTGCAGAACTTCAAAACCACAGCTGGTTAGCCTCTCAGACACCCTGAGCCCACAGTACCCTCTACTCCTCCCCTTCATCAGGGAGGTTCTTCCCTTCAACATCTAAGGCTTGGTCCCAGCTGCATCCTTCTCCCTCTCCAAGGCAGGTCCCTCCCAGGGAGGGAGAGAAGGAAGTACACTGACTGAATCCCTCCTCTCACCCATTAACACCTCCCTCAACTTTGGGAACCATCAGACCTTTCAGCTGATGCAGTCCTTTCTCTTCTCGTTTCATGAACAACACCCCAAGGGCCCTGGGGTGCAAGTCAAGGACTAAAAGTGTCCTAAAGGCCACATCTTGTACTCAGCTTGCCCAGCTACTGTGCAGCCCTCGACATAGCCAAACACCTCACGCTGGCCCTCGCCTCCCTCCTCTCTGTGACACGGTCCCTCCTGGTTTTCAACTGCGTCTCAAGCTCCTGTGAGGGATCCCCTTTTCCGCTTGCCTTTTCAATGGCACGGTCTCAGAATCTTGTCTTCAGGACTCTCTTTCTCACCCTGCACTTTCTGGGGCCCCAATATTGACGACCATCACCATATCTACCATTTCCACCACGATGACTCCCAGATCTCTCTGTCACTGGCCCAGACTTTTCAACCAGCTAAATACCCAATGGCTGAGCACAGTGGTTCCTGAATGTTGGCCCGCAGACCACTGCTGGTCTGAGAGCAAAAGCTTCCACTCATGTATACAGTGGAGTCAACATCTTATGCAGGCAGTTCTCAAATCAGCAAATGACACAAATCACGTTCAGCCAAATTATCCTCGAAAATCCCTCAGAAAGGTTCCATGTCGAGGACCAACACACTGTCTTTCATTATAACTGATATAGTCAGTTAAAAACAGATTTCTTTCTCTTCGGTTGAATAGCAGAAATATATGGCTTGTATTTTTTTCTTAAATAAAAAAGTATATTAAATACAAGAATCATACCTGGTACAACAGATACAAACTTACTATTTCATGCTCCTCAGGGGAATATGCTCACTGTGTGGAAAGGCAAATAAAACAGCTTGTGCTTTTTGAACTGTTTTTCTTTTTCTGTTTTTTTTTTTTTTTCCCAAGAGCACAGATTTAAATTTGCTGTTAATTCTTACTGGAAGTGACTCCACCATATATGGTATATGTGTGTGTATATATTATAAATGTAATGTGTGTGTATGTGTAGAACCTTCAGGTTGATGTAACCTCCTCCCATCCCCTTTTTTCACCTAGCTAAATGCTTCTTGCTCTTCTAAATTTAGCTCAGCGGGCTTCCCTAGTGGCGCAGTGGTTGAGAATCCGCCTGCCAGTGCAGGGAACACGGGTTTGAGCCTTGGTCTGGGAAGATCTCACATGCCGCGGAGCAACTAAGCCCGTGTGCCACAACTACTGAGCCTGTGCTCTAGAGCCCGTGAACCACAACTACTGAGCCCACGTGCCACAACTACTGAAGCCTGTGAGCCTAGAGCCCGTGTTCCACAACAAGAGAAGCCACCGCAATGAGAAGCCGGCGCACCGCAACGAAGAGTAGCCCCGCTCTCCGCAACTAGAGAAAGCCCGTGCGCAGCAACGAAGACCCAATGCAGCCAAAAATAAATAGATAAATAAATATATTAAAAAAATAAAACTAAATTTATCTCAGCAACTCCCTCTCTGAAGAGGCTTCCCCCACTCCCCACTCAGATGCCTCTTCCTCTGGGTCTCTGCAGCATCCCACCCAGATGTGGATCAGGGCACGCAGCACAGCATCTATGATTTATTTATACATCTATCTCCTGCACCAGATCACCAACTCCTTGAATGGAAGAGCCACATCTTATGTGCCCCTGTGTCCCCTTGACCAGCACAAAGGCTTGGTGCACAGCAGGCTCTAGACAGGTATTTCTAGAAACGGATGACTAAAGACAAAGCAAACACTCTTGGCAGGCTTGACATAAAGGGTCCGTGAGCATGCTGAGGTGAGCCAAAACATGGGATTACCTTTAGCCAAGGGCTCTTCTGGCTCATGAGTCTGAACCTTTGTGATGTCTTCCTCTCTGCACATGGCAGGAAAGTTTCTACATGAGATGGGATATGCTGGATGGACGCCTGAACTATGGGGTCAGATTGAAGAATCCCCAGAAGCCAAACAAACCTGAATGCCCACCTGACTCTGGGTTAGAAGAGAAAGGCAGTGAGAGGTAGGAGGAAGGACAGGCCTTCCAAAGGAAGCTGGCTCCCAGCCTACTCCAATTCAGAGAACAAGATGCCTGTCATCTTGCACCAACTCCAGCTGCTCCAGCTCCCAAGTCACTATAATTGTGGAGATGGCCCGGGTACTCCAGTGTCAGGAATGCTGAGACTGACCAGGAAACCAATGTGACCAGGTCCTTCTTGGACATGGCCAAGAAGCAGATGAAATGTTCTTTCTCTCCTTTTTCCACCAGTCTCCCCTTTCAGGATCCAAAGATCCCCTCTTCATATAAGCCCAGAGTTCCTGTATGGCCAGGAAGCCCTCAGGAAAGAGGAAATCACGTTAAATGTGTCAACACTTCTGTGTTAATGGTAACATGCAATATTTAGATAATGCTTCAGTCAAAGAAATAAATCTCCAGCTGGCATTTCAGGTAGTTACGAGGCTAAGATCTTACTAGTCCTCAAGGGACTGCCAATTCTATCTAAAAGTAAGGTGGCCCTACCCTTCCCACAGAGGAAGTTCCATCAGGGCTCTACTCCAAAGGCCAAACCCAGCCAGCATGTTCAGTACACAGCATTCGGAAGCGCTTTCACCCTCCCGCTCACGTTTAAGTATCCTTACCCTGCAAGAGCAGAAGAACCGTCAATCTTTCTCACCTAGCTCATGCTTCACCTAACATTATTTGGTGCTCCAGAACTTACAAAGCAGTACTGACTGTGACCCACAACTAGAGTCTGCTTCTGCATCCTCTACTGACAGGAAAGCCACTGTGCCCAGCTCTATGTCACCGGAGGGGCATTCGTTACCTGCTCTGGGACTTGCGGTGACCACGCATGTCCTTCTTGGGTCTCCGGGTGACTGGTGGGGCTGGGGTGGAGGGCAGGGGGGGTGGAGCAGCAGGTGTGGGTGAAGGAGGTAGACCATTGCTTGGCTTACTCTTGGGGTTCTTGTCAGCCTCATATTCAAAGGTGCGCTTGGGTTTGGGGACAGGGTTCACAGCGGGATCAGGGGAGCTCTTCGATGGCAGCAGCTGGGAGGTCGGGCTATTATTTCCAGGGGTCCCCGGCTTAGTGGAGCCACTACCTTCCCTCTCCGGGGGTGAGCCCGCCTCCCCCCCAACTCCAGCCACTCCTCCTGCCCGGCTGCCAGCGCTCACACTTGCGCTCCCTGTCGGTTCCTCCAAGGTGCCCAAGATCTCAGTCTTCCTTCTCCCTCGGTCTACACTGTAGCAGCTGCTGGGCAGCTGGGGAAGCCCCCCACCCGGCTGCTCCTTCAGGGCCTGTTCAATTTTCTGGATCCGACTCAGCACCGCTGAGCTCTCCTTCCTGCTGCCGTGCCCCCTGAGGAAGGCACTGGGCTCACTCCGACCTGGCCGTTTCTCCAGACGGTAGAAAGAGTCCCGGACAGGGAGTGCCTCTCCCTCCTCCTCGGTCTCAGGGTAGGAACACTCGGAGAAGGTCCTGCTCATCCTCCGGAGGCCCTTGAAGTCGAAGGTCTTTTCTGAGCTGCAGGGGGATGGCACCACACTGGGACAGCCCACACTGGGGCAGCCCTCACTGGCCACCCACTCGCCCCCAGAGCCCTCCCGCTTCTCTCCACAAACGCTCATCCTGGGTGAAGCCTCTCGGCGACCCTCCCATGCTGAAATCTTCTCCCGGATGCCCAGGCTGTGGGCACGGGGGCCGGTGCGGTTCAGAAAGATGCTCCGTGGGCCCGCTGCTGACCCCAGGGACGGAGTGCTCTGGGCGAGGGGGAGGCAAGCAGCTACTCCCTCTACATCCTGGGCTGCCCCCTGGACATTCTCCTTCAGCTCCTCTCTCTTGCACACTGAAGGGCTTCTGTCCAAATAACCGAAGCTGGTGGCCTTGAGGGGACAGATGGGTGGTGAAGTGTCTGGGGAGGGGGCTTGAGGATTTTGGGGTGAAGGATCACGGGGATGCCAGTCCTTGAGGAGCAGCCGGGAACTGCAGCGGCTTGGGTACCTGCAGGCTGACGTTTCACTGTCACTGAGCGGGTAGATGGGACTCCTCGGTGGGGAGAGAACTGGAGGTGGAGAGACTGACTGAGACCTAAGAGGAAAACAAAAAAAAAAAAAAAAAAAAAAAAAAAAAAAAAAAAAAAAAAATAGAATACTCAGCTTCCTGAGGGCCAGGGCCACCTCTCACCAAAAAAAAAAAAAAAAAGAAGAGAAAATGGCAGTGAGTGGCCTGACAACACTTGTTTCATTCTTAAAGAGCTCAGCATCGCTTTCCTATAGGACTCGCAAGCTCAAAGTACTGTATGCAAGTAACGGACCTTCCAAGGCTGTCCTCAAGGAAAGAAACAGCTCCTTATCCACAGCAGGCTAAACTCAATGGTCCTCTCTGCCCAATTCATCCCTAGAGACCCTGAGTACTGTCTGCAACAGAAGCCAGTTCTATGACAGGGCAGGGCATCCCCAAAGTCCACATCTGGCAATCAGAGAACAGTAAGATCAGTGGTGTGCTGCTAAATGTTTAACAATCGGCTCCTTGGGCGAGAAAGCATAGATATGTAGCATCTGCCAACTTCCACAGTATAAATATTCCTACTATGGCTGATTTCAAACCAGCAATGTGACCTCATTGGATGTGGACTTGGGAAGAAACACTAATGATCAACTCTCATGAACTGTTACAAAGCATCTCCAGCATGCCACTTCCCAAAGTGGCCCCAAATATGCACTCAAGCCCTTTGATCTATCTCCTTGACAAGCCCCATCTCCCCCGAGGTTTCTGCTACTAGACGCAAGATACCGCACCTCAGCTTGGGTCTTGATCAGAACTCAGAATCCTGAAGGTCTCAAAAGGATCAGGAGGGCCCTTGAAGAAAGAATCCTTTCCACGCTCTCAATGAGAAGGCTAACGGGGAGGGGAGACCAGCTCCTTCGCAGCTCTAGCCTCTAGCAGTGGCATCACATCAAACAAGCATCAGCCATTCCCCAGCTCCAAATCAACACCCTGGTCTTAGCAACTATCAGGAACAGTTCTAAATCAATGTTTTTACCTATACTGACTCACTGAATCCTCACAAAAACTCTGTCATATTATTATACTTTATTATTATCTTCATTTTGCAAATGAAAAACACTGAGGCATACAAATATTAAATATCTCATTCAAGGTCTCTAGCTGGTACGTGGTGAAGCCAGGACTACACTGTATTGCTGCTCTAAAGAGGAAGCAGTGGCCTCTGCCATCTTTGTGAACTGCCCGGCCCCCCAGACATAGGTCAGCAGAAATCCCTGCGGCACTGAGCACAGCCCTGTCTCCAGTGTAGCGTTTGTAAGTATCAGGGAACCTCTTAGTCTTCGCTACTAGACCACGATTTCTTCCAGGCAGAGGGACACACACTCAGTGTCTAGAAGGTGCTCAGTAAATGATGAACAAATAAAGACAAGAAAAGGTAAAGGTGAGCTTACCGAAGAGAATCATGGGCATACTTCCTCTTCAGCACACTTTTCTAGTTGTCTACTAGGGTCATCACCGTCAACTTTCAGAACTTTTCCCAAACAGTTTTAGTTCAAAGACAGCAGGGCTTTGCCAACACTGCATGCTACCAAGGCCTACCTGACCCTAATGCTGTGGCCCTCAAAGCCAAGCGGTCCAGCCTCGCAGGCTCCAGAGCGCCACACCATCCACAGAACGCAGCCAGCTGCCCCTGAGCCAGGCTGCAGTCACTGCTCCATCACACACAGAAAACTGCAGCTCGGGTGAGTCAGGGATTGGCCAGCAATTCCCTGTTGGGTCATAGCCTCTGGCTGCCCCCGATCAACAGGAAACCTCAACATGCTTAAGTTGTTTTTAAAAGGGCAAAAGTCAAACAAGAGCCCTCCCACGTGTACATGGGCACAGATGAGAGAAATTCGGTGCCCAGCCAAGCCGATGACCAAAGACACTCTTCTCGGCGAGGAGGTGTGAAAAGAGTAAGCCTCGGTACTCCCTAGGGTAGGCAGTGGTAGGGCAACGAGCCAAGCTTGAGCCTGGGGAGAGCCCAACCTACTCACGATCAAGAAAGGCCCAGGCCCCTCACTTTTTTCACAGAACCATGGATGCAAAAGGTCATCAGTCCAGCCCTGTAAGCCAACAAGTGTCTGGGCTACACAAAGGACTCTACGTTTCAGTTATTCTCAGTTGGAGGCAGGAGAAGATGCCTTTTATAGAGGATGATGTTATCATGTGTTTATTCATTTAATAAATACTTAGTGAGCACCTACTATGTGCCAGGCCCTGTTCTACATGCTAGATACAAGAATAAACAAGAGACAAAAATTCATGTCCTCATGAAGCTTCAATTCTAGTCGGTGATGGCCAGTACCTAATGAGACGCAGAATCTTTTAGGAAGCCTTTTCAAACTACATATGCCTCATTTCTCCAGACATTTTTTTTTTTTTTTTTTTTTT
>NW_006787051.1:2324884-2344599 GCF_000442215.2 Lipotes vexillifer
GGCCACGACCCCGCGTCCCCTGAGTCGGCAGGCGGACTCTCAACCACACTGCGCCACGGGAAGCCCCTCTGGTCTGTGTGATTCCAGCATGCTTCCGATGATTTCAGAAAGGATGATTCTGTAACCTCCCTCAGTTGTTCAAACGTGGAGAAATTCCCACAAGTTAAGACATTCTCTCAATGCCTAGTCTGCTTTAACTGAGGTTTAGTTTTTCTCCTCTCGTGAAGGATAAAACAGAGAAGAGACTGGTCCTTTCCTTTAAAGGTCCTGGTCTTCGGATCTTTGCTGATCTGAGGCCCAGAGCTGCAAGCGCTCCTCGCCCAGCCACCCCACACAGGCCAGGCCCAATGTGCTCCAGCAGCTCGGGGTGAAAAGCGCGCCTGCCTGTGCTGACCTGAAGCCCAGGCATCCACTGGTTCATCACAGAGAAGGCAATGTTCACTCACTCCACGATCATAGATTAAGGCCCTGCCCTCATGGGGCTCCAGAGGCTCACCTGAGGGTAGAACTCAAGGCATCTCTCTACATGTTTCTGATGCTACCTGTTATCAGGAATGTGACCATGGGCAAAGCCACACACTCCCCTTGAGCTGCCAGTTTCAATTCCTCAGAACGGTTCCAGCTGTATCACAGAGTTGTCGTAACGGGCACATGTGACTATGGATATGAAACGATGTCATACATTGTAACTCATTATTACTGTTAATTATTACTAGTAAGTTTTTCACCAGGTTATCTAGGCCAGTTGTTCTCAGTAGAGGGTAAGAACATCCCAGTTGCTGGGTTTAAGTTCCAGCACAGCCACTAACAAGTTACATGACTTTGAGCAAATAACTTTCTCTAATCCTCAGTTTCCTTATCTGTAAAATGGAGGTTAAAAGGACACATATCTCAGAGGACTGTTGTAAGGAATAGAGACAATACGCGTCAAGTGTTGCGCTCAGCGGCTCACACTAGTACTCAATCTTAGCTTAATAATTACTAATATTAACAAGGACCTGCCTAATCAGAATAATCACTTGGCAAACTTTTTAAAACAGTTTACCTCTGTCCTTGGATTCTAAATATTTGGGGTGCGAGGGGAAAGGAGTACATTAAATATGGCCATAAATTCTTTGCAGCTCATGCTATCAAAAGGTTGAGTCTATTCTTCTGCCCCTTGAATCTAGGCTGACCTTGTGATTTGCTTTGATGAATAGAATATGGTGGAAAATAAGTTGTCTCAGTTCCAAACTTGAGGCCTCAAGAAGCCTTGCAGTTTCCGCTTCATGCGCTTGGAACGCTGCCCTGAGACTGTCACGTAAGAAAGCCAGTCTAGTGTTTCAGAGGAAGAGAGGCCATGCGCAGCATCACTGAGGTCCCTCAGCCGACAGCCAGCCACCACATGGGCCTGACACATGGTGAGGTCATCTTGGACCCAACTGAACCAGTTACATGAGAAGCCAGTAGAGGAACTTCCCAGTGAACGCATAGAAACACGAGAAATCATAGATTGTTCTAGCTCACTAAGTCTTAGGGTGGTTTGCTACAATGCAATAGTAAAATGTTGTTGTGGGAAAGGCACTGTGTGTAACTGGCCCTCCCCACCCCAGTGCAGGACCAGGGCCCTGGGCCTTCCATCCCCGTGCCTCTCTCTTCCTCCACTTTCCTACAGACCAGCTGCCAAGGTCTGAACGTTTGGACTGCGTCCCTCCCCCCCCCCCCCTCCCCCTTGGCAACAAGCCCCCCCCCCCCCCCTTGCCCTACTAGAGGCTCTGGCACTCTCTTTGGGAGTCTCCTCTGAACACTCCCTAGAAATGAAGCTAGTCCTGCAATCCCAAGAGTCAGTGTTTGCTCCCAGGCTGAGGGAGGGCTCAGGAGAATCCGTTACCTAGAGAACAGGGAGGCTTAAGGAGGAACACACTGGGGGCTAGCAGTCAGGATGCGTGTGTCCTTGTGACAGTGAGTTTACACAACAGGTGGCACCTCCTTGGCATGGATGGGAGAGGGTGCTCACTCTTGGGCTTCAGTTTCACTCTCTAGTTGTTTCCCAGTCCCTCAAACTGAGGTCGGAAGTGAAAGCAATTCTCCCCGGTTGGACAAGGAAAGACTGCGGCCAAGAGAATGACAGTGCTGGGGCCCGGGCTGCCTTAGGAAGCCAAGCACCTGAGCAAAGCCTTCTTTTGGGTCTGGTCTCCCATTCTGCCACTGACTGTCTCCAGCTTCACTTCTTCAGGGCTCTTGGACAGCTCCTTGCCACCCTTCCCTGACCCCTGAACAAGGGAACAAAGGAAGCCACCTACTCCCCAGGCCACAGTGTGCTAACTGTACCAGGCTTAAGACACACCTTGGTTCTCCATCCATTCAACCAGTATTTACTGAGCACCAACTATATACCAGGTACCATTTTAGGCATTAAGGACTGGCAGAGACTAAAAATAGACAGTCTCTCTCTATAGGTTACATTCTTTTTTTTTTTTTAATTTATTACTATTTATTTATTTATTGGCTGCATTGGGCCTTCGTTGCTGCACGCAGGCTTTCTCTAGTTGTGGAAAGCAGGGGCTACTCTTTGTCGCAGCGCGTGGGCTTCTCATTGTGGTGGCTTCTCTTGTTGCGGAGCACGGGCTCTAGGCGCATGCGCGGGCTTCAGTAGTTGCAGCGCGCGGGCTCAGTAGTTGTGACGCGTGGGCTCTAGAGCACAGGCTCAGTAGTTGTGGCACACAGGCTTAGTTGTTTCGCAGCATGTGGGATCTTCCCAGGCCAGGGATTGAACCCATGTCCCCTGCATTGGCAGGCGGATTCTTAACCACTGCACCACCAGGGAAGCCCCTCTACAGGTTACATTCTGGTGGAGGGAGACGGTATGGCTTTAGTTGTCTCAAGTGAACAGACAATAAAGAAACCAAACCTGTGAGATGGTTGTGGGGCCAGCGAAGAAGAATAAAGCAGGGTAAAGGCGTAGAGCTTAACAGTGAAGCAGATCGGGGAGACCCCTCTGCCAGGGAACATGGGAACAGAACCTTGAGGAAGTAAAGCAATGTGCATATCCAGGGCGGGGGGGCGGGGGGCAGCGGGAATGTTCCAGACAAGAGCAGCAGTAGGGCAGAGGCTTGAGGCAACTGCAAACTTACTGTACTCTGGGGGCAACAAAGGGGCCAGTGTGGCCAGCGTGGAGTAAGAAGAGGAGGAGTGGGCTGGAGATCAGTCAGAGGCACCAGAGAATCCCAGGGACCAACAACGAGGCTTGGGCTCTTACTCTGAGAGAGAAAGGAAGCTCTTGAAGGGATACGAGCAGAAGAATGACATGCTCTGACTCCATATGAGAGAATGAAGCGTAGGGATGCAGGGGTGGCCACAGGGAGATTACTTAAAGGCTACTATAGCAATCCAGGCAAGAGGTTACAACCGCTTGGATTAGAATGGCAGATCTATCAACATCTATCTTGAGGGCTGTGCCAATCAGAGCTGCTGACGAAGTGGATGAGAGGTATGAGAGACAAAGGGAAGTCAAGGATGAATCACAGTTTCTGGCCTGAGCACCTGGTAGAAAGGAGTCAGGGTTACAGCTTTCCATTTCGGATTCATCAGTAGTATATAGATATTATGTAAAACTATATGGCTAGATGAACCATCAAGGGAGTCAGCCTACCTAGAGAAGTCCAAGGGTTGAACCCTGGGGCACTCCAGCATTTCCGGCTCACGTAGAGGAGGAACAACTAGCAAAGGAAACTGACTGGAAGAGCACGTAGTGAGGAAGGAAGGAAACCACGAGGAGGGATATCCTGAGACCTTCGAGAAATAGGGAGTGATCAGCTGAGCCAGATCTGCTAACAACTGAGCAAGGGGAAGACTGCGGAGTGACCCCTAGATTTAGGTAGCCACTGTGACCTTGAAACGAGAGGTTCTGGTGGCAAGGTAGGGAGGGAAGCCTGACTGGAAGGAATTCAAGAAATGGAAGAGAGAAAGTGGAGATAAAGAGCTCGGACAGCTCTTTCAAAGGGTTTCCCTAAAGGGGGAACAAGGCAACGAGGTGGCAGTTCGAGGGGAATGTGGGGTGCAGAGCGTTTTGTTGGTGGGTTTGAGCTCAGAGTTATTACGGCATGCTTAAATGATGACTGGAATAATCCAGTAGAGAGGGGAAAAGCCATTAATGCAGGACAAGAGTATAAGTGCAGGCAGTGAGCAAAGTGAGCAGGCAGTGAAGGGCTGGGGACCCAATGCCCATCTACAAGGGGGACCTTAGACTGAAGAACCCCATTTGCTCTCATTCCCATGTACCCAGGCTGAGTGTTTTCTCACACAATCTCATTCCTATGCTGCTTTATGCTTCCTTCACCGCGGCTTTGACTCCTGCATGTATTTCCAATTCATTCCACAGAGGGAAGAAAAGATCCAGAGATGTTCTTTCTTCCTGTCCTTCAAGCATCTGGATCCAGCTTCCTCCCTGACCTCAATGATCTACTCAATGCCTAAGTCCTACCAATTCTACGTCCTTCATATCTCTCAGATCTGCCCCTCCTGCGCCATTCCCACTGCTACTGCTGCTGCCTTGATTCAGATCTTATCTGCCGGGACCATTCACACAAGCTCTCAACTTCTCTCTCTGCCTTCGGTCTTAACCCAGTTCCAAGTCCATCCTCTCGTCTCCTGACATCTTTCAAAAATACAAAACTCATCATGCTTCAAACTCCCCACTATATACAGAATGAAATGCAAATTCATTGGCATGGATCACAAGGCCCCCATGATATGGTCCCTATTTTTCCTTTATCATTTCATATTGTCTTTTCCTCCAAACAAATCTGCATCCCACTCCTAGCCACATCAAACTCCTTGCTTTTCACAACTTTAGGCCTTCACGCATTCAATATTTCCTTTGCCTGCGGTGCTGCCTTGTGTCCACTTACATGTCTCTGTAACTCCTCTATGGAATCTCTCTTCACCCTACCCCCTCACCCAGGTGGAGATGCCTGACTTTTGATGCCTCCACTGTGCCTGGAAAATTTTTCCTCACCTGCCTCCCTTACTAGACTATGAGTGTAATACTTGAAGGTGGTGACAGGGTCTTACTAATCTTGATATAACCTGCTCTTTGTACTACATCTAGAATTTAGTAGGAATTCATGTATTTGTGCTGAGTGACTAAATGAATGAATACAAAAATAAATGAAAAATAAATAAATGATTAAAACCTAGGTCTCCTTATTACTCCTCAGGGCATTGTTTACAGACTTCATTGCCTCTCTCTTTGTGCCATATGACCTGAAGAACAACACAGAAAGGTACACAAAGCACTTAGTGCAGCCCAGCATGGCTGTCATTCCCTAAAGCCCTCTCTCATAAGGCAAAAATCGTACCCTAGACCAAGAGTCTAGAGACCTGGGTTCTGCTCTGGTCCTGGTTCCATCACTTCCTGGATGGGCTCATAAGCAAAGTCACCTGAATTCTCTGAGCCTCAGGTTCTTTTGTTTTTTCGTTTTTAAAGAATGGTTAAATACATGTATGTACGTATGTATGTACATATGTACGCATTTATTTTTGACCACACCACGTGGCTTGTGGGATCTTAGTTCCCTGACCAGGGATCAAACCCATACCCACTGCCTTGGAAACATGGAGTCTTAACGACTGGACCGCCAGGGAAGTTCCCTCAGGTTCTTTATCTACAAAACAGGAGGAAAACACTTGCTCTGAGTATCCTCACATACTAGCTGTGTGACTAAAATTATGTAAATTTTAAAGGTGTTTGAACACCATTAAAAGTTCCATGAAGACAGAAGAAATATAAAAGAAAAGTAAATACACAGCAGCTAAGACACTTAATATGCTGCTCTTATCACCTCTTTATTGCTCTTTATTCTAAAATCTCAGAGCTTGCCCCTGGGGAGGCAGACACCGTGAAACTGGGCCCTCGTGCCACCACCTTGTCAGCAGGCAGCCAGCTCTGCTCCTCAGCAAAGGCGTGGATGCCAATGCTGCAGCACATGACTGGCCAAATCCAACCTTTACAAGAGAGGGAGTAAGATAAACAGATAGGAGGAGAAAGAGAGAAAGGGGGCGGGGGAGAATGCAAAGGAAATTTAACAGAGCAGCATAAGCACACACACACACATGCACACACACACGCACACACATGCACACACACAGAGACAAATGTATAAGACAAGTGAGTAGGACAGAAAGGGCATGAACTAAGGTAGAATGAAAACAAACTTAAAGAGAGGGCAACGTGTATGTGCACATGCACGTGCACATGTACAGACAGAAAGTGAGAGTTAAAGTGCAAAATACTTGCCCTTCCCTCCAGTACTGTTTCACAAGAATACAACCTAACCCTTGGGTTAGTGACCTGGGCCATCCTCCAGTAACATAGCAGGAAGCATTCATGCCAAGGGACACCCCATATATTGCCAAGGTCACCTAGGGACTTTTTGGGAGGGAAGGCTGTCTTTAGTCCTTGATGACAAGACAGTTCTGAGCTCAGCATGCTCTGGCCACAGAGCTCCTGAAGTGTCAGTATCAGGAAGCAAACCAAATTGGGGCTAGTTGGAGAAGGCCCCTGGGAGTCCAGGAAACAGCCCCAGAGGCACCAAGATGGACTGTGGGATCCATGAAGTGAGCCTGTCTACAGATTAAGGTTACACAGGGCCCAGCTTCCAACATGCCTAGTCCCTACTGAGTAGGTGTCTAACCTGCTTCCAAATGAAACTGCCTGGGAGTTGGCCAACCACCACCCCAGGGCTGCTCAACTAAAGCGGGTCCTGGTGGCTCAGTGGGCAGCAGCATCCTCCCATCACTATGTGACCGCCCCAACTCTGGAGATGGCATGCTCACTGCACTCCCCCAAGGCCATATTCTGAGGCACCCAGAAGGAGAAAAGGGAGGAAGTCTGCCTGAGTCCTATCAGCAAGTCCCACAAGTTTGTTCCCCAGGCCAGAGCAGGGGCTCAGTTCAGTAACGGACATCCCACTCTGGGACAAAAGTCAAAAAGTCAAGAAGAGGGTGACACTCACAACTTGACCGTCTTGCTCCCAAATGGCTGGAAGCCCTCAGTAGGGTCCAGGACAGCCTCATCCTCCAAGTGGGGCTACATCTGGACCACTACCTACAGAGACTCAAAGTCAATCACACCTTGTCAGGGTAAGTAGAACAGTAGCTAGGGTCACAGCAGAAACTGAGTCACCTTGTCACCTCCAGAAAGCACATCTACCTGCCTGTCGTCTAGCTGATTTCTAGGGAAGCACAAGGAGAATTGGTGAGCTCTCCTCTGGGAAGGAACCCCAAGTCCTCTAGGAAGTAATGGCAATGAACATAAAGAGAGCATTTATAAGATAGATGCCTTCTCTGAGACAGGTAAAAAAACGATGCCTTATGGGAACGTCCCCAATGCCCTAGGTCCAGCAAAAATGGAACTGCTGTATAAAGCAGAACCAGGCACTACGCAAAGCCAAGAGGGAGAGAAAGGCAGTTGCAGGAAACCGTGCTAAAGACATCTGTGATGGTTTCAAAACGTGGTCCCCAAATTCTCTGACATGCCTGCTGTCAACATGACCGCTTCTCTTGAATCTGGGCTCTGTGACTGCTTGACCAATAGAATATGGTAGAACTGAATCTGTCCTACTTTTCAGGCCCAGGCCTCAGGAAACCAACAGCTTCTACTTCCTGTCTCTCAGGCTGTGAGAGCCCAGGCCATATGGAGAGGGTAGGTGTTCTGATGGACAGTCTCAGCTGGGGTCCCAGCAACAGCCAGCATCAACCCCCAGACATGTGAGGTAAGACGCCTCCAGGAAACACCAGCCCCTAGCCACTGAGTCACCCTAAGCCTTGAAGTCTTTCCAGCTGAGGTCCCAGACATCATGAGCAGGGAGCAGCCATCCCTGTGGTCTCTGTCTGAAATCCTAAACTACAGAGTCTGTGAGCAGAATCGAATGGTTGTTTGACACTATAAAATTTGGGGTAGTTTTATAACAGTAGATACCTGACACAGATTTGGGTACCTAGAAGTGGAATGCTATTGACACAAAATCCTAAAACATTGACCGTGGGACTGGGTGATGGTTGTTGGGGGTGCTTAAGGCAAAAATAAGGAAAACGTTAGAAGCTAGAGGAAAGGGGACCCTCATAATGTTGAAAAGTTTGGCAACTCTGTCACCTGTGGTAACATGGAAAATAGGAGGTATATCTAATATATTAGATGAACTATAGCCAAAGACATTTCCAGGCAGAGTGCCAAAGGTGCCGTCTCACTCCTCGCTGTCTCTAGTGAAAGGAAAAAGAGACAAGCCAAACAGGGAACTGTTTTCAAACAAAATTTAAAGGAAACATAAATGAGAAAGGGCTTTCTGAGTTAGAAAATAAAACTTGTTTCAGTCTCTGTCTCTCTAGACAAGAAAAAATTCTCAAATTAAAAACTGGTTTCCAGGGCTTCCCTGGTGGCGCAGTGGTTGAGAGTCCGCCTGCCGATGCAGGGGACACGGGTTCGTGCCCCGGTCCGAGAGGATCCCACATGCCGCGGAGCAGCTGGGCCCGTGAGCCATGGCCGCTGAGCCTGCGTGTCCAGAGCCTCTGGTCCACAATGGGAGAGGCCACAATAGTGATAGGCCTGCATACCGGGAAAAAAAAAAAAAAAAAATGGCTTCCAGATTGTGGTGACAGTTACACTCCGTGGGTGTGTGTATGTGTGTATATGAACTCATCAAATTGAAAACTTTATTCTTTTGGTTTTTTGTTTTGTTTTGTTTTGTTTTGTTTTAACATCTTTATTGGAGTATAACTGCTTTACAATGGTGTGTTAGTTTCAAACTGAAAACTTTAAATTGCGTTTATGGTACTTTAATTATCCCTCAATAAATCTTTTTAAAAAAATCTAGAGTGGGACTGAAAGATCCTTTGCCAAGACCTAAGAAAGATTTAAAGTACTGCCTCACAGAATCTTACACACAGACAGACAAAAGGCCTTCTAAGGATCTTAAGGGTGAGCCCTGAAGATCCTCTGTAAATAATAAGGCCTCTAAGACTCTTAACAACCAGTGTCCCATAGCAATCTCACAGGGAAAAATCCACTTATCCACCTTCTGAGGTACTACAAGTGCCATGTGGAGGCTCTAAACCAAGGGTTCTAAGAGTGAATACAGAGAGGGGACGAGAATCCTTCCTAGCTGAGTGGTCAAGGAAAGGACTGGGAGGGAAGTAACATCTGCATCCAGACTGGCAGAAATGTAAGGTTCACATCAGAGAGCAGTGCAAGATTAAGATAGAAAGAAACACCAGGGCTTTTTATGAAAGCCTTACAAAGCAAGCCAAGTTTGACTGTATCATAGATGACAGTAGTTTTTGAGCAGGGAAATCCCAGTTGTGTTTACAGGGAGGCGAATGTAGAGGTACAATAAAATAACAGAAGGAACAGGAGAGCTAGGCTTGCGTTCTTCCCCCCGTTAGCTTTGTATCCTTGGGGAGTGCCTCCTCTTCTCTGTGTCTGTTAGCCAAACTGTCAAACAAGTGGGTGAGACCGAAGGAGCTCTAAGGTTCCTCTTCAGCTCTGCCTTTCTCAGAGTCTAGGGACTGAATGGAAAGGGAATCCAAAGTTAACAAGACCTATCATGGAAGATACTATAAAGAGTCAAATAGTACAAGAAGCCTATGCTCTAAGAGGCTGATCTCCCAGCCGTCTAGACAACTGGTCAACAAACAGTCTTCTAGGTACCAGGCACTGTTCCAGGCTCAGAGGAGACAGAAAGCAGTCAAAGTCCTTGACCCCAAGAAGTCTACACTTTCACAGGCACCCAAGTTTCCCACACATACATCCAGAGGTAAGGTTTCCAAAACACAATACAGACAGCCTATATTTTCAAGTCACAATGATCCAGATGCTGGAGTTTCACAGTGACGAAGCTGTTGAGGAAATAAGCAGGCACGACAAGTCTTCTGAGAACAGACCCTGCTGCCTGCCAAGTCTCACAGTACAAGTGAAATCTCCTGAGAGCAACAAGTGGCAAAGTTTACCCCATCTAGATGGCCGAACTAGCTCGCAACATAGCACTTTCTTAGCAACCACGGTTTTTCGTTGCTGCATGCGGGCTTTCTCTAGTTGCGGTGAGCGGGGGGCTACTCTTGGTCGAGGTGTGCGGGCTTCTCATTGTGGTGGCTTCTCTTGTAGCGGAGCACGGGCTCTAGGTGCGCGGGCTTCAGTAGTTGTGGCACACGGGCTTCAGTAGTTGTGGCTCGCGGGCTCTAGAGCACAGGCTCAGTAGTTGTGGCGCACGGTCTTAGTTGCTTTGCGGCATGTGGAATCTTCCCAGATCAGGGCTCGAACCTGTGTCCCCTGTGTTGGCAGGTGGATTCTTAACCACTGCGCCACCAGGGAAGCCCAGCGTGACCATTCCTTAGCAAGCAAGTCACTAAGCTGCTTCTAGTCCCACCCAGGTCGTCAACAGCAACATCATGAAGCCTGACCTCTGGAATTCAGAGGAGCTTTGAGAATCTCACCTCCCACCCCCAGAAATGGATGCAGCCAAATCTAACGAGCTGGAGTGGGAACAGCCTGTGGGGAGGCGAAGCAGCTAAGGGTGGAGCAACGTGCCCCTTTGTCCTCACTAACAAAGAGAAAGGGAAGCCTGCTCCAGGAGACCAAAGCATAGCAAAGAACAAAACTTGGGTGGTAAAACGAGAGGTTCAGATTTCCTCCTCCTGAATATCCTGCCAAATCAAGAATGGGCTATAAAGGAAAAGGAAGAGAATAAACTAGCAAAACACTCCTAAGAACCTAATAATGGAATGGAATCTAGGATCTTTACCCCAAACTAGCTTAGTGGTGGCACCAGGTGAAGTCTTATCCAAATTAAGGATATGGCCTTGCAAATACGTATCTTGGCAGTTCCACAGGGTCCCATTTGCCAGTCCCCACCAGTTTTCCATGCCCCAAAGTACCCCTGCCCCCAAAGCTAGATACAAATGCCTCTCAGTATCATCGGCTTCCTCTGCCTCCATGTGGATGTTGTGGACAGAGGTCCCCAAAGCAGCCAGGGTTCAAAGGCCCAGCTTTCCAAGGCCCTAGCACCCCTGCACTCCCCAACCAAAGTTCCGGTCACACCTGGGAGTCTTTTCTCACTGGAACTCCTGGGCTGGCAATGATTAAAGGGCCCCAGATCACGGGCAAATGTCTATCGGAAGGTCAGACTAAGAAATCTGGGTGCCAAGGTCATCAATCCAAACGGTAGAAGCCTTGAAAAAAGAGAATGGATCATCCCCCTCTTTTTCCCCTTTTTGTTTTTCAAAATTGTCATCTGCTGGTTTCTCTGTCCACCAAAGAGCCTAGCACCTAGGAGGAGAGCCCTCAGAGTTCACTGACAACTTCCTAAGAACAGTCCCAGATTTGGCTGAGGGTGAAAGCAGCCAGAGAAACCACCAGATGACAATTTTGAAATAATAACAACTACAGTCCAGCAGTAGCCTCTGAGAGAAGGCTGTAGCTAGCCACAGAGGCCTGTGACTCCATGCCAAAAGCCCAGGAAAGGAGGGAGGGAAGCAGAAAGGTGGCAGGAAGGAAGGGAAGTGAAGACTTAGAAGGGAAAAATGCCTTTTTTTAGGCACATCAGAGGCTCAGATATTTACAAATACCATCCGTCATGTTATGATGGCAAGCAGGCTGGGAAGCTAAAGGAAGAGCAATTTCTAAAAATGTTTAAAACATGTAGGTATATACTCCAAATAGAAACTAGGGTGCCTGTCAGCAGTTCTGATTCTGCTTTGTGACTTTATGTAAACACTGCATCTCCCATCCCGGTCCCCACAAAGCAGAAATTAGAAGAAAAAAAGAATACTTGAAGGAGCTGAGGGCTGCTGGGTACAGTAATTTCTAATTCAGGTTCTAAATATACTATTTCTTTTAATTTAAGAATAAAATGGTAAAATCACACACAATGCTTATTTCACCCACACAGTCTCATATAAAAAAGTTGGGAACCTTAATTCCCTGTCTGTATCTGCCAACTCAGAGTCAGACTGCAGAGTAAGAAATGCCACCAGACTGTGGGGGTGGCGGGGGCGGGGGGAGCCCAGCAAAGTGGTTCCTGAGAAGTAGATAATGGGAGACAAAGCCTCTGAGATCTAGACCTGTTTCTGCCTTGGCCACCGACACGCCCTGGGAGAGGTCAGTTTTTCTATCTGCTTTACCCAAGAGGTTGTTGGTGCCGGCCATCCTCAGCCTCACCCAGTTCAGGGAAGCAAGTATGCAGGCAACTCTAGTCCCGGTTAGACGGGGCGCGTGTGCAGGGGGTGTTCTTACTGGTCTTGCTGCCGCAGAGTAGATATTCAATTTGTTTGTCTAAGCCCCAAGCTCTTATGTACCTAACAAGTCAGAATCTACCAATTTCTGTTCGGTTGGCACAGTCAATCCAGACCATTTCCACTGGGACCAAACTCTGCACGTATGGTGTACAGAATTCCTCTTGCCTCATTCACGCCAGTCACTCCCCAGGGGCCACATCCTATGCCCCATTCTACCAACCATACCTGGATATTAGCTCTGAGTGAACCAAACATCTGCCACTACCTCTGGCCAGACCTGAGTGTGTGCCACACTCCACTGGACTCAGCCTGGTAATGCACAGCCCAGACCTCCAGGAAGGAACTAGCCCGATCCCAGTGTAAGATGAGCATCCTTCTCATCACTATCCATTCTAGCGGCTGCGGTTCCAAAGGCCAAATATGCCCAACTGAGATTCAGCAGAAGGGGCTATGAAAGGTACGTGGCTTTAATAAAAGAGGTTCTTCTAGGACATCAGCATCCAGCCTTGGCCAAGACCTGAGAAGCCCTGGTGAGCTATCTGCCAGCTCTGGAAGCTTCTACCCCATCACCGGGAGGAAGCTAACATTTACTGAGTGGCTTTTTACCAGGCACTATGCTAAGCACTGACATATATTATCTCATTTAATCCTCACAGAAACTCTGTGAGATAAGTACTACTATTATTTTACTGATGAGTAACCAAAATGTTAGAGGGCATAAGAAAATGCCCTGAGATCTCACTATTTGGTAAGTAGTTAAAGTTTGGCCCAGATTATGCACCTCTATGACTGTCAGAATCATGATGATAATCATTGACATTCGGCAGGCATCCTATCCAGGACACAGGTCACTATGTGTCCTTTGATGCTACCCTCCAGTGAGCCCCATTCCCTCAGCAGTGCTCCCCGACTCACCTGCTCAGGGTCCCTCGGGGGGCCTTAGTGCCTCCAGCTCCGTGGGTGATACTGGAATTCTTGTTGGCAGTCATGGTCATTTCTGCTCTCTGCAAACACAGAGCCCTGCAAAGAAGACAAGACCTATAAGCCAAGTTTCCATGGGCAGCGAAAAGCACCTCAAACATTTCCAGATGACCTCCAAAACTGCCAACAGGGTTTCTGTGGTGGTGAGCAGGAACCACTTTCCCACATATATTTAATTTCATGTGTTACAGATTAAGAGCCTCAAGGGATCCCTGATCTGGGTTGGGGAAGAGTCTGTGAGCTAACAGATAACTTATCACTTCACAGAAAATGATTTTAAAAACCCCATTTCCATCCTGCTTCTTCTCATTTCTTAAGTTAGAGTTTCCCAAACTTCTGGCATGCCATACAGCCTTTATGAATTTTACCATATTTGCATACCTCCTGAACAATCATTATTTATTCAATGTTTTCTTTAATCAACTTGAAACTGACTTACTTTTCTTTAAATATTTAATCTTGTTCTAAACAATTAATCACTGACAAATATATTTACTGAGTGAGTACCCATGTCCTAGGCACTGCCATCCAGCAAAGAATGAAACAAAGTCTCTGCTCTCATGCAGCTTACATCCTAGCGGAGGCAAACAGACAATAAGCAGGCACAAGTCATGTGTGTGATACGTAAGTGTACATTTGTGTATAATATGTATAGTGATAAGTGGTAGGAAGAAAATATGAAGCAAGGGAGAGGGAGAGTGAAGATTTGTTTTTTAAAATAGGATGTTCAGGGAAGAACATCCTGATAAAGTGACATCTGAGCCAGAAACCACAGTTATGACTTATCATATTTTTAACACCCATTAAAATAAAATTAATATACTTTAAGGTATTTAAGTAGTTACAAAGTGAAAAATGTCTGTACATGTACCATATACAGTTAGCTAATAATAGCAACATTATTTTATCCTAAAATAATAAAAGGAAGAAAAATGTTAAAACTTAAGCGTACATCCAGACTGGAAATTGTCTCCTATTTGCAAGATGGTATGATCCTCCACATAGAAAATCATAACAATTCCACTAAAACACTCTTAAACTAACGTATAAAGTCAATCAAGTCTGCAGGATACAAAGTAATATTTTAAAAATCAATTTTCTTTCTACTATACTAGCAATGAACAATCTGAAAATGAAATTTAAAAAATTCCATTAATAATAGCGGCAAAAAGAATAAAATACTTAGGAATAAACTTAACAAAAGAAGTGCAAGACTTATGCACTCCAAACTACAAAACATCACTGAAAGAAATTAAAGAAGACATAAATAAATAGAAAGGCATCCCATGTTCATGATCGGAAAACTCCAAGTTGTTAAGATGGCAATATTCCCCGAATTGATCTACAGACTGAACAGAATACTCATCAACTGCAGAAATTGACAAGCTGATCCTAAAATTTTGTGGCAGTGCAAGGGACCCAGAGCAGTCAAAACCATCTTGAAAAAGAAGAATAAAGTTGGAGGACTCGCACTCACCAATTTCAAAGCATACTACAAAGCCATGGTAATCAAGACAGTGTGCACAGACGTAAGAACAGAAATAGAAATCAACAGAATAGAATTGAGAGTTGAGAAATAAACCCATACATTTACAGTCAATTGATTTTCAACAAGGATGCTAAGACAATTCAAGAGGGAAAGAAGAGTCTTTTTTTTTTTTTTTTTTTTTTTGCCTCTCCTGTTGCGGAGCACAGGCTCTGGACGCGCAGGCTCAGCGGCCATGGCTCACGGGCCCAGCTGCGCTGCGGCATGTGGGATCTTCCCGGACCAGGGCACGAACCCGTGTCCCCTGCACTGGCAGGCGGACTCTCAACCACTGCGCCACCAGCGAAGCCCAGAAGAGTCTTTTTAACAATATTCAGACAACTGGACATTCATATACAAAAGAATAAAGTAGGACTCTTACCCTTATACTATACAAAAAAAAGTAAAAATGGATTATAGACCTAAATTTAAGAGTTAAAATGACAAAAGCAAAGCCTGGAATACAACATAGAGGTAAATCTTTGTAACACCAGATTAGGCAATAGTTTCTTAGATATGACACAAGCAACAAAAGAAAAAAGATATAAACTGTATTATACTAAATAAAAAACTTTTGTGCTGTGAAAAATACCACAAGAAAGTAAAAAGACTCCCACAGAATGGGAGAATTATTTGCAAATCATATATATCTGCTAAGCAACTTGTATCTAGAATATATAAAGAACTCTTCCAACTCCATAATAAAAAGACACATAATCCAATTTAAAAGTAGACAAACAGAAACTAACACACCATTGTAAAGCAATTATACTCCAATAAAGATGTAAAAAAAAAAAAAAAGTAGACAAAGAATTTAAACAGCCATTTCTCCAAAGATATAAAATTGGCTAAGAAGCACATGAAACAATGTTCAACATCACATTAGGGAAATACATTAGTCATTAGGGAAATACAAATCAAAACCACAGCGAGGTATTACTTCACACCACCAGGATGACTCTAATCAAAAAGATAAAAACAAGTGCTAGTGAGACTGTGGAGAAATGAAAACCTTCATTCACTGCTGGTGGAAATGTAAAATTGTGCAGCCACTTTGGAAAATGCTTTGGCAGTTCCTCAAAAAGGGATACACAGAGTTACCATAAGACCCAGCATGATTCACCCCTGGGTATACAGCCAGGAGAAATGAAAACATGTCCACACAAATACTCATACCAATGTTCATAATAGCCAAAAAGTGGAAACAACCCAAATGTCCATCAGTGGACGAATGCACTAACAAAGTGTGCTATATCCATAAAATGGAATATTATTCAGACATAAAAAGGAGACACTCCACAAGGTGGATGAACTCTTATGCCATTTTTATGAAATGTACAGAATAGGTAAATCTGCAGAGACAGAAAATAAATTAATGGTTGCTTAGGGTTGAGTTGAGGGTAGGAGAATGGGGAGTGACTGCAATGAGTATGGTTTTTCTTTTGGGGGAGTGAAAAAAAAAGTTCTGAAATTAGATAAACAGTGGTGATAGTTGCATAACTGTGAATATATTTAAAAAATGAATTGTACATATAACATAAGTGAATTTTATGGTATGTGAATTATATCTCAATTTAGATGTTAAAAAAAACTTTAAAAAAATTTTAAGTCCCTTGGAGAATGGATGTGAGAGACAACAATAATTCACAGTATCTCTAATGTGAATGTGCGCTCTATTCTGGGCCAACACCACCTTCACAGACGCTGAACACTTCAGAAACAATAGTTCTCTCACTCTGACTGGCATTCTCATCACATTGACCAAAATGAAGTATGTTTGGATGTGAAAGTTAAACATATTTACTTATGGCCACGAATGACCTTAATCCTGGAGGCCATCTTACTTATTATCTTGGTGCAAATAAGTGATTGGTTTCAATGATAAAAAAATAAGCCAGACCCTAATTCTTGATATCATTTATAATTCTTTCCTAATTTCAACATGAAATGCACTCTCTCTAATTTCCTTACCTTTATGCAATCTCTCAAGGTTGTCGTTTTGGTGATGGTAGTGGTGAGTGAAGTGGGAGCTGGAAGGGAGGAAGCAGCCCGCAGGTGCTAGCGATGGTGATAGCAATGAAACATCCCCCACGATGCTTTTAGAAAAAGAAAACAAACCCTGAGCCTCATTTTTATCCTTCATGAAAAGCCTTCCCGGGCTTCCCTGGTGGCGCAGTGGTTGAGAATCCGCCTGCCAATGCAGGGGACACGGGTTCGAGCCCTGGTCGAGGAAGATCCCACATGCCGCGGAGCAACTAAGCCCGTGAGCCACAACTACTGAGTCTGCGCTCTAGAGCCCACGAGCCACAACTACCGAGCCAGTGTGCTGCAATTACTGAAGCCTGCGTGCCTACAGCCTGTGCTCCACAACAAGAGAAGCCACCACAGTGAGAAGCTCGCGCACCGCAGCGAGGAGTAGCTCCCACTCGCCGCACGCAGAGAAAAGACCCAATGCAGCCAAAAATACAATAAATAAATTTAAAACAAAAACAAAGAAAAGCCTTCCCTACCTATTGAGGAAAAAATCTTTATAAACTTAAGTATATAGTATAATGTTAGTATGAGGAGAAGGAAGAAGGGGAGTCAATCCTGCCACCAGAACACCTGTGCACACCGGCTCTGGTGAGATATTCTTTACCTGCACCAGCCAAGGGCCAAGTTAAGTGCTTGGCGTATGGCTGTATGTGTTAAACAGAAAAGAAGGGAAAGGAGAGGCAGCCTCTGGAAGCTTTCCCAGACCAGTTCTCAGGGTCCTCAGGGAGCACAGTGCTACAAGGAATCAACTTGCTAAGCATCAGCTTTCAACTGTGCCCATGGTAACAACGGTCACAATAATCATCAGAACCCATCATAACAACACTGGACATGCTCTACCAGCTCCAGGGCAGGCCCTCAGGGAAAGGAGAGAAGATCTGTGGAAAGACCAGAAACTGAAATATATTAAAAGAACATGATGAAAAATATATTCTTTCCTTCCCTGAATTTCTGATCTAAAATGCTCTGAAACACAATCATATACTTGAATATGAGAACACAGAGCCAACTTAGTCAGAAGGAAGAATGTAGATAGCTGTGATACTTGCTTGGGCCAAGAAGAAAGATCCTGTGAAGATGCAACCAAGAGAGGAGTGGGTCAAAACTACCAGGCCCACGGCAATGAGCCTTGGTCACGCTTCTGCAAGAACACAGCTGCTATTCTCAGCAGCGGCCCAGGAGTTGAGGCATCTTGGGCAGGCACTGCCTAGAACCCCAGGAGAGCCTACTAAGTCAGAGATGCTTACTCACTGTGCTCCCTCCCACCTGCTCTCTCTAGCCAGGTCTACCAGGTTCAGGGAATAATCCAGCGGCCTGAGGAACTAAGGACCAGGCTAACCCTTTCCACGTGAAGCGCAGACTTGAGCACGCTGCATGGCAGAGGCTGCCTGGGGGGACGCTGCTTCTCCCAAGGCCCTAAGAGCCACCCCAGGCTCCCATCTGTGCTTTCAGCCTGATTCCTTGGCTAGTCTGGCTGCAAAGAGAGAGACACTCCCAAGGAAAAGAAATACCCGCTGGGAATAGAGCAGAGAAGCCAAGAGGATGAGAGGTGTTTTGCTAGCTCCCAGGCCCATCAACGGCAAAAATTACATGTTTGGAAAATGAAATTGTTCATTTAGCATCTACCACCGATCACGAATTGCTCAAAACCCCAGCTCTGACAAATTACAGGCAACTATCTGAAGAGTTACAACCCAGAGAAAGGAACATAATAAGGTACCATTAGAACTTCTCTACAAACTCTGCATCGAGACAGAGACAACAGCCCCAGGTTCTCAAGGTGCAGTGGGAAGAACACCCAACCTAGAGTCAGCCCAACCCTGCCTCTAGCAACTGCTGGCCAAGGGTCATCGTACACATGAGTTTTGAGGACTCAACGTTCTCGCTATACGAGTAATAATAATAACATGACCTACCTCACGTGACTATTATTCTGGCACACTGAAGCTTAATAAATCATTTTTCTTCCAGATCATGCTTCTCTAGGTATTTGGAAGACACCCTCTCCATTCCCAAGCTAGATTCATTTTTCAGACTCCCTGGCACTGCCGTCCAATCCATTTACTCTATGCTAGGCACTGTGCAAGGTACTAGGATATGAAAATGGACAGATACAGTCCCTGCCCTGGAAAAGCTAACTGTAAAGGGAGAAAAGTGAAGGAAAAAGTGGACTCTATGAAGGCCTTATAGAGAGGTGACATTTGAAAGTAAGCCTTCACCTATTTGTTACCCATGGTAAAGAGGACTTAAGAAAAAAAAAAAAAAGCAAAGGCACATTTATTATCAAAGGTGCTGCTAGATTCTTTATAAAATTATAATAGCTAAAGTTATAAGCATTTTAAAGGATTAAATCATTTAATCCTTGTGACAACCCTACGAAGTGGGTACTATTATTATTTACATGTTACCAAGGAAACCAAGGTACAGAGCAGTTAAATCGCTTGTCCCAAGTCACACAGCTAGAAAGTGGCAAGGCAGGAATTTGAGCCCAGGTGGCCTGCACCAGCGCCCCTGCAGCTCTGAGTCAGCACTCTGCATGGCCTCCAATCATCTTCCATTTCAGCTCTCACCATCCCATGACGTAGTGATAATACAGGCCCAATTTTCCAATCAGGAAATTGAGATTCAGAGAGATTAAATGAGTGGCCCAATATCACTCACCTAGTGAAGGAATAGGGCAGGACAGTGGACTCAGCTCTGACTCCACTGTCCACTTACTTTTCTTAACATTGATGGGGGTGCTTGTTAAAAATGCAGAGTCCCAAGTCCCACCTCCCCCTCTTTTTTTTTTTTCGGTACGTGGGCCTCTCACTGTTGTGGCCCTTCCCGTTGCGGAGCACAGGCTCCGGACGCGCAGGCTCAGCGGCCATGGCTCACGGGCCCAGCCGCTCCGCGGCATGTGGGATCC
>NW_006787051.1:2345090-2380605 GCF_000442215.2 Lipotes vexillifer
GGGGCACGAACCCGCATCCCCTGCATCGGCAGGCGAACTCTCAACCACTGCGCCACCAGGGAAGCCCCCACCTCCCCCCTCTTGAACGGAGCCTAGGAATTCGTATGTTCAGTAAGCACTTCAGGCTAGTGTTACACGCCCGTAAGTGTGAAAACTTGAGTCCCACAATGTTTTGAGGACTTGCAAAGGTATGAAGGGTCACTAATGACCATCCTCCCAAGAGTCTGCCCAGCTGTGAGCAAATACAAGATGGACACTCAGTCCCCTTCCTCCTCCCACCCCCCCAAGCTTCTTGCACCTGCACAGAACCACCGACCCTCAACCAAGGGGCAGGCACGTCACAGGATCCAGTGAAAGCATTATCAATGTCTGCTCTAAACAGTTCCCTCAGTCTTTGCTGTACTCTGAGTTCTTGTATCTCAGAACAGCTCTTCCTGCCACCCACCCCTGGTAGCTAACAACCGCTTTCCTCCCTTTCCCCTCACTTCCAAACTCCTGGGAAAAAAAGAGTTCATACCCGAAGACATTAACTGGTGGTTTGCAAGAGCAAAAATATGTTCCATTTGGTTTTCCCTTTATTTTTTTTTAAAAAGTTGAATTAGTTATCAAACGTTTTAAAAATTGGGTGAGTATAAATGAAATGCAAATAAAAATTCAGATTCTGGCTTCTCTTGAAAAATTAGAAAACCTGCCATCACCGTCTGCATTTCTATATGGCAGCAGTTGGCAGTCCAGTTAGATGTAGCAAGCTCTCTCCAATTTACCACTGTCGCTCCCCACCCAACGCCTACAGGTGGCCAGCTTTGCTCAGCTCTGTGACCTGACTCTCCCAGTCAGCAGGTGAGTGCTGTGTCCCACGTCCCAGCAAGGAAGGGGTAGGGGGCACTGCCCTGGGAGCAGCCACACAAAGCCTCCTGGAGGGCTGGGCTTGAGCAGTGCAGGGAGGAGCCTATGCTGGCCGCTTGAAACCCTCCATCTACTCCCCTCACTGCCACTGGAGGAAAGACCCTCTGGAAGGCTCCCTGCTGTCACTCAGGCCAGCCTGCATCTTGCAGTTGTCTCTCCAGCTCCCTCAGTGCTCCCTTTCCCTCCCATCCAGTCTCATCACCCAATCCACAGATGTTCTGCCCAAGGTCTGAGAAGGGATCCCTTAGAAGTCAGTCTCTGAAGGGAGCTCCTTCTGAGGGGTGCCCAGCCTCTAAGGATGAACCTTCCTATACTAGAGCAAAAAACTGTTTCCCCTCGTCCCTTTCCCTACCATCCAGTCTCATCACCCAATCCACAGATGTTCTGCCCAAGGTCTGAGAAGGGATCCCTTAGAAGTCAGTCTCTGAAGGGAGCTCCTTCTGAGGGGTGCCCAGCCTCTAAGGATGAACCTTCCTATACTAGAGCAAAAAACTGTTTCCCCTCGTTAAGTGACATTTCTAAATGTCTGTGTGGTACTTTTCCGCAGGCCTAATTTTGGACATGACAGTATGCCTCGCCCCTGAGAAGGAGACATCTGAGCCCTAAGAGCGCTGAAGAACAGATGCAAGTGTTTGGAGGGAAGCCTCCCGTTCTGCTGGGGTTAAGGTCGCCACTGAGAGGAAACACAAACACTGCCCAGCACCCTACTCGTCTGGTCTAGGTAAGAAGTCAGGACCCACCCCACCAGAGGAAACCTCTAAAGCACATGAGAGAATTTCTGCCGACGTCGACATTCCACTGATCTCTTAAGCACTCTCTGGTGCGGAAGTAACAGCTTAGGAAGCAGCCCAGAGGGAAGGAGAAGGTGAGAAAGGGAACGGAACTCTGTGCCCCGAGAACCTGGCTTCGGCCCAGTCCGGCTCTGTACAGCTGTGGTCTGACTGCCCTGGAGTCAACCTGCTACTCACCCTGCCCAGGGAACACCTACCAGACCGTCCTCACCCCCTCACTGACTCCTTCCTGCTGCCCTTGGTCATCTAGGCCCTGCGGCAGGCCGAGCAGAAAAGGATCAGACTGGCAGCTCCCCCCAGAGGAGGGCCTACGTCTCTCATTTCTTCCTCCAAGGGCCTCGGCAACCAGCACTGGCACCGCAAGTTTCAGGGAGGGTCATCATTAGAGAGAGCTCCTTTTAAGTACCCAAACCAGAGTTCTCAAAAGCGGGAGCGTTTGATTCTCCCTTTCTCTCCTGCCGGTGTCCTTGGACTGGGCCAAGGCGGGAGGCACCTCATTTACCTTTCATAGCTCTGCCTGGACTGACAGCTCAGGCTCTGCTGTAGCGGCTCACATCCCACAGGTCCCCTGACATCTGGCCCGCTCTGTCCCCACGCGGCTGAGAAAGCTGTAGGGCAGTGCTAGCTATAGTACTTCTCCATGTTTTGAACAATCCTCAGTACTTGGCAGAGAGTTCTGCACATAAAAGACAGGCAAATAAACGGTAACTGATTTGCTAACTGATGGCAAAAGAGGGCCCCCAAGGAGTCAAAGGCCAGGAAGACAAAGGGCCCTAGAAATTCTAGCACTGGCCATATCCTTTAAGGTGCACTCCTCCGCTCCCCGAAGTCATGGCTGCAATAAAACCAATGAAAGCGAGGTTTCCAGCTGTAGCTGCCACCCAGTTGGACTGTCACCAGCAGGCCTTTTCCTCCCAGCCCTCAGCCAATCCTGTCTACCTCAGGAGTTTCAATCTCCTCGCAAGTGCCCCTATTATCTTCCAGGGCCCTCCTGCGGTAACAGCTCTCATCCAACACCCCCATGAAGAAAGGCTGCTCGTGGGAAGCCTGCCTTCACCTCAGTCACGCTGGCTTTCTCCTCCCCCACCCCTCTTCCCCCCCCCACCCCGCTTCCTTTCCTGACTCATTTCTCTCTGCTTATCTGCCCACAACCTTGTCTTTGGTTCTGTTGTGCCTAAAATCAAGGGGTTACACAAGGGAAAGGGGAGAAAGTGGGCTCAGAGGTTGGGTGGGTGGGTATCAAAAACTGTAGAAAGGGAGCCAGGAAGGTTTTTCTCAAGTCTGTCCCCGAATTCCCTCCAAAGTGCCAGACCCCTTTTCTCCGTCGGCCCTTCTACATACCTGGTACCTTGGATCTTTTCCATTCCAGCCCCAAGCTCTGGGGCTCTAGGTCCAGAAAGCCCTTTGAGCAAAAATGTTGAGGGGGTTATGAGCCTGGTCAAGTGGAGAGGAACCAAGATTTGTTTTGCTGCGAGATCAGAAGAACTGCTGGGGGTTTTCACAGGTCCCTGTGAGGCTGAAATCTGCCTCAACCAGTCACAGAAAAGACGATTTTTGTTGTTGCTGTTGAATAACAACCAGAAAAAACTCAAGCTCTCCCTCCATCTCCCGACTGCCCACTTACCACTCCCACACCCTCTTTCCCAGCTCCCCTCCCCAAAGAGGCCTTTAAGTTTGGGTTTTCAACCTCAACCATTTTCAATCCCTTTTCCTGCCAGATGGTCCTTCTCCAGTTCAGTACAGATTCTGTGGAGGTTTGACGTTGGGTTTAAATGTTTCCTGAAAGCCTAAAATGGGGTGAGGGCTTGTTAGGCAATTCCAGGCCAAAGGAAATCTGGTTGCTTCCAAGACAGTTTTAAGAACCTAGACATGGCTGTTTCTGCCAGTCTGGAAACTCACCCTCTCATCGAGCGGCTTAACCCAGCTCTGCCAGGACGATGGAGCCCACTCTGTCCATAAAACGGAGGCCTGCCCCACAAAGAGCCCTGCCCTCTTTCACCCTTGGCAAGAAGAACCTGGTGGGTCCTGTAAACATGATGATGATTCCAAGGCCACAGACCTGTCTCACACCAGTGCCTTCCCTCTGCCAGTCACAGCAGACTAACTGCCATTTCCTGCACATGCCAGGAATGTTCATGCCTCCAAGCTTTTATTCAACCAGTTCCTTCCATCATGAAGTCCTCCACCACCATTCTTTCTTAAATATCCAGTTCAAATGTTGACTTCTTTCTGAAGCCTTTCCCAATCCTAAATCTTGACCTCATTCTCACCCCTCCCATGCTCTCCAGCCTAGCTGAACTCAACCTGACTGATGGCAAGATGCCTGCCCTGCTCCAGAAAAACACACCGCCCACAAGCCAACTTTCTCAGAAGAGGACTAGGAAATAGTAAGGGCTAAAGGGACTGGGCAAGTCTCAATGCCTCCGTTTTCCTACCTGTAGTAATAGGAAGAATACTCTGCCTCTATAATGAGAACTTGAAGACCAATGAGAAGCCATGTATAAAAAACAGAGGATACTCAGAACCAAGAGGGAACATACTTGAAGTCTCTGGCTTTCCGCCAACTCTCAGCCTCAGGACCTCTTCTCTTGTCCTCACTTTCTTAGCTCTTACTCTGTTTCCTATTTCACTGAGAAAATAGAAACAATCAGAACAGACCCTCAATAAGCTACCACCATCACATTTACCCACCACCAGCAACAGGGCAGATCTTGTCACTGCTCTGCTCAAAACCCTAACATGGATCCCAATCACTAAAAGTAAGAGCCAAAATCCTTACAATGACCTACAAGGTCTTCACCATCTAGGTCTCTATGAGATCTCTGACCTCATTTCAACTATTCTTTCCCTTTACGTTTTCCCCACCAGCCACACTATCTCCTTATTATTTCCTCAAATACACCAGGCACATTCCAACTCCGGGCCTCCACACCTGCTGTCCCCTGTAACTAGAACATACTCCCCCAAGAGAGCCTGCTCCCTCATCTCCCAGGTCTTTGGTCAGACATCATCTTCTCAGTGAGGCCTTCCCTGGATCACACTAAAATTTAGTGTTAAGAGATTACTACTAGGGACTTCCCTGGTGGCGCAGTAGTTCCAATGCAGGGGACGCAGGTTCGATCCCTGGTCAGGGAACTGAGATCCCACATGCCGCGGAGTTGCTAAGCCCATGCGCCACAACTACTGAGCTTGCGCTCCTCAACTAGAGAGACCGCGTGCCACAAAACTACAGAGCCCACACACTCTGGAACCCGCGTGCCACAACTAGAGAGAGAAAACCCACACGCCACAACTAGAGAGAAGCCTGCACACCACAAGAAAAGAGCCCGCATGCCTCAACCAGGACCCCGCGTGCAGCAACTAAGACCCGACGCAGCCAAAAATAAATTAAATAAATAAAAAATAAACACATCTTTTTTAAAAAAGAAAAAAGAAATTTTTTTTAATGGAAAAACATATGCCACCATCTCAGAGTGGCTCTACCTGGACAGAGTGAGCAGGCTGGGGGCTCCACTGTCCAGGCCCATCTTCCAAGCCCACCAGCCTTCCAGTTCAGAGTCTGACCTACCCTCAGCAAGCACACCCACTCAGAAAATTGAAAAGTGGGCCACATCCTATGAACAGCCAATAGATTCAGGGCAGGGGTGGCTGCAGCCCCAGAACAACTGAAGTTGCTCTCTGCAAAGATTACAATGAATTTCCTATTATAAAATGCAAAGATCCTTCCTCTGGGGCTTAATGAATCAGAGGACCTTCCTTTCCTCATGTCTACTGTTTGGGACACTACTAATCAGCCCTCTCCGAAGCACTGTAATGTAGTTAACTCTCAATCTGGAGTACGGTCTCTGAGGGTAGCATTTGACCGTCTGCCTGGAGGATCCTCATGCTCATCAAAAGAGGGCACAGGTTAAGAAAGGTTGGGGGAATACTGTCAGAGAAGTACAGAGAGACAGGTGTGGCACCTAAGACTTTTATTTGTTTACTTACTTGAAGCCTCTGAGGGCATCTTCCCAGCCAGGCCCCCATGCTACTGTGCTATACTCTGGTCCTTGCCCTTGAGCAGCTCCCCATCCTGCCTGAGACAGACAAGAAAAGAAAAGATTCTGGCACACTGTAACAAGAGCTGTGATAGATGTATAAATACAGAACTCTGAGAGCAAGGAGAAAAGACACCTAATCAGGTGGACAGACGGATGTAGGGGAGGGCTTCTGGAGGAGACAAGAAGTGACACTGGGCTGAGTTTTGCAGGACTCGTGGAAGATAAAGAAGGCAGAAGAAAAACACTGCTGCAAGCAGAAGAAAAACCGTGAACAAAAGCCAAGGAGATCTTAGAGCAAGAACAGGACACAAAAAGCAATGACCATAATGGAAAACGTTGATAAATCAGACTACACTAAATAAGAACTCTGTTCATTAAAAAATGCCACTTAGAGAGTGAAAAAAGAACCTTTGGAGTGGGCACACAGGTTACAGAACTCAGCAGATTAGGAACATTAGATACACAGAGGAAACGTATCAAGAAGTAGAGTAACTCTCAAACTGCAGATCTTGGCCAGATCATTAGGGCTGAACTTCCCTTTGGATAAAAGTCTCAGTTTTGGAAGGGAGTAGAAGAAAGTGCACATACACAGCCAGGCTCTGCCAGTTCTAAGTATGCATTTATCTCATTTAATCTAGCTGTCATTATCTCTATTTTACGGATGAAGAAACTGAGGCTAGGACTTCCCTGGTGGCGCAATGGTTAAGAATCCACCTGCCAATGCAGGGGACACGGGTTCGAGCCCTTGTCCGGGAAGATCCCACATGCCGCGGAGCAACTAAGCCCGTGCACCACAACTACTGAGTCTGCGCTCTGGAGCCCACGAGCCACAACTACTGAGCCCGCGTGCCACAACTACTGAAGCCCATGCACCTAAAGCCTGTGCTCCGCAACAAGAGAAGCCACCGCAATGAAAAGCCCGCTCACCACAACAAAGAGTAGCCCCCGCTCGCCGCAACTAGAGAAAAGCCTGCGCGCAACAACAAAGACCCAGTGCGGCCAAAAATTAATTAATTAATTTTTTTAAAAGAAGGAAACTGAGGCTTAGGCTAAGTAATTTGCTCAGGGTTTCATAGTAAGTGGCAGACCCCAGAGTCTAGAGAGGTTGGCACTGAGCCCTCTAATTGACACCAGAGCACATAAGTCCTCTGGTCTCTGTCATATCTTGTGACAGGAAGCCATCCTCCAACCCAACTGCACCCCTGCAGCCCAGCTCTGTCTGTAAAGAGTTAGAAATGGATATTGGCAGTAGTCTCATGCCTGGCCCCCAAATGCTTGGTGTTAAAATCCCATTTTTCTTTAAGCCATCTAGTTCAGAGGGCCCTGAATCAATTAAAAATAAACATAAGAGATGCTCCTCTCTTGCTGTTCTTCAAGCCTTTCCTCCTTATCATTCTTCCCCACCTAGGGGACCCTGGTCAAAGAAAGGCCTTCCCCTAACAATGCAGTCCAGCTGGAGCTGAGACTGAAGGTAAGGGGCATCTGTCTGTCCATCTATCCAACTTCTTTAAGGGTTATGATGGGGACAGAATTTGCCTTTTTCCTCCTTTAAATAAAGCAAGTGTTACTTGGCTTCTGTGGTTCTCAAACTGTGTGCTGAGGTGCCCTAGAGCACCGCAGTGAACTCACAGGGGTGCCGCAAGATATATATTTTTTAAATTAATTTCTCTTTTTATTGGGGTATAGTTGTTTTACAAGTTGTGTTAGAAGATATTTTAAATTTTTGAGGGAAACAAGAGCAATATCCAACATTTGTTTGGACACCCCGTGAGTTCACAGTTTTAACATTAGATTGCACTACATTCTTTTCGATGATGTCATTTCTTTGTGAAGCTGGGTTTTCAGCAGCTGCTGCGATTAAAAAGCAATAACCGTGTGAAAAGCAATGTGGAACAGGAAATGGGGATGGCAGTATTCAATCTGATTCCAAGATGTGAGATGTTGTGCAGTGCCCAGTACATCCCATAAGTTAGTAACTGTGGTTATTTAAGAATGAAATAAAAAATGTTTGTAATTGAAATTGACATAAAATATTACGTTTCAGGTGTACTACATAGTGATTTGATATTTGCATACATTATGAAATGATCACCATGATAAGTCTAGTAACCACCGGTCCCCATACAAAGTTATTACAATATTATTGACCATACTCCTTATGCTGAATATTACATCCTCGTGACTTATTTAATATATAACTAGAGGTCTATACCTCTTAATCCCCTTCACCTATTTCACCCATTCCCCCAACCCTCCTCTAAAAATATTTTTCCTTTCAATTTATATACATATATTTTTCAAATGGCTACTCAGCTATCAGGATATAAGCACTTACTAAATTGTTTACACCTAAACACTTAATAAATAAAAATAAGGTATTTCTTTTGCCCTCTGGGCACTGTGAAAAATTACTAAAACACTAAAGGCCCACGAACTGAGAAAGTTTGGGAACCTCTGGTAGCAGGTGTTTTTTTAAGTCTCTGTGTCAAGGAGTCAAGGAGGAGCTCCCAGGGCAGGCCCAACCCTGCCCCAGAAGCAGGCGGACAGCTAGCACTCAGGCCTATGGACGGCACACTCAGGCTTTCACTGCAGCTGACAGAAGAGCTGCCCCTCTGCCTGAAGAGATGAGGCTGCACACTAGCTCCCTCTCAGCCCAGAGGCTGTGCACATCTGCCTCAGCTGTACCCCAGGCTCCCGGGCTCCCCTCTGAACGCCCTCCCTGAAAAGCTCTATTCAGTATGGACCTCATGAATAAAACCCAAGCCAGACCAGAAGCCAGCAGGGGACTTCCACACACACTCAGACTTGGGCAAAGTCCACAAACCAAACCATTAATCCACTGAGGGAGGGAGGGATGGGAATCTGGGAGAGGGCTTCCACTGACAGCCCATCCACTAAAAGGCCAACTGGTTTTTTTGGGTGAAGATTTACATGAAAATAACGCCTTTGTTCCCCTGGGGTTTCTGGCCTGATGTACTCCCTCCCTCCATTCTTCCCTGAAGTCATAATCCTCTGTTGATGACATCACAGCTGTTGATACAATAGCCAACTGTTGTGATGTCACAAGACTCAACTTTTGTCATTTTCAGTGGGGAGTGGGGTTAGAGAATGTGACAAAGGGCTGGAATTGAATAAGGTTATAGAACTGGAATTTGCTTTTTCATGCTAATTTCCCTGGTAACGAAGGGCAGTGACTCAGAAAATGAAAGGCAAGCAAGCCACTGGCAGCAAGGCTGTGTGTAGATTCATCTACACCGAGCGGAGAGGGATGGCGTTAGGGGGGCTATAGGGCAGAAAGCAGACAAAAGTTTTCAATTCCAGGATTAGCCAAATACGAAGATGTTCTCAGTCTGGCCAAGCTCAGGACTTTCTCTTTCCATTATCCATCATCTGAGCCCAGGGTAAGCAGAGAAAAGCTGAACTGCAGGAAAGGCTCCAGGCTGGAATGTTCCCTGGAAATTAATGTTTGGGATACTGCATTGGGTTCTGGACTCTACGCTGTCCAAGGGATAGGCTCTGTTTGGACTGCATCCTGAGGACAGTGACCAGAATGGAGAGGGCACTCAGAGGCATGTCACAGGAGAAATGACTACAGGAACTGAGAGTGTTTACCCTGGAGAAGAGAAGGCTGTGGATGGGGGAGGCGGATAATTGCCTTGAGAATTCTGAAAGGCTCTCATGTGAAGAAGGGACTACATATGCTATTTATGGTCCCCCAAAGAGACCTCAGACAATGAGAAGATCCAGAATGGCCAATATGAGAGAGAACTTTTTATTCTTAAATTCCAGTTAGAGACTATAAGGTTTTTTAAATTCCTAACTTCTTACTTACAGGCGAGGCTCTTGAGGACAAGACTGTCTTGGTCACTTTAGTGTATACCCCAGAATTTAGAATAAGTGGCACATAGTAAGAGCTTATTAATATTTGTGAAATAAATGAACAAATGAAGCAAGGACAATGGTCTGCTGAAGTTGGTGCTTACTCATTCAGTAAGTAGTTTTGAATCCCTACCACATGCCACTCGCTCAGTTAAGATGCTGGGGATACAAGGGTGAAAGAAGCGGATAAGGTTAGTCTTCCCTCTCCCCCTGCTTTGTAGATTAGCACAGATGGCATGTAAGGTCCCTTGCAATACTGAGACTCCTTGATTTTTAGAGATGACTGAAATATTTTAAACTGAGAGCAAAGAGGACCCCAAAGGCCATAGATAAACCCTACCTACCACCGCTGCTGTTATTCACAAGCCTGGAAATCTAGACCAAGCTAAGGTTGCCTTCTCGACTGGGGAGGGGCCTGATGCTGAGACAGCCCTGTGCTGGGCCAGACCAGACCAACCAGACTGGGCATTTTATCAAAGCCTCCCAAGCACCCTAGACAAGACACAGTAGGCTCTCATGTGAACCTGGGCTCCCTCAGCCCAGCAATAAGTAAGTATAGTCCAGTTAGGTAATATGAGGTATTTCAGATACCCTCACTTCTCTAGGGAACTTAAAATTTCCCCAACAATTGTCCCTCAGGGCAATTATCCTTCTAGGGGCCATCTGAATGACAACCTAGTCACAACAGAACAATTTTCAAGGAGATAATTCCAAGATCTTCTAGGCTGTGCTAGGGATAAAGGCTTGGTTCCAACTTCTGAGGGCATGAGAGTACAACTAAAGGTAATGAAACAGATGATTTAACAATAACGATATACAATATACCAGAGACACAATACACACAGACATTATCCTCTTCAGGGTAGTCCGTAGAGGCCGGAATGTTTATTCCAATACATTCTCAAAACATTCCTGAAATTCCTGTTTGGAAATTGCCCTCAGAGACTTTGGAACATTATCTGAATTTTCTCTGAAGGAAAATCTGCATCCTTCAAGGGTGCTAACTCATTCAGAGCCATGTGGCAAAAAGGGTGCAAACGAGAGAAAAGCATCTTGGGTCAGAATAAGCAGTATCTGTCAAGTATACTGTGGAGCATACTGTATACTGATATCAAAGGGGATGCATACCGACACCGTCCCAAACCTCCACTTTTTAGACTACAGCTGTATGAGTTCACAGAGCTCTCTGAGTATCTAATAAACCCCAAGAACATCCACAGAAAATTTCTAAGAACATAAACTTCTGTCTACCCTTTTAGGATGTTCACAAGCTCCCAAAGTTCCTCCACAGACTCACTGTAAGAATCCTTGTCCTGGGCTTCCCTGGTGGCGCAGTGGTTGGGAGTCCGCCTGCCGATGCAAGGGACACGGGTTTGTGCCCCGGTCTGGGAGGATCCCAGATGCTGCGGAGCGGCCGGGCCCGTGAGCCATGGCCGCTGAGCCTGCGCGTCCGGAGCCTGTGCTCCACGACGGGAGAGGCCACAACAGTGAGAGGCCCACGTACCACAAAAAAAAAAAAAGAATCCTTGTCCTAACCCATTTTACCTGCCCCATAAGTGCACAGGTAATTCTGAATGGAGGCCTACAGAGCTCAGCAGGTATGCCAACGTTGGGCATACTGAGAGAGTGGCAACAAGGCACCCTGCTTCCGTGAGTCCTTGCCCCATTGTTTCAAACCTGGATGTCAGCAATTTACAAACTACTACACATCACAGGCTTTCAGGAGTGTTAGAAATAGTTAAATCCAAAAATATCAGACTTACAAATGCCAAAGATCCTGAGACTCAAATGTGACATTTTCTAACGTGGTTTGTCAACTGGTGCTGAAGACAATTCCCAAAGAGGAATCAAATCTACCTATGGTAACCACAGGTATTTAGCCGTGTAAGTGCACATATGAAGAGCAAGCTATGGTCGCAGCACAGATTTTCTCCCCCTTCCCTAAGTCCCCAGTCTCCCTGTGAAGCACAGGGAATATGCCTCCTGCCCTCTTCTGGGCCGGCCAGCATGCCCACCAAGCAGCTCCCAACACACTAAAAGCCACCCAAGTCACATCTGGCTCATGCCATTGCTCTCTGTAATGAGGTATGACATGTCTCTAAAGCTCTTGTATATTTTCACATTTGTAGCCTACAATTAGGCATTTTTGAGGGATGTAGCTAACTACAGTTCTGTTCAGTGACCTATAATTATTCACACAGGCATCATGGCCAATCCAGGCAACTGTCAGGCTGAAGGAAGGCACTCTGAGCTCAGACCTCATGGAAGAGGCTGCTCAGCTCTAAGGAGGCCCAGAGAACACTGGTTAGTGACGGGCCTCAGGGGGCCACATTGCTCTTCCTTGGCTATACACAGAGACACTGTCCTCTCTGTCCCCTACACCAGTCTTCCTCATCCACCGCCTGGCTCAGCACAGCTCAACCCCAAGCCCAAGGGATGGCACAAGAATGTGCCACAAAAATGGACCACTATGCCGGACACAATCTCCATTACCAAGGTAATAGCAATTTAAAGCAATTTCTCAAACTCCCTACAAATCTTTCACCTGAGGAAAAACGGGTCACACCCACCAGGCCACAGAATCCTGCAGTCCACTGCTGTGCAGCTGGGCTGTGGCAGCTGACATGGGCCACCTCTCTGAGCCAAACTCTCTGCCACCCGTTGCAGTGGCCTTGCTGCTCCCAAAAGCCCAACAGAATAATTCTCCCCTTTGCAAACGCCAACCAGCATGCTTCCCCACTGCTTCCCTGGCTAGAAGGGAAGGCCTGGTTAGCCCTCAAGATCTGTCCCTAGTGATATTTCAGATATATATTTAGCTCCATTAAGAACTGGTTTCTTGATTCTTTAATGGAAGCTCAAATCCCGATTCTAAATATAACCAAAGATACTGCCACTAGCCAGCCCAGTGCGCTGTGAAGCACGACTGTGGCCCACACTCAGAGCGGCATATGCACTTTAAGTACGAGCCCAATAGCTCAACCACAATTCCTATGCAAGTTACCCCTCTTCCCCAACGCTGGCTCCAAGTCCTTCAGCGTGCTTTATACTTTTCAGAAATACTTTCACATGCCACCTCATTTGAGTCTGCCAAACAAACCCCAGAAGTTAAATGCAATAGGTATTTTCTCTCCTTTTTACAAAGAAGACAGGCTCAGGGAGGCTGTCTTGCCCCAAGGTCACTCAGCTAGTAAGTGCAGAACCAGGTCTAGAACTACTTTGTAGCTGTGCGACCTCAGTTCTTCATATGTCAACAATTAATAGCAGCAAACTCACAGGGCTTACTGTAAGAATGAAAGGGCTGAAATACGAAAGGTGCTTGGAATGGTGTCTGGTCCACCGTGAGGACTACGTTATTACTGTTGCTGTTGTTGTTATTTTTAAGAGTGCTATTACCACCACCACCCAGAACCCCCAGTTCAAAACCTAAAGCTCTTTCCTCTCCCTCCTTCTGCAACTTTGCAAGGATTACTCAGGAGGCAGTTTCATCTAACCTTGAGTGAGTCCAGACCCAGTCCCTGCAATTTGCCTGTGGAATCTGGAACTCACCGGGCCCTCTATCTTACCACTCCACAAACTTCTCCATGCTTTTGGGTGCATATGCATACACACATATACCACCTTTCTGCAAATCTGACTCTCTAGTCTCCTGGCCTCCGATGTCACTTATGCTATGTTAGCCACCATTCTGTGGCTCACCCTGCCTGCAGTACCCAACTTTTCATTCACTTGGTTCCTCCCTTCAATAATCAATAACGAGCACCCGACTCTCTACCAAGCACTGAGGGGAATATACCTTGCCCTCCAAATACACCAAATGAAAAGTGCAGGAAGAGTGGGGTGCACAAGGGGAGTGACAGCACAGAGGTGCCAGAAAATAACTCTGAGGGCAGCACAATAGATTTCAGAACAGCAATGCTTGAAATGAGTTTTAGAGAGTGACTAGAGTTTTCTGGGCAAAGGGAGAGAAGGACATTCAGAGCTAAGAGAACAGCATTTACACAGGGTTACAAGGCAGAATCATACAGAATATGATAATCTCACACTGCCACCATGGAGGGGCTGTATGTGTGTGCCTTCGTGTATGTGTGTGTGTGTGTGTGTGGGGAGAGAGAGAGAGAGAGAGAGAGAGAGAGAGAGAGAGACGGAGAGAGAGAGGGAAACAGAAAAAGAGACAGAAACAGAGACAGAGAGAGACAGAAAAAGCGAAGAGAGAAAAATTAGATGTAGGTGGGTGAACGCATACTGCCTGGGGGTGGCAGGCAGCTGGGACAACAAACGTCACGTCTGCCTTTCCATAGTCCGAGTGGCAATCTCAACTCCCTGGTATGCTTACAGTGCACCAATTTTAAATGCAAAATCCTTTAACAACTGTTTTCTCCTTCCTTCTTTCTTCCCCTCCTTCTAAAGATCTGTTTAGCCCAATTCTCATTTCTGCCCCGCTCTGAGCCCTGACTTTTAGTGCCAGTGCTTTTACACAAATCCAGCTTCACATCCTGAGTGAAATATAATTTCATAGGAATGTAATTCTGGAATGATCTCATTGAAAAAGCACACCCAGCAAAGGCCATGAGCAAACTTCAGGCCAGCCCATTCACACCCAGAGCCAAGGAGATTGCAGACCCCTTTCCCTTAAATGGACAATGTGCCTGGGGCCCAAGCAAAGCACACCAGCTGCCCACGGATATTATTCTGCCCAGAGCCAGCCTGCCTGCTGGCAGACCAAGGCCTGGGACCACAGCAGTGACCACCACAAACCATTCTGCACCGTACAAGGACAGACTCAGGAGAGCATCCAAGCAAACGGGCCTTACTGCACAGACGTTCCCCGTGCCCCTTGGGAGGGCTTTGGCTCCAGGCCAGGAGATACCAGCTAAAACTATTAAGACACCCACTCCCCATCACATCCATGCCAGGCAGAAGAAGGTCCAGAAGCCAAGCTGGTAAGGATCCTCCCCACAGCTACCTGTCTTCCCTACCTCTCTGAAACTCAGCCGCTATCCACCTCTATGGAGAGAGTCAAGAGAGTAGGGTATTTGACTCTGGAACCAGATGGCAAAGCCAGGTCTAGCCCAGTCCGGCAGGCTGAGACAGGGTAGAACTGGGGAAGAAATAATATACTCTGACGGACTTTCAAAAACTCTAGCTGAAAAATCACTAAGTTGGAATCTTTGGAAAAACTGTCCTTTCTCCAAATCTGTACCTCACCCCCAATGAATCCTCATAAAATGGACCAGAAGAAGAGGAAAAAAATGAATGGCTTGCAGGGTCTACGGGAACTCTATGTACTATTTTTGCAACTTTTCTGTAAATCTATAACTCTTCTAATATAGAAAGTTGATTGAAACTAATGGTTTGCCATGGTTTCCTCTGTAAGGAGCAATGGGCAGAGTAGCGCTGGGTGTAAATTCCAACTACCTCTACTATAGCTATGAAGCTGTGGACGAGCTTCCTAGGCCTCAGTTTCCCTAACGACGAGGTGGAGGTGACAGTGTTCTCGTGCAGATTCCATAAGATATTGCCCGCAAAGGCCTTACCACTGCCAAACATGCTTTCTCCCTGGGCAGTAGCAGTTCCTCAGTTCAGTCAGCCTTCACCTGGGGTTCTCGGCGACTGCAGTAGAAGGCCCTACCTCCACTCCACGGCCCTGTGGTCTTTATGATTTACAGCCTCTTCCACACACGGCATCACACTTTAAGCCCACAGTCATCACCCAGAGGGCTGAAAGCCACCTTACAGCGAGTTCCAACTAGTGAAAGCTCCCCTCTGTTGACAGAAACACGATCTCCTTCCTGCTTTCCCTTCCTCCAGTAGGATCCAATGTCACTGCCAGGAGCTGAACTACTTTCCTGCGGTTCACAGGGGTCAACCAGAAGGAAAGGCAGACGGTGACAGAGCTGGGCTCCCAGTTCAATCAGCCGTACTTGGCGGAGGGTGGGCAGGGGAAGATGTATGCTCTCCAAGTTGCCACAAAAGACTCTGCACCCCTCAGCAGCACCACCACCCCCAACACCTCCCACACCCGCCCTGCCCCGTGCTCCCCACCAGGCCCCACATGAAGCTGGGTTGATAAACTACAAATCCGCCAAGTTAATGGGCACAGCAAGTTCCCCAAAGCCAAGAGATGAGCCCCCAGATCAGGCGTGAAGCTGCGCTCAAGCCCTGGAGCCAGGCTCTCAAGCCTCAGCCACCCTGACTCCTGGCTCCATGATGTGCTGTCCACTTTCCCCCAGCAAGACTGAGGTGAGTGGACAGAGGCCCCATCCTGGTCTCATAAGTGGATGGGCTGGAGGCCAAGGAAAGAATCAGGTGAAGAAAGGTATGGCTCTGATGCCACATTATCTCTCTGAAAATCACTCACAAGGATATCAGGTCCTTAAAAACTCTCCTAAAACAAAGGAGAAGGCTCATCTCACCCTGAAATTTTAGTGTCCAAATAAGGGAGCAGTCAGTGCTAGAACTGTTAGCTTGTTCCAACTTTGAAAAGCCCTGTGAGAAAAGCAGTTCCCAGGCTTGAGATTCCACTGACAGGTTGTAACCCCTCGAAGCACTAATGGGTACATTCTAGTGGCTAATTTCTCTGACCTTCCAGATGGCTGTACTGGGGACACACCCCAGCTGAGGCCCAAGGACATTAGCTCCTGGCAAGGAGTATGCAAAAGCTCAGCAGCCCAGCCGAGCCAGATAACAGCCCCAGCTCCAGAGGCTTCAAGGACACGTTTTAGGAAGCAGAGCTCAGGAAGATGTCCTTGGAGCTATTTCTTATTTAACCAAATAAGAGCCAAATATAGCCAAAGAAGCTAACTATGTCATCTTCCGTGCAATTTTTCTCCAGCTAATCACCTCTTATCAAGCTTACTACGATGGTCTCTGATTACATAAAGAGCTCTTTATCGAGTGCCAGCCCATCCAGGCTGTAAATAAATGTGAAGTGTTACTACTATCACTACTAGTTCTCCTTTCTTCTTCCATCTCTAGTCCTCCTGCTCGTAAATGACAGACTAAGTATCCTAGAATCTCAATATCATCATGTCATTCCTCTGGGCTCCTTAACTGCCGAGTCCAGATTCTTCCAGTTCCTCCAGAACCTTGTCAAATGCTACCAACCAATCTGGCTTCCCTCTTCTTCCTTCCTCCTCCTTCCACCATCCCTCACCTTACCACCACCATCCCCTACCATCCTCCATTCCCCTACCATCCCCCATTCCCCTACCATCCTCCATTCCCCTACCATCCTCCATTCCCCTTCACACAAAGCCACGCAGACTTGCATAGACACACACACACACACACACACACACACACACACAAATACACTGAACTTCTCTCTCCAGGCAGGATGCCTCCCTGCTCCATACATATCCATTTCTGCGCCCATCTTTCTATGTGCAAACCATTTCCAGCCTGGAGCACTCCCTTTCCTCCCTGCTATCCAAATCCTATCCATGCTCCATTGCCCAGTCTAAGGTCCCTCTTAAACTTAAGTTGGGAAACCATCAGATCCACAAACAATGACCAAGCACTTCCTCTGTGCCAGGCACTAGGCCACTCACTAAGGACACAGTAAGGAAAACAACACAGTCCTCCATGCTCCTAACTGGCGGGAGGGGCTTCAACAAGAACCTCCCTGGGGGCTTCCTTGGTGACACAGCGGTTAAGAATCCGCCTGCCAATGCAGGGGACATGGGTTCGACCCCTCGTCCAGGAAGATCCCACATGCCGCGGAGCAACTAAGCCCGTGTGCCACAACTACTGAGCCTGCGTGCTAGAGCCCACAAGCCACAACTACTGGGCCTGCGTGCCACAACTACTGAAGCCCGTGCGCCTAGAGCCCGTGCTCTGCAACAAGAGAAGCCACCGCAATGAGAAGCCGGCGCACCGCAACGAAGAGTAGCCCCCGCTCGCCACAACTAGGGAAAGCCCGCACACAGCAACAAAGACCCAACGCAGCCAAAAATAAATAAATAAATAAATTTATTAAAAAAAAAAAAAAAAAAAAAACCCCCAGAGAATATGAAGTCTGCATTTTATCCCAGTAGCAACACATAGAGTTCTTTTTTGCCTTGTCTGGAAAATTTATTAAAAAAAAAAAAAAAAAAAGAACCTCCCTGCTCACCTGCACTGTGCAAGCAGGAGAGTCAACAACCAGACCTCAGAGGCAGCTTGTTGTGACACTTGTGGGGGCAAAGGTGGAGGCAGGAGATGAAGCCCCAGTTGGGTGAGGTCTTCTTGCCTCTCCTTCAGCCTTTCTACGAAGCCCCCTAAGCTTGGTGGTTTAGAATGTATTCTATTACAAGAATCATCGTTCACCACCCTGTCTCCTGCCCTGCTTTGGAGTTTATCAGCTTCAGAGGTCGGCTGGGTCCAATTCCATTCAATAATAACCCTAGCCAACTACCCCTCCTAAGGACCAGATACACAGCTTCACATCCCCACCCTAAGCCCGGGAAAAGAAAGAAAACAACCAACCCTTTCCTCAGGAGTTCCCAGACTTTGTGTCACCGCGACTACATAGCTATTGGAGGCCACGTGGGAGGCAACTCCCTTAGGCCTCTCCAGGGTGGTAGACAATTCTCAGACCCTAATAATAACTTCACTTCTCTCTCTTCTATTCAAGAAGGGTTACTGGGATAGGAGTCAGATTGCTATTATTACAGGAATAACCCTGCATACCTTCTAAATTGTAAAAATAGATAACCTATTCATAGGTACCTCGGTCCTTTAACTCCTGTAGTGACAGATGTAATAACTACATGTCACATCATATCAACGCAGTTGCTCTTTCCCCCTGCATCAGAAACAGAAGAGGCCTCCAGAAGTAATCTTAGATACCTTTTAGACTCAGGGAGGAAGGAGGAGAGAACACCTAACCCATCCCAATTTATATTTCCAGCAGTGGAGACTCACAGTCTTCCTCATCACAACCTATCTGAACCTCAAGTCTCTGAATAAGCTCATGTCACGTGAGACTCAACCGTTACTTCTTATTACAGTTAACGATTCAGCCTCCTGCTAGTAAAGATCACCCTTCCTAGCAAGGCTGAATCGGTCTCAGGAACCATTCTAAGGAATGGAAGCTCACAGTGTTCAGGAGCTCACCCAAAACGCCAGTCGTGTGTTTAGGTGTGCAGACCTCAAGGGGCTCTGATAGGTCAGGGCTGCCAGAAAGGCCACAGCTGCTGCTGATCAATGGACACCACATGTGAGCGATACAAGGGGTCAGTGAGGAAAGCCTTACAGAAAAGGCAGCACGGAAGGAAGAGGCTGCCGTCAGCCCTCAGATCACTAGCACCTATAGCTCAGAGGAGTGTGTGCCTGAGCGAAGCTATGCACCCAACCGTAACAAGCACCTAGTCTTTGAAACCTGTGGCGACCAGACAGTATCATCTCGTACGTGACCGTGCAGGCTGCCCCCACTCAGCTACCCTGAGGGCGGCCCGTTGCCAAAGGCTGAAGGGAAGGCCCAGGGCACACTAAGCATCTTCAGAGACTTAGCTACACATTTTCAGTCCCCTTCCATCTCAGCCCCTGCCCCTGCCAACTCAAATTTTCAGTCTCCACATATGTGTGTCTGTGTGTCTGCGTTTTATTTACACTACCCATGTCTGTTGTTAGCAACAGGAACAAAGTACTGTTACGGCAGAAAAGGCAAGCGGCCAACTGGCCTGCTGCTCCCTGTCCTGCTTCCAGCTCAGGGAAGAGGCTGTAAGGGATCCTTCGGGCTCCAAGTGACCATGTGGGCTGACAGCTCCCATGTACTAGGGGAGCTGGCATGGAGCCAGGTCACCCCAAGTCAAACACAGCTGTTTGTGGCCCCAACCACTGGCCCTCCCTCTTCTTCCCTGGAGGCCACACTCCGAACACCTCGTTCTCTCACCTGCCTAGATGCTGACTACGGCTGGAAGGCAGAGCTTCAAACGCCAGAATTCAGGAAACCCTCTCTCCTCCCTTATGTGCCAGGAGACTGCAAAGGTGAACAGGCGTTGCCTCCCCGACCCAGACTCTACAGAGAAGCAGCCCAAGGCTAAGTTTTACCTTCATGTCCTTTCTTTCCCATCTTCAGTTTTTCTGCTACTGATAATCTTCCAAGTTCTAGTACCAGGCTCCTCAATAAAATCAACAGGAACTACTGATCACTGCTTTGTTTTTGGCACTGCGCTCAAGGAGCTCACAGGCTAACTCAGGGAAACAAGACACAATAGGAAATAATTCAAATGTGAGATACAGACTAGAAGTGCTCTAAAGTACAGTGGGTGGGAGTGGAGGGGCTCACGACAGGATTTCTGTGGGAGAGGAAACATGAGACAAGTTTTAAAGGACAAACAGTAGTTGGGCAGAATGACACAAAAGGCTGTTGTAAGATTTAGAGTTAGACTCAAGGTCCCAAGGCAGGAAGAATGGCAGCCCTGGGAGGTAAGAAAGAAAGAGAGTAGCCTGATGACAAAAATAAAACCCTCCCCTCAGGGTCACCAGGCTCTGTAGTCCCTCTGCTCCTGCCTCTGCCAAGAGCATGCTCAGTGCCTCCTTTTGCTGCACGACTGTGAAATCCTCTCCCCTAGAGTACACAGAGCACAGCCAGCCCAGCTCCCTAGCCCCGAGAACACCCCGAGGGAACTCCTGGTACTCTAGGCTCCTGCATGCTCCCACAGCTGCAAAGCGGGTCAGGAGTTGGGTCTATTCTTCTGCTGGGTCAGTTCAAGCTAAGTCCGATTTTTCACTGACCACAGCAGGAGAAGGGGTATGAAATTTAAATACAGTCTCTAGTTAGCCAGGGCAACAGTCTCTCCTCCTTCCATTCACACTTACCATCATATGTATATTCAACTAATATATATTGAACACCAACCACGTGTAAACTAATGTGCTTAGTGCTGGTTGGGACACCGAAATACCAAAGGCATGGGTCCATCCTCAAAGAGCTTACGTTCCAGTAAGGTGGATACAAAAGACACATAAATACAGCAAATGCCAGGAAGATGATTTTAGGTGCCATTAGGGAGATAAAAGGCTGTGGATTTGGTTAGAGGGGGATTATTTCCAACTGAAGAAGCAGGAAGGGTTCATAGAGGGGACGGCCCTTGCACTGGTCCTGGAAGATCGAATGGCAAAAGAATAGAGGGGAAATCCTGGGCAGATGGAACTATATAAGCAGAGTCTTAGAGGCAGGAAAGTAGAAAACGTACGAAGGACAGTAAGATGTTCAGTCTGATGGGAGTTTAACTGGAAGCAGACCAGGGAGGAGATGCTGGAAAGACAGAGAAATGTCGGATCTTAGAGGCCGTTGAGAAACAAATTAAGGATCTATCTTTTCTCTGGGAAATCAAAGAAATTTTCTGAGAAAGGAATAATGGGTCAGGAACTGTGCTTCTGCAAGATGAAGCCATACTCAGAAATCTAGGGGCTACAGCAGAAAAGTCTGTTTTTGTAGTCTACCAGGACTGAAGATTATAGTTAGGATAAGAGAGGGAGGGAACTCAAGTAATCAAGTATATGCCTGGAATTCTTGTCTTTGAGGTTCAGGCGGATGGGACCATAAGTGGGCAGTCCTGAGGGCAGGGCAAGGCTGGAGAACCAGCGGTCCACAGGGAGCCATGAAAGAGTCAGGGGGTGTAATCATTCAGGGGCTTGGGGAGGGAACAGAATTTCAGAGTTTAGCATCCTGAAAGTGGAATAGCTCCAAGTGATGAGGCCAAAGCTATGAGTACCTTAAGTGGAATGAGGATAAAGTCTTTAGAGTTGAAAAGATTGAGGGACCTTGAGGCCAGAGCACTGAAGGATTCTCGGCATTAAGTCCCACGTCCTGTTGGGCCAGAGAGGAGACCTACGAAGACGGCTGTAAGCAACTAACATGGAAGGCAAGGGGGAGTCAGCATCAAGAATGAGGAAAGGAGATATATGTAACGGGAGAGACTGACTTCAAATAGGAAATGTTGCCAGGCAGGGCGGGAAGCAAGGTCAGGGAGTAGAGAGGGAAAGTCAGGGGAGAAGAGGAAGCTGCTTCATTAGAGAGGGTCCCAAGGGAAGTGAGATCTTCAGGGAAAAGCCAGGCTTCAGGTAGGAATGCTCAAGGAGAAGGTAGAAAACAAGAGGCAACACCACTTTTTGTCTATCAGATTAGGCAGTCAAATGATAAAACTAATCCCAGAGTGAGTCAGGGTGTGGTGAATGCAGCACTCTCAGACACTGGTGGAGGTACTGGAAACCAGTACAGCTTTTCTAGAGGACAATTTAGGAATACGTAAGCTCTGAAAAATACACGCTCACAACGATACCCTACACAAAGTTAAAAGACAAGCCACAGCCAGGAAGAAAATACTGCAAAGCACACAACTGACAAATGATTAAATATAAGAACATGTTAAGAACTTAGAAAATCAATAGAAAAAAGACATATAACCCAACTGAAAAACAGGTAAAAGATATGAACAGACAATTCAAAGAAAAGGAAACCCAAATAATCAATAAAATATGAAACAATGCTCAATCTCTCTGAAATCAGGAAAACACAAATTAAAGCAATGAGATGCTATTTCATATTCATCAGATGGGGAAATACTGAGAAGTGTAGAATCTTCAAGTGTTAGCAAAAATTTAGGGAAATGAAAACTTGTATACATTGCTCAAAATACTTACAATCACTATCAACAGCAATCTGGCATGACCTAACAAAGTTGAAGAACCACATACCCACTCCAGGCGGATCGTGTACATAAACTCTTGTGCATTCCTTGTATAAGGATGCTCACCACAGCATCGTTTGTAAGACACAAAAAGTGGAAAGACTTTAATCATCTCTGACTATCACACGATGGTACATCATATACCAATTAAACTGAATGATTTTATACATGCAGACTTTTCAAAATTGACACTGAGTGAAACAAACCAAGCTGCAAAACGCTGCATGCAGGAATGGTGTCATGTGTATAAAATTTTAAAACACACAACAATACATTACTTATGGACACATATATATAAAGGATAAGATATGCATGGGGATGATATGCATATCAATTTCTGAAAGGACAGGGAAAGCTTAGTCATATCTGTCATATTAAAAATTTTTTAAATAAGAGATCTGAAGCAAATATGGTAAATGTTAATATTTATTAAATCTGGGTGATGGGTACACAGGTTTTTATTATACCAATTTTTTTATTTTGCTTAAAATTTAAAAGATATTATTAAATAATTTATGTATATTATATACCATTTGATACAGCAATTCCATTTCTAGAAATTTATCCTGAAGTTATACTCATAAAATTAGGGATAGATATTTAGATATTTACTACCACGTAGCTTTTAATAGCAAAATAATAGAAATAACCCAAAGTCCACTGTCAGGAGATTAATTAAATAAGTATTGATTCATCCATACAATGGAATTCTCTATGCAGCATTAAACATTACAAAGTAGCTCTATATATGTCCTTGGAAGATACCCATGTAAGAATATTAGTCAAAGAAGGAAGTTACAAAACAATGCTATGCTTGTATTTTAAAAAAGCATATCTAGGGGACTTCCCTGGTGGTCCAGTGGTAAAGAATCCGCCTTCCAATGCAGGGGATGCGGGTTTGATCCCTGGTCGGGGACTAAGCTCCCACATGCCACGCGGGCCAACTAAGTCCACACACCACAATTACTGAGCCTGAACACCACAACTACTGAGCCACAAACTACAGAGCCCATGCGCCACAACTAGAGAGAAAATCCACACACCACAACTAGAGAGAAAACCTGCATGCCACAACTAGAGAGAAGCCCGTGCGCCACAGTAAAAGATACCGCATGCCGCAACTAAGACCCAACACAGCCAAAATAAAATAAAGAAAAAACAAAGAGCATATCTAGAACATGTAAGAAAAAAAGATCCAAAAGGATATATACCAAAAAATTAATAGTAATTATGCTATCTCTGGTAAAGGGATGACACGTGATTTTTACTTTCTTCTTAATATTTTTTGTTATGTACAAATATTCTGCAATGAGCATGCATTTCTTTTATTATTTTAAAAAATCAATAAAGTTAGCTAATTTTGCACAAAGGAATAGAAAAAGGAAAAGGAAATAGGAGGGGCTGGTCTGCCAATAGGAGGGGGGGTTTTACCTGGAATAATGCAAGAGGTTAGCAGAAAAAGAGGGAGACGTTGCAGACAGAAGTGTAAAAAAGGCTCTACAAAAATGAAAGGGTTGGGAGAGCAGGGCTCAGACATTTTCACCCAGGGTAAGAATCTTTAGTAACAAGAGGAAGAAAGCAAGAGGTAGGAGGTCAGCTGGGGATAACTCTTTGTAACTGAAGGGCAGAGAGTGTGGGTCAGAGAGAACTACACAGTTCCCAAATTCTACACAAAATGTTAATAATAATTCATTCTCCATTTCAAAGACTCTGAATCTGTTGTGGAGATCAGCTTCTTTTGGTGTAGCTTGAGTGATGGAAAGAAGATTCTTGGCTAAGCTTTCTGGGTATAACGTCTGTCATAAGAACAGATTCCAGAAGAGTGGACTTTTCAGCTCAAACTATCTTTCCTTTATTAAACTCACCCTACACCCACACCCCCTCATGCACCCTCAGAAGCTTTAAGGAAATGCCAGTCATGACTGAATTACCTGTGATGAGGAAGGTGACTGAGGCAACAGAAGCAATGGCCTCACAGTGACCTTGGTCTAGTCTGCACAACCAGCAATTCTGTTTCTCTAGAATTAGTGAGAAAGGCAAAGGAGACTCAAGGAACGGAATGAGAAAGGTGGGCTAGTGAGCAAGGTGGTAATCACAAGCCAGTCTTGCATTTAGGCAAACGTGAAACAGCTAAAACCTAAAACCAATCAAGAAAGTATTGGCTGTACAGCATCTACGAACCGACATAGATGTTCTCTTGGCAAGTATATCTTCTTTCTGGGTACAGTACCCCCTATCACATAAGCCCCCAGAGGGTCAAGTAGTTGTTAAGAAAGCACAGGAAGGTACAACATCTGAGACTCCAAGACTATCCACTGAAATGAAGCCACTCTATGCTTTCACTAACTGTGGGTTTCATCCAAGGAGCCAGCTGCCTGCATTTCCACAGCAGCCAAGCTTTACTCCCAGGCCCCAAATCCTTAATTTGCGCTATGCCAGTGAAAAACCATCATCAGCTTTTCTTTACATTAAAAACTGACTGTGTAAAACTACAATGAGCTACCACCTCACACCAGTCAGAATGGCCATCACTTAAAAGTCTACAAATTACAAATGCTGGAAAGGGTGCGGAGAAAAGGAAATCCTCCTACACTGTTGGTGGAAATGTAAGTTAGTGCAGCCATTATGGAGAACAGTATGGAAGTTCCTTAAAAAACTAAAAATAGAGCTGCCATATGATCCAGCAATCCTACTCCTGGGCATATGGCCAGAGAAAACTATAATTCAAAAAGATACATGCACCCCAATGTTCACAGCAGCAGTATTTACAATAGACAAGACACAGAAGCAACCTAAATGTCCATCGACAGATGAATGGATAAAGAAGATATGGTATATATACAATGGAATATTATTCAGCCATAAAAAAAAGAATGAAATAATGCCATTTGCAGCAATGGCAATGGATGGATCTAGAGATTATCATGCTAAGTCAGTCAGAGAAAGACAAATACTGTGTGATATCACTTATATGTAGAATCTAAAATATGACACAAATCAATATATCTACAAAACAGAAACAGACTCACAGATACAGAGAACAGGCTCGTGGTTGCCAAGGGGGATGGAAAGGGTTAGGAGTTTGGGATTAGCAGAGACAAACTGTTATACATAGGATGGATAACCAACAAGGTTCTGCTGTATAGTACAGAGAACTGTATTCAATACCCTATAATAAATCATAATGGAAAGGAATATGAAAAAGACTATATAATATACATATAACTGAATCACTCTGCTGTACACCAGAAACTAACACAACATTGTAAATCAACTATACTTCAATTTAAAAATTAATAAAATAAAAAATTGGGGCTTCCCTGGTGGCGCAGTGGTTGAGAGTCTGCCTGCCGATGCAGGGGACACAGGTTCGTGCCCCAGTCCGGGAAGATCCCACATGCCGCGGAGCGGCTAGGCCCATGAGCCATGGCCGCTGAGCCTGCGCGTCCGGAGCCTGTGCTCCGCAACGGGAGAGGCCACAACAGTGAGAGACCCGCGTACCATAAATATAAATAAATAAAAATAAATAAATAAATAAATAAAAAATTGACTGTAATCATAGTAGTTTTTCCTGTTTTCCAGGATCACTGCTGCAAAGAGGAAAAGGTACAAGAGTATCAAAGAAGACATAAGCATGGGACTTCCCTGGTGGCGCAGTGATTAAGAACCCACCTGCCAATGCAGGGGACTCGGGTTCAAACCCTGGTCCAGGAGGATCCCACATACCATGGAGCAACTAAGCCCATGCGCCACAACTACTGAGCCCACATGCCACAACTATTGAAGCCCGGGCGCCCTAGAGCCTTAGAGCCTGTGCTCTGTAGCAAGAGAAGCCACCGCAATGAGAAGCCCGTGCACCACAACTAGAGAAAGCCCACGCGCAGCAACGAACATCAATGCAGCCAAAAATAAATAAATTAAAAAAAAAAAAAAAAAAAAGAACACACAGGCAAATTCTTCTGTGGCTCAATTTCTCCTCTTTCTACCTCTGGCCAACAAGGATGACACAGAGCTAGGGGTACTTCCTGCATGTTGAAGGCAGTCACCTGTCTGCCCTGTTGTTGTCTTTCATCTTCTGAAAAAGTCACCCACTCCCACCTAGAATCTCTCCCTTGTCACTATAATCCCATGATTTGTTGTGATGTGAGCTTCATTCAGCAATTGCCCAGGACTGGTGTTATCTAGAAGTGATGACAGTCGTTTCCAGATCAGAAACAGTCACAGAGATAAAGCAAAGGACAATCCCTGCCTAGCATTTATGACCCAAGAGACGGAGAAGAGAAGGGAGGAAGGCAATGGGCTTGTTCACCTGATCTCTCAACACTGAGTCAGCCTCCCATTTGTAATTGGAGGAAAAGCCTGATACCTGGTATTTCAGAGGGAATTAAACGTTTGGTCAGTCCCCTTCTACCCCAGGGCTATTGTAAAGATTAAACAAAATAATGTTTTAATACAGGCAAGAGTACAAGTTGTGTGGCTCTGTCATGTAGGAAGTCAACCCTTCCATCTGTTTTCCGAAGTTCATGGATCTGCTTTCATTTGGAAATAAGTAAAGAATATAGAACTCAGGGCCTTGAATTGATTGCTGTCCAACTCTTAGAAAATCCCAACTTTAAAAAGTGATATTTAAAGACCATCTAATGGGGCATGATGAATATCCTGAGTATTTTAAGCTCCATTTTTCTATCAGATCACTGGAAAGCTACATAGATATACCATTAGCTCAGCTCCTTATAGGGTGGTTTTCACTGAGTTGCAATTTCATGTTAACACATTTGTATTTTACCAGCAGTCACTATATGAGAACTATTGGGAGTTGAAATCACATAAGCATTTGTTGTAAAAATGGTAAAGAAATATCCTGTGGTTGTAAAAACAAGAAAAAAATGAAAACATAACTCTCGATTTAAAAAATGGTAAGGATTACTATCTATTGCATCATTCAATATCTCCAACAAAGATAGCCATATAAAAGATTCCACTAACATATAAGACTTTGTCCACCTTGAGAAAATGGTATGTTTCCTCTTTCTTAATGGTAAGGTGTCAGAAGGTCAGTTTCTCAGACTCACATATAAGCGATATTATATGATATTGCAAAGCATCATTTTAAGCAGCTTTTAAGCAGCATTAAGCTTTATGATGCTTAATGGCCAAAGGACTCAAAGTCAAAGGCCATTCATAGCAACAGTCTTAATTAACAAGACTAGGACACTTGTATGCTCTTCTTTGATGTTGATGATCTGTTTCCATGTTATAGAAATCTCCCTTTATCAGTCACCCACTGTGTGCCAAGCACTGTCCCCATGTGTTAACTGTGTTAATTAATTTAACGCTCCAAAACAATCCTAGGAGGCAAATGTTATCCATTTTATTTTATCAATTCTAAGAAAACTAAAGCCCAAGGTCATACAGCTGGTAAAAGGAAAAGCCAGAATTCAGACGAGGTCTGACTAAAGTTCCTGTTCCTTCCACTATCCCACGGAAACAGTCAGGTGCTGTTTTTATTATACCTTCTGTAGCCAGCCACCTCAATTCCTCTTGTGAAAGAATATAAAACCAATGAAAGAGAGTATGTGAAAATATTTTATATACTGTAAGTTATTATTCAAATGTAAATAACTATCATTATCCTTCAGGAGAAGATGCAGAAAGCTGGGCTGACGTCTCTGCTTACACACACACACACGTGCACACCAGCAGTCGGCAGGAAATGAGCTCCAAGTACAGCCCAACAGGAAAACACTTCTCTCAACATTAAAACTCATTAAACCATAAATGCGTGTGGTCCAGACACTCCCTTAAACATAGGTGTTTGGCAAGAGAGTGAGAAATCATCCCACTTCTAGCCTGCCCTGGGCACAGACTCCACTTGCTTCGGAATCAAGAAGATGCTGGTATTAAGTCAGCTAGGCCTTCTTTTCTCCCAATTCCCCTTAATCTCCTCTCCTTCCATGATGACCTTCCTAAAAGCACTATTTCAAGAGGTACTATCTTTGGGAGGAGGAATCATTCTTTCGAGTTTTCATATCTGACTCACCCACAAGTCCACAACTTTAGCTCAAAGTTCTTCAAAACTCTGAAACCCACGATATGCTTCTTTCCTATAAGTTTGATGGCCACACCCCAGGGGATATATATATATGCCTTCCCTGGTATTTCAGAGACAAGGATCAGAATAGCCAAAGTCAGAAAAGGGGACACTCCACCTCTAGTCCTCAGGCATGAATGGCTTTTTAGAAGTTTAAGAGGCTAGTGGTCACCAGCAGCAAGAAAATGCCAGGAGTTCTCTGGACCAGTGCTTCATCCAGGGACAGGCACCCACTCTACCTGCCCCCACCCAAAGTCTATAAACAAAATGTAAAGAATGCAACACAAATCTTCACAGAGACTGGCTAACAAAATAACACTCAATCAAATGGCACCAGGGGCTACTACACAAAGGGATCCCTTAGGGATAAAACAGTGAGCAGGGATTCACTGGGCCATCTCCCTAATACCAGCGCTACTTAGATCATCAAGTAAGTATGTCTCCTCTGGAGGCGTCCTGCTTCAACCCCTGCCCACATATCACAACTCTGTCCCTGTTCTTTTTTTTTTTTTTTTTTTTTTTTTTTTGCGGTACGCGAGCCTCTCACTGTTGTGGCCTCTCCCGTTACAGAGCACACGCTCCGGATGCACAGGCTCAGCGGCCATGGCTCATGGGCCCAGCCGCTCCGCGGCATGTGGGATCTTCCCGGACCGGGGCACGAACCCGTGTCCCCTGCATCGGCAGGCGGACTCTCAACCACTGCGCCACCAGGGAAGCCCTGTCCCTGTTCATTTTTAGTCCCCTACCCCATTAGTTTTCTCCCACCCCAACCAGTGGACAGTAATCTCTACTAGAGTACACAGGCTTAAAAGCTGCTTAAAATGATGCTTTGCAATATCATATAATATCGCTTATATGTGGAATCTAGGAGAATGGTACAGATGAACTTATTTGCAAAGCAGAAACAGAGTCACAGATGTAGAGAACAAACTTATGGTTACCGAGGGGGGAAAGTGGGGGGTGGGATGAATTGGGAGATTGGGATTGACATATATACAGTACTATGTATAAAATAGGTAACTAATGAGAACCTGCTGTATAGCACAGGGAACTCTACTCAGTGATCTGTGGTGACCTAAATGGGAAGACAATCTAAGAAAGAGTGGATGTATGTATACATATAACTGATTCACTTTCCTGTACAGTAGAAACTAACACCACATTGTAAAGCAACTATATTCCAATAAAAATTAATAAAATATACCACAATTGGAAAAAAAAATGTTTTGCTTTTTTTTCCACCTTGCCTTCTGCCACCACTCACTGTGCTTCCAATCTATTCCATAGTGCTGCTGCTCTGCTGTAAAGCAACTACCCCCCATCTTCCATCTCTTCACAGATGTATGCACCATCTCCTACCCTAACATACACCAGCTCTCGCTGACCGCCCTTTCTTCACCCTGGCAACTTCAATACCTATGTGAATGGACCCACTCAAAACCCCTGTCTCACAACTGACTCCCTGACTTCAATTTTGCTTTTGTCACCCATGCCTATGGACAAATCTTGGACCTTGTCATTGCCTGAGAAAACACATCTCAATCTTGTCCTCCAAAATCCTACTCCCTGACCACAATTTCCCTTCCTGCCTATCTCTTGGTCTTTTTACTATCCAACAGCTGCTCTTTGACCTTGGTCAGGTCACTCATCCCTTGAGCCGTCCTTCTTTTTCCTAGCTTATATCAGCCCACCTTTCTGTCCTTCCAGGCAAGAATCCATGATCCATCACACCCTCAAATCCCTGGCCCTGGTCTCCTTTCACTGTACAGTCGTCCCTTGGGACGAGAGGGACCCACCACAGATACCAAAATCCTCGGATGCTCAAGTCTCTTACATGGCGTAGTACTTGCATATAACCTATGCATACCCTCTCACGTACTTTAAATCATCTCTAGATTACTTATACCTAATACTATGTAAGTGATATGTAAACAGTTGTAAATACAATGTGAATGTTATGTGAACAGTTGTCTGTTTACATAGCAAATGTGTGTGGCAAATTCAAGTTTTGCTTTTTGAAACTTTCTGGAAGTTTTTTCCCTAATATTTTCCATCTGTGGTTGGTTGAATCCGTGGAGGCAGAATGCATGGATACAAAGGACCAAATGAAAGCCTAACTCTGGATCAATTCAATCATCAGTAATCTCTGTTCTTTCTTGAGGGCCACTAAAAATTGCTGGTTAGGAATCAGTATGTTGGGACTTCCCTGGTGGCGCAGTGGTTAAGAATCCGCCTGTCAATGCAGGGGACATGGCTTCGAGCCCTGGTCTGGGAAGGCCCCACATGCTGCGGGGCAACTAAGCCCGTGCACCACAACTACTGAGCCTGCACTCTAGAGCCCACGAGCCACAACTACTGAGCCCGTGTGCCACAACTACTGAAGCCCACGCACTTAGAGCCCGTGCTCCTCAACAAGAGAAGGCACCACAATGAGAAGCCCATGCACGGCAACAAAGAGTAGCCCTCGCTCGCCGCAGCTAGAGAGAGCCCGCGTGCAGCAACAAAGACCCAACACAGCCAAAAATAAATAATAAAAAAAAAAAATTTTTTTTTAAATCAATATGTCTCAACATGTCTGAAAGGTCTTTTACAGGTACATTCTGAAGTGTTTATGGATGAAATGGTATGATGCCTGGAATTCACTTGCAAAAATCCACAGGAGAAAAAGGAGGGGTAGTGGACAAGGACAGAGAAAAAAGAAGCTAGTCCAAGTGTCGATGACAGCTGAAGCTGGATGATGGATATATAGGGATTCATCTTCTATTTTCTCTACTTTTGTGTATGTTTGACATTTTCCATAATAAAAAGTTCAAAAAATAAATAACCGCTTAAGTTGAAGATTGATGGGGAGTAGTGCCAAAGGTCACCCACAGATTATCTGCTAGTTATAAAATGAAAGCTATAATTTCACAGTGAAGAAATTTGGCTTCCCCTACCTTAAGTAGTGACCAAATTTAGCAACAATAATAGTGAGGAAACCAGACGTTACATGCCTCTGATCTGCTGCACCATTTATAGTTTTTTCCCCCAAAATGCTTAACCTAAATCTAATTAAGCCTCTATATCTAATTTGCAGTTTACAGAAAATACAGGGGAAAGAGGAAGAACCTAAATAACACCCCAGAGAAACAATCAGACAAATCCATAAAGTGGCAAGAAAATTTATGTTAAAAAACTTAAGAAAAAGGAATGACTAAAACTGAACTCATCATTTCCCACTCCACCTCTAATAAAACACATTCCCTCCTGTACTTTTTCCACAATGTTACCCACGTTTCTCCAAGTCATCCCTGACTTTTCATTCTCCTTACTCTCGTCCAATCTGCCACCGAGCTGCAAATGCTACCTTCTTTTTTTTTTTTTTTTTTTTTTTTTTTTTCTTGCGTTATGCGGGCCTCTCACTGTCGTGGCCTCTCCCATTTGCGGAGCACAGGCTCCGGACGCGCTCCGGACGCGCAGGCCCAGTGGCCATGGCTCACGGGCCCAGCCGCTCCGCGGCATGTGGGATCCTCCCGAAACGGGGCACGAACCCGCGTCTCCTGCATCGGCAGGCAGACTCTCAAGCACTGCGCCACCAGGGAAGCCCCAAATGCTACCTTCTTAATGTCATATGTGTACCTCCTCCATTCCCCTGCCACTCTGACCCAGACTTTATTACTGATTGCTGGACTTACTGCAATAATCTCCTAAAAACCATCTCCTTGTTCCCAGTTTTACTTTCTTCAAATCTACTCTCTGCAATTCAGCCAAAGTGATCTTGCTAGCAAATTTAACCATATTGCTCCAGTGCTCAAATTCTTTTAGCGGCTCCACCGCCCACAGCAGTGCTTCCCAAAATGTGGTAAGGAATTGAATGGCAGGAACTCAACATCATATTACACAGAATTAAATGGCATGAAATCACAAGGTGATGGAGCCATTCACTTTGTAAATCTTTCAGACCTTCTCACTAGATTAAGAAGAAAGTCTCCACTTGCTGAGGAAGAGGGAGGGGAAAGGGCGGGGGAAGGGAGAGGGAGAAGGGGAGGGAGGGGAAGAGACATTCATAGGCAGCAGTATCTGGCAAAATTTCTCAACATTTTTTGCTTTCCTTGTATTTACTTTAAAACTTGTGTTCTGTGTATAGCAAGTTATATTGATTTTCCACTTTAAGAAAGTGAGACAATGTTTCCTTCTAAAATAAATTGAAGTTTGAAAGTTAGCTGACTTAAATATGTAAATAATAGTTCAGAGAGGCCAGGATAATATTGTGAAGATGGTAGGCAATGAAAATTAAGTCTGGGGAAAACTGCCCTACAGTTTTAAAATTTAAATTAATCTGTGTGATTGTGGTGATTTCAAAACAAGCTTAAAGATTGTTTGATATTTCTCTCCTTGAACTGGAAGGGCCTCTGTAAGTACCTCAAGGAACAGAATGTGGCCTATGTGAAGGTGCTTACCTTCCCAGGCTAGGTTAGATGGGGCCAGCAACCTCTGCCAGTCTCTAGAGGCGCCTGCTTCCCAGTCCTGAGCCACCATGCCGGAGGGGCCACAGGGAGCAATAATGGGAAGGCGGGTAGTAGGAGCCAGAGGGCTGAGGGGCCCCAGCTGCTTGCGTTTCCCCTGCTCAGGCACCACACATGGGAGTGACTGAGTCTTCTGATGAGTCCAGCCCAGCCACCTTCTGAAAAAAAGTACGTGAGAAGAGCCCAAGCAAGACCCCCAAAACCATGAGAGATGATAATAAAATTATTGCTTAAGCATGCACAATGTTTTGGGGTGACTTGGTATGCAGAACAATGGTAGATCCTGCCTTACAAGAGCTATTCCCTGACACCTGTCTCTACAGTCTCATCTGAATGCTGCTCTCTCTGTCCTACTATGCACAGAAAAGCTGACCAATTAGTAGTTATGTGCACATAACTTTGCACACACTGCTTCACTCTTCTCTGTCGCTGCATATGCTAATCCCTCTACCTGGAATGCCCCTCCTTGCCTTGTCCATTTCAAAAACAACGATTCATAGTGGCCAAAAGGTACAAACTAAAAAAAAAAAAAAATCCATTCATGCTTCAAACTCTGAATCAGCACTACTCCCTCTGTGCAACTTTGCCCTTATCTTTCTCACTGTCTTCCCACCAGTGACTGAATTAATCCTTTCCTCCCCGTGCCACTGGGATAGTGGCATAATTCTCACAGTAGTGTACTGACCTTGTATGTGTCTTGTGCAGTAAACAGCTATTTAGCTCCTCAGGGGCAGGGATTGTACGTCTGTATACAGCTGGTCCTCCAGGGCCTAATGAGTGTTTTGCTGATCTGAAGTACTCTCTCCTTCCGCTTCCGTATTTGTCTACTTCCACTAAAAACACTTCCATCTAAGCTTCTGGCTGACAAGAGCAGAGATGACGCCAGGTCAATGCTGTTCTCTCCTTGGCCTCTCACACCCTGACTTCCGGTTCCAGGATTTTACTTACTCTGACCTTGAATAAGGCTTTCTTTTCTGGGTTCACGACCCTTAGAAGCAGCAAGCCTAGGCTGCTAAAAGCTGACTTTTACAACACAATTGGGGGGACCTATTAGTTGAGTACCTGGGACATAAGGGGGTCCTCAATAAACATTATTCTTCTTCCTTCTCTCACTTCAAAAATCTTCCTTAATCTGTCTTCTAGCAGCCAAGTTTCTTCATACTTTTTCCAGCAGCTCCCCTCCCATAGTCACACCCTCCCTGGGTCTTAAAATCCCTTCAGACTTGGCCCCTGATTCTCCTCAGCACCAAACTGCACTTATTTAACAGGCAATTGCCACCCTGCTCCCACCTCAGCTAGGCTGAGCTCATCACACCAGGTATAATTTAAGAGAGAGTCTTTTATGTCACCATCTAGGTCTAGTGTGTCAAATTCAATCGCATATAGGATTCACTGTCAAATTTTCAGAAGGGGAGTGATGCAATTATTCCAAAACATTATGAAAAGGAATCTGGCTGTGTTGCGTAAGAATAACAGAAAACAAACAAACAAAAAAACAGGACTGGGAATCAGAAGACCTGGGTACAATTTCTTGATCTGAATCTCTCATTAAAGGCTTTTTTTTTTTTAATAAATTGAATCAGAAATGTTCCTCTATAAATGTTGCAGAAAATGTTTTCAATGGTTATGGTATATAATAAATAAGAAATATAAGAATTTGAATATAGGTAGCCTCACTCACTAAAAACACTAAAGTGAACAGAAATTTACAAATAGGAAAAACGGTTATTTTAGGTTTTTTATCAATAAAAGTTAATTCCTACTTCACCCTACTACGAACCTAATTACAGTCTAAATGTAAAAACTGGAACCATAAAAACACTAGAAAAAATTAATTAATGATTTTTATAATTCTAATGAGTGAAGAAAATTTTTCAAAGCATGACACAAAATTCAACTCAAAAGCCATGAAGGGGGGAAAAAAAGCCATGAAGGAAAATATCATACACTGACCTACATAAAAATTTAAAACATGTGCAAGGCAAATAATTAGCACAAAGTCAAAAATTAAAATAAAACAAACTGAGGGGGAAAATACCAGCAATACATATGGCAAAGAGTTCTAATGTAATATGTATGTAAAAGCTCTTACAAATCTACAAGAAAAAATAATGACCAAATACAAAACTGAACAAAGTATTTGAACAGAAAATTCACATAAGAATAAGCACAATTGCCAGTGAGCATAAGAGGTATTCAATTTCACTAATAATTAAAGAAATCCTAAATAAAGCAACAATATGAAAGCCTTTTTCACCCATCAGATTGGCAAAGATTGAAACACTCTGTAACACTCATGTTGGCAAAGGTGTGGTGGAAACAGGCATCATACTTTTTTTTTTTTTAATTTATTTTTGGCTGCATTGGGTCTTTGTTGCTGCGTGCGGGCTTGCGGTGGCTTCTCTTGTTGTGGAGCACAAGCTCTAGGCCCGCAGGCTTCAGTAGTTGTAGCACACGGGCTCTGCAGTTGTGGCTTGCGGGCTCTAGAGCACAGGCTCAGTAGTTGTGGCGCATGGGCTTAGTTGCCCCACGGCATGTGGGATCTTCCCAGACCAGGGTTCGAGCCCGTGTCCCCTGCATTGGCAGGCGGATTCTTAACCACTGCGCCACCAGGGAAGCCCTTCCA
>NW_006787051.1:2380753-2384687 GCF_000442215.2 Lipotes vexillifer
CAGGCGGACCCCCAACCACCGCGCCACCAGGGAAGCCCCATAATATACTTTTGATGAGAACTAAATTGATGCTACTTCTTTGGAAAGAAGTTTGACAATATTTACTAACATTTTAAACGAGCATAAGCTTTAATCAGCAGATCTTCCCTTCTAGGAATTTTGCCTAAGGTAATACAAGTACTCAAAGGCTTGGGCAAAGACAGCTATATACCGCTGTTTATTGCAGCACTGTTTATAATAGGAAAAACTGGAAATAACTCAGATGTCCATCAATAGAGCTTTGGTTAAATAAATTATGATACATCCACCTGAAGAAACAGAGTGCTGCTGTTAAAACTAATGTACTGACATGGAAAAACAGCCTAGGTAAATTATCAAGAGAAGAAATTTCAACCATTTTTTTACTGTGTTAAAATATATATAAAATTTGGGCTTCCCTGGTGGCGCAGTGCTTGAGAGTCCGCCTGCCGATGCAGGAGACGCGGGTTCGTGCCCCGTTTCGGGAAGATCCCACATGCCGCGGAGCGGCTGGGCCCGTGAGCCATGGCCACTGAGCCTGCGCGTCCGGAGCCTGTGCTCCGCAAATGGGAGAGGCCACGACAGTGAGAGGCCCGCATAACGCAAGAAAAAAAAAAAATATATATATATATATATAAAATTTGACATTTTAAGCATTTTTAAGTTTAAAATTCAGTGGCATTAACTACATTCACAATGTTGTGTGACCATCACCACTATTTCCAAACCTCTTTCACTCTCCCAAACAGAAACACTGTAACCACTAAGCAAGAGCTCCCAATTCTCCCCTCTCCCCAGGCTCCTGATAACCTCTACTCTACTTTCTGTCTCTATCAATTTGCCTATTATAGACATTTCATGTAAGCAGAATCACACAATATTTGTCCTATTATGTCTGATTTATTTCACTTAGCACAATGTTTTAAAGGTTCATCCCTGTTGTAGCATGTATCAGAATTTCATCCCTTTTGTGGCTAATATTCCACTGTACGTATACACCACATTTTCGTTCATTCATTCACGGATGAACACTTGGGTTGTTTCCACCTGTGGGACAGTGAATAATGCTGCTATGAACACTGGCATAAAGTACCTGAGTTCCTGTTTTCACTTCTGTTGGCTTTACACCTGGGAGTGGAATTGCTGGGTCATATGGCAAGTTTTAGCTTTTTGAGGAACCAAAAGAATTCAGTCCCTCAACAATTGCACCACTTACATTCCCACCAGCAATGTATAAGGGTTCTAAATTCCTCCACCCTGTCACCAACGCTTTTTTTTTCCTTTTCTTTTCTTTTACTAGAGTATAATCATTTTTTGTAAAAATAAAGTCAATGTATATACAAATGTATTGTAAGAAAAAAATTCATTGTTACACAACTGTTAACAATGATTATATTTCTGGGGCATGGCTTTACAGGATAGGTTCCTATTCAGACTTACATATTTTTCTATTTTGTAAAAGTTTTTAGGATAAATGTATTGCTTTTGTTACAAAAAAAGAAAAAAGGAAAACAATCTTAAACAAAAATTAGCCTGAGACAGTTTCATGCGTGCTTGCTAGTCTGAAACTGTAAGACCTCACAGTTCTTGTGCTGTGTATACAGCAATGCCCTGAATCAGCAGCAGTGAAAAGATCTGAGTCCAGTCCTAGCTCTGCCACCCTGGGCACTCAGTTTTCTCACCGCTATGCTCTAATGCACCTAGGACCGGATCAGAGTTCCCAATCAGTATGCCAAGGATGGGTTACAGCTGTGCAGACTCCATCAACCCCCGGGGTAGCACCAGAGCTCAGGGTTACCAGCAGCCTCCTCCTTTTATCCCAGTGCACCTTACAAAAATCATCATTTTCTGTGGGTGCAGGGATATGAAAAAGGTTGGGCAGAGGTAAATCAGGTAACCTTTAATATCCCTTCCCACACTGAAGCAGAATTCTGGACTAACGACGGTAACTAAGAAAAGAAGAGCCCTGGGACAAATCACTGACAAGTCACTGACCACGAAGGAGAGATGAAGATCCTCCCTCAAGGGGAGAAGCAAGCACAGGGAATCAAGAAATGAGAACTCCTCGGAAGAGAAGGCAGCTTGTATCTAATAAGTCTAATGTCTCACCTGAAGTCACAGGTCCTTGAGGAGATAGCCAGGAGCAGTGCCTGGAGCCATGCTGCTCTGGGAGAAGCATCCCGAAGTTACCTGCTTGGGCAGCAGACAAGCAAAAAACCTGACCTCTGTGGGAGGAGGCACTGAGGCCTGGCTAAGTGAAAGCCAAGTGAAATCCCCTGTCCAGGTGTTCTCAGCCTATCAGCTGCCAACTGTGGACTTTGCCCTTGAAATTCAACTCCCGGGCTAAAGAGATAATCTCCCAGGCATGTCCTATGTAAACGTGGCTAATCAACAGAACACACTCAACGCTGAGCCTGCCTGCAGTCCCCGAAACAGTCCTGCCAACCAGGTAGCTGTGCTGAAGGGCAGGGGAGGGCTTATCCTGCCATTAAGGTCACCTATCCGAAAAGAATCACATGCCCAGGACAGGCATTTTCCAAAAATCAGTCAACAGCTGTTTAGAGACAAGCACAGAGCTGAAAACCTCATGCAGAGGTGACAGGAATATCGTGAGAAGAGTCCTAGGGACAGGGCACGAACCTTGACCAGGCTTTGTGGATGTTATGGGGTTAGTGACCCAAGAGATTCTAAAGTGTAGACATGAAATTCTAAGTGAATGAAGAGGGCACACCAGTTAACATCTGGCCCTCTCACCCTCACCTTGAATCTCAGCTGCTGAGCCTGTTAAGCAGTGGTTCCTAACCTCCAGCAGCAGCAGCAGCAACTTAGAAACCTGTTGAAAATGCAAATTCTCAGGCCCCACATCAGACCTACTGAACTAGAAACAAGATTTCCAGGTGAGTTGGGGGCAGCTCACGTCTGAACACCACTGCTCCAAGGCCCTAGAGAGCTCTGTCATCTGGAGCACAGACCCTCCCTCCCCACCATCCAGACTTCCCTTACAGTCTGCTTTAAATGAATTTTGGGGAACTGGGATATTACCTCTCTAGTTACACCCAATAAGACAGACAAGTTTCTTCCCACTCCAATTCTATCTTCCACATGGTCTCATAGGTTTCTTTTCTACCAACTAAATCCAGTTGTGTTCCTTTCCTGCTTTCAGAAGAACAACGATTCCCCAATTCCTGGAGGGTTCAAACACTTCAAGTTCTGACCTCCACCAATCTTTTCGGCCTCCCGCTAGCTCATCTGTGTGTCGCCACTCATGGTAGGTGCGGGCTCAGTGAAGAGGTGCTGGAGATAGAAGCATTCTCTCAAGGAGTCTTTCCTAACCACAGAGCTTTTCCCTCAGAAGCAAAGTAGTTACTCAAACAGACAGGGATAGGGGAAACAGGAAAGCAGAATCCCATTACTTAAAAAAAGAAATTCCTCTGTGTGTCAGGAATCCATGTTAAATCTGAAATTCAATCCCACCCTGCTCTGCCCTTCACAAACTATTCCATCTAGCCGGTGAACCAGGCTGAACACAGACCTCATGAACACCAAGGACTGAAAGTTTATAAACACCCTATACATTTTCATTTCAGAATCCTCACCCTTGATTTATAGAATCCAAACAGGGTCAGTTCCTTGACAAAGAAGTATCTACCAACAGAAACTAGTCAATGTTCAATTCCCAGCAAGTGAAAGTTATGGCCTAACAAATTTCTTTCCTCAAACATTGCCAACAAACTTGAAGACTCTAAAAGAGACCTGTGGGGCTTCCCTGGTGGCGCAGTGGTTGAGGGTCCGCCTGCTGATGCAGGGGACGCGGGTTCGTGCCCCGGTCCGGGAGGATCCCACATGCCGCGGAGCGGCTGGGCCCGTGAGCCGTGGCCGCTGGGCCTGCGCGTCCGGAGCCTGTGCTCCGCGACGG
>NW_006787051.1:2384767-2416893 GCF_000442215.2 Lipotes vexillifer
GAGCCTGTGCTCCGCGACGGGAGAGGCCACAACAGTGAGAGGCCCGCCTAACGCAAAGAAAAAAAAAAATTCCCAAAACCACATTCCATCTTCTTACTACAAAATAGGGGAGGATCATAATAGGACATCTAATGAGCTACTTGTGGAGTACTGATCAGAAAGATCACTCTTCCTACCCAGGTAAAGAGAGGTGATTCAGGCTGTTTCCAAGTCTTGTCACACACCCCACCCTCTCCAGGTTTTGATATGCACTGGTGGTCTCAATATTTAACCTGGTACTCCTTTCAGAAAAAGATGGAAAAAAAAACAAAAACAAAACCTCACTCAACCCCACAAACATCCAAAATCTATCCTAGCTTCCAATGGACAGAAAGGAGAACACGACAGTAAACAACACTTAACAATTCAGGAAAAAAATGCTCATTAACTATTTTGGATAACTAAGAGGAGGTGGCATCAATCAGAGTGGGGATATAGAAAGAGCACATCCTTTGGAATCATACAGACTTAGATTTGGATTTTAAGCAAGTTAGCCAGTCTGAGAGTTCCTCAGCTGTAGATAGCAGAATATCAACAAATTCATTCATGGATTGTTGTGAGAATTTGCTAAAATGATGCAAGTGAAAACGCCTAGTAAAACACAATGTCTAGAATAGAGTAAGCATTCATTCTACTAATGATATACCACAAATCTAAAATCTAAAGAAATCTTTAAAACACATATTGATCCCAAGAATTATGCAGAATTGAATTATATTTATTCAACTTCCTTTAGCTAATCATTTATGTGTCTATCCCCACTCCAGCTCCCTTCTATTTCCCCATATTTTGACACCTTATCCCTAGTTGTGCCACACCTAGAATATAGACCCCTCATACTGGTTTTCCAAACTCCTTACCATGGCCAAAAGGCTCTACCTGAACTAGCCTCTACCATCTTATACCCCCCTACATCCACCTGCCCCCTATATTCTAACAATGACGACTTTCTGTTCTCTCAACATGCCAAGCTCTTTCCTACCTCAGGGGCTTTGCCTTGCTGCTCCCTCTTCCAGGAATGTACTTTCCCCAAATCTTCACATTCACAGCTTCTTTTCATCCTTGAATTTGCAGCTCAAATGTCATCTTCTCAGAGAGGTCTTCTCTAACTTCTCTTTTGAAAATAGCTATCAAGTTCCTGTTTCTCGGGCTTCCCTGGTGCCACAGTGGTTAAGAATCCACCTACCAACACAGGGGACACAGGTTCGAACCCTGGTCCAGGAAGATCCCACATGCTGCAGAGCAACTAAGCCCGTGCACCACAACTATTGAGCCTGCACTCTATAGAGCCTGCGAGTCACAACTACTGAACCTGCATGCCACAGCTACTGGAGCATGTGCTCCGCAACAAGAGAAGCCACTGCAAGGAGAAGCCAGCACACCACAACGAAGAGCAGCCCCCACTCGCCGCAACTAGAGAAAGCCTGTGTGCAGCAACAAACACCCAACGCAGCCAAAAATAAATACACAAAATAAATAAATAAATAAATATTTTTTTTTAAAGTTCCTGTTTCTCTCTCTTTTATATCACCATTATTTCCTTCATGGCTCATATCACCATCTTTATCTCATTTATTGATTTGTGTGCTTTTTTACTTACTGCCCCCGCCATGACACAAGGACTTTGCTGTGTTAGTTACCTCTACATCCCCAGCATAGAGAACTGTGCCTAGAACAGGATGGATACTCAATAAAGATGTACTGAATGAATGAATAAATAAAAAGTTTCTAAACAAGAGAGGCAGAGTTGGACACCCTCCCTGCCCCCCAGTGGGATCTCAAGGAAAGAATGTAAATTAAGAGAAAGGGCTGGGGAGAAATAAACCCTTAGGGAACACAAATGGATAAATCATCCCAACTCCCCCACTGACAATAACTGCTATCGGGGCCAGGACGATGTCGTAAGTGTTACAATCTCCACAGCTTTCTTTTTCTCCCCACTAACTTTTCTTATTGTGGTAAAATACACATTAACTCCATAGTTTTCTCCTTTAGTTTCTTCAGTTTCCCAGGGCTCAACTTCTTCCAGCAAAGCTATGGAGACATGGGACCTTGGGTATTTTTCAGATGAAAAGGAGTCTGGATAGCACTGCTTTTGAAACTCACCTGGGTTTACCAAACAGATGTGGGTTTTGAGATTTAAAAAAAAAAAAAAAAAAAAGAAGCTTTTCTACCTCCATTTAATGAGATTTAAATACAACAAAATTTTCCAGTTGTTCCTCATTGTTTTCTTTTTAATTTGACCCCTGCCACTTCCCTTTGGGCACTTACGCAGCGTTAAGAAAACCCACCGCCCTTCTTACCACCAGTATCCTCACAGCTGGCTCTCCCAGCACAGTTGAGCAGTAACCCAATCCTGAGCAGCAGTGATGACTCACAACCCAGAGAGACCGGGTCCCACAGAGGACAGTGCTGCCCACTCCATTACAAAAACAGCAATTTATCTGGCATTTCCACTTATGTTGGAACCCAAAGGGGTGAGTAAATCTGGGGGTTAGAGGGGGGCAAAGAAAATAAACTTCAGTGCTCTCTTTCCTTTCTAGATTCCAAAGCCTCAGTTCTCTGAGTTAGTGAAGTCACAGACTGCAAACCAAGGCCACTGACATTGCCAAGTTCAACTCAGCTACCCCAGGTATTTTCCTTTCGCATTCAAATACCACACTTCTTTATAGGTGCCAGGGTCAGTCAGGTTCTTTAATTTCCTTTCCCTATTTGCATCCATTTGCCAAGTGACAAAGTATAGGTACACATGGGTCTGACCTTCTTATTCTTAGATCCCTACAAATGAGTACAAGGCCCCACCTGTGGTTTCCACACACTGTGGTCTTCACTTCTTTTCTTTTTTGGCGGGGGGTGGGGGGGCGCTGTATTGGGTCTTCAGTGTGGCGCGCGGGCTTCTCATTGCGGTGGCTTCTCTCGTTGTGGAGCACGGGCTCTAGGCGTGAGGGCCTCAGTAGTTGTGGCGCACGGGCTCAGTTGCTCCGCGGCATGTGGGATCTTCCCGGCCCAGGGCTTGAACTCGTGTCCCCTGCATTGGCAGGCAGATTCTTAACCACTGCGCCACCAGGGAAGCCCTTCACTTCTTTCAATCACTCCTTCAGAACACACGATAGGTCAAAAATTGCTAATAAACTAAATGAGGTAGGGGAGTCTGACATAACTCTGTGCCAAGAAAACTTATCTCCAGTAAGGAGTGTAAGGCATAGCGTTGGTAGCTGGAAGTACCATCAAGGCTGAGCGTCTCCTGACTGTACAGGGAGCTACTGTAGAGACTGAGCTCCTGCCTCTGGGAGCCTACAGAAGCAAGACTGCGGAAGAAATACAATGTTTGACCCTAATCCAAAGAGTTCGGTCTTCTAAAGCAAAAGGAACCTTAAATTATAAACAGGCTCATTCCAAGGGAAAATCTGTGAAGCACCTACTCCCAGGAACTCCCCATTCTGCCCTAGGCCAGCCTGGGGTCAGCAGGCCCATAAATTGGCACTGTTGATATGACCTTCCCAGACTCTAGCTCAACAAGAGATAACAACAAAGCTGAGAGCTTTGGTAGCACTCAAAGGAGATTTAAGGGACTTAAAACATGCTGCTAAATATGGCAGCAAAAGTTCCTGTTTCTTGCAGTTGAACAAGGAAACCTCTTTATAATTACACTTGTAGATAAGATGCACCAAGCGGTACTACTCCTTCTTGTGAGGAACAGGTTAGAACCTCCCCGTCCCAATCCACCGCTCCTCCTCCGGAGACCGGGGGCAAGTCTCACCTGGTGCTGTGGAGGCAACGTGTCTCCTGGAAGATAAAGTGCCAGGAGCTTCTTATACAGCTCACTGTCTTAGCCACAACCATTTGCCTGGGGATAGTCACCACTCTTCGTTCCCTATCTCTCTCTGCCCCTGAATTTACACTCTCCCTCAGCCCACTTCCCTTCTTGCTCTTTTGCCCAGGGCTCTGCCACAGAAGATGCATTACTCATCAGAGAGGGTCCTTTCAACCTAGTTGCTCCTTTGTTCCGCCAGATTCCCCCTCTGGTTTACATAATTCTTTACAAAAGCAAGGTACAAGAGCTATGACCTCTGTACTGACAGGGGACACTTACTACTGCCCTGCCCATACTAGATATCTGTCCAAGACATGGAGGAAGGGGATAGCGCCTCACATTTCTCAGCAGAACAAACCGGACAGACAGACTAGCCACTCAGAATCAAAGTCTGCTTGGCTTACAAGGGAATAATAAATATAATTTTAATGGCTCACATTGCATAAAGTGCTAGATACGAGGTGCTGTTCTCAGCACTTGACATTTAGGCCTCACCAGGACCCTATGAAATAGTACTGTTACCACCTCCATTCTATAGAAGAGGGACTGGGGCATGGGAGGCTGAGTACCTTACGCAAGGCGACAGAGCTGGGATGTGGCAGAGCCAGAATGTGAACCCCGACAGCCCGACCAGGCTCCAGACATCACTCTTTCATTGGATGGCTCTTCCCTTAACACACAGGTTTGTCTCTGAGCACAACTGGCTCACTCCAGACTCTAAAGGAGAGAGGGTCTGTCAAAAAACAGTGCCAGTTTTCTCCACTGAGAGAAGGAAACAGTGTTGGCCGCATTTATTCACAGAGCTGGTCTAAGTCTTTACAGCAGAACAAATGAGTACTCCAAACATGTGTTGACCAACATTTTTCCAGAGGCACGAAGTGAAACCACCACCTCCTTTCTTAATGGCCTGGGAGACCTTCTAACTTACCAAGGGCTAGAGCCTCTCTGCAAGTTGTTGCAACCAAGCCCTATGCAGCTGAGAACAAGTTCCCAGTCTCCAAGTTATAGGAACCAAGGCAAAATGCTTCCTAGAATCCAGCTGATGGGGTTAAAGTAAAAAGTTACCCAAATATGTTTTTAAGCATAAATTAAGTATGTTGGTCAGTCTGAGGAAATAAAATGTACCAAATATTTTACTTAGCTTCATAGGACTTTAGGGAAATCTAGTTGGAAAGATAAGATAATGCATATCAAGAGTCAAGTCAGAATGTCAACGAAAACACTCAGTCCAAACCTCCCACTTCCTGGAAGAGGAAACTGAAGCCTAGAGAAGCCAAGTTACTTCCCCAAGGTCACCCAGCAAGTCGTAGCTAGAGCCAGGACTAAAGCTCAGATCTGCTTACTACCTGGCCAGGGCTCTTTCTACTCCTGTATGCGGGCAGAGAAGTTCTTAGGAGGGAGAGATCTCTAACAGCAGAAGCAGCTAGCATTTTTTTTTTTTTTTTTTTTTTGTACATGGGGCTCTCACCATTGTGGCCTCTCCCGTCGCGGAGCACAGACTCCAGACGCGCAGGCTCAGCAGCCATGGCTCACGGGCCCAGCTGCTCCGCGGCATGTGGGATCTTCCCGGACCGGGACATGAACCTGTGTCCCCTGCATCGGCAGGCGGACTCTCAACCACTGTGCCACCAGGGAAGCCCCAGCAGCTAGCATTTTTTGAGAGCATATGTGTGCCAGAAACTAAGCTAAGTGCTTTATGTAAATTATCTCATTTAACCCCTGCAACAGATCTTTAAGATGGGTAATATTACTCCCAATTTACAGATAAAGACACTAAGGCTTACAAAGGTTAACTCCAGAGGTCCACAGATAGTAAGAGGAAGCGCCAGACTATGAACCTCCAGAGCTGGCTGCAAAGCCTATGTTCTAAGCTGGGTCTTGAAGGATACAGGACAGAATTCATGGAAGCAGAGGTGAGGAGTGCTAGGGTAGCCAGTGTCCAGAGCACTGAGAGCAGCTTGGGAAGGGCCTCCAGTGCTGCGTTAAGGAGGACCTCAAGGTCCTACCTGGGCCAGCCTGTAGGAAAGGGGCAAGCAAGAAGCAGTTCTAGACTCCCATGACTGTGAAGGGTAAGCATCCTACAAGAGGGTAAAGCTGAGCCTATGAAGCTGGGTTGAGAAGGACCACGTCAGAAACTCTGCTGGGGTCTTGACAGAGAGATGAATAAAGTACAAAGTATACACTCCTTCTAAAAGAAGAATATGATTTGACTTCCCTAGCATAGTAACCCCAACCTGATTAAGAGATGCCAGCCTTACTCTCTTCAAAGAGCTGCTCTAAGCTGATAATAATAATGGAAAGCACTGAACATTTACTGTGTGCCAGACACTGGGCTGAGAGCTTTACGTGTATCATTTCATTCAATCCTCACCACAACTGTAACAAGCTAAGAGTTATTATTATACCCATTTTACAGATGCCTCACAGAAAACTGAGACTCAGAGAGATTAGATAAATTACCCAAGGTCACACAGCTAGTAAAGAGTAATGTCAGATTCTAAACCTATGTTTATATGACCCCTGAGTTCCAGCCCTTAATCACTTCACTACACTGCATGTAAGATACTCTCATTATGTGCAAATAGTTCCATCAGAGGTGCTCTAAGGCAGCACCATACACTCACTGAATATCTAATAGTCACTGAGAGTTGAACAAACACATTACAGGTTGACTCACTTAAAAGCAATCTATAAAACTCAGTTGTCAGAACTCCATAAGGGAGCCTGTGTTCCAAGACATGAATGAACATACCGAAATCAGTTCCTCAAACAAAGCTGAAGAGTTCTAGAAACTAGCTGACTTTATAGTTTTCTTTCCAATTTTCCCATTTCCCTTTCCCCGTTCCCCACCCCCTGCACACACACACCATGGTCTGACACTGTCAGAGAAGCCTCGAACACCCTCCTCCTATTTCCAGTCCTTTAGTGGGCTCTCTCCCATTACTCAAGCAGTGCTTCAAATCAGAGTCTAAGAGTTGGACCCTCTTCCTTTTTCCCAGTCTAAAGCATGAGATAGCCATTAACCCTACCATCAAAACCTAAAACTTCAGTAGGTCTGTGTTTCTTCTCAGTCACACGGACGGAGGCTCACACTGGGGAGGAAATAACTATACAGCAAGTAATACAATATATATATGGGATAAATCCCACACTCGATACTTCTTTAGATCCTCCCCAGCTCTTGGCCCAGACCCTCTGTATTCACTGACTAAATGGGTAAACAGACCAAGAGAACATATGGGCACCAGAGATGTCTCTGAGCCCAAAGAGCAAGTGAACAGGGGTGTTGACCGCAGTGCCAGCCGCCCCCACCCACTCCTGCCCTCCCAGTGCTTGTTAGGACCTACACAATACTGTCTCTTTGAGCCCCTGGGGGCGGGCCGGCATTCTGCTGTATCACCAAGGCCTCCTAGGTCAGCCCAGGTACACCCTCTATCACCCTTCCTGTCCCTGAGAACTACCCTCTCCTCAATCCCCCTCCCAGGGCCTCTCTCCTGTTCCTTCTAGTAATCTTCCTACTGCTTCAGATCTTGTCTCCCATAACCCTATGTTTATCTCCTTTTTCCCAGGTTCAAATAGTCCTTCATCCACTGTGACGCTTCCCATTAGCCAATCTCCAGCTCACATACAAATCCCTTCAGTGACAAGTCACACAGAAAAAGAGTCTGGATCTTTGAGAAACAGGTGGTTTCATGACAAACTCTTAGGAACAGGTCAGCTTTGGTTAAGAAGGCTTCATACCCTGATTGCATATAATTCACCCTTTATAGAGACAGTGCAATCTAAGATTCAGGCAGTTTTCAGAGAAGAGTATTGTGATCATTTCAACAGCCCCTCAACAGCAGTATACCTGAGCCAAAAAAAATGAGAAGGGATCTTTGGAGAAATCCTTCAACAAGGTAGTCTAGACTCATTCAGCATCTTCCTCTCCCCTCAACACACACATACACACATGCAGGCCAGTTTTCTAGGGCCCATGGCTAGAAACAGAGACCCTGGATTTTTTCTATCAGACGATATCACGTGGCGTGTTCCCCTCAGATGGATACACCCAGCATTTCACCCCACCCACCTATTGGGACAGGTGCACAGAGCAGCTTCTCCCCAGCATAAAAGAGATGCACAGTCTCCCTCCCTACCCCCAGAAGAAGCCACTCACTCGTGCAAGTTTTCCCACAGAAAGAGAACTCTCTGCAGACCATGCCAGGTGGTCATTTTTTTTTTCTTTCATGCCCTCCTGGCCCCTTTTCCACTTTCGCATGGTTCCTGCGAGGCCCCCTCCCCACAGCCTGCTCTCCCAAGCTAAGGTGGAGGGACAGAAGGCAGACAAGCCAAAGCCATGCAGGGCTGCTGCCTGGCCTCCCCCAGGCTCCACACACGTTCCCTTTGCTTGGCTGCCTCAGCAAACTCTCTTGGGCCCAACATGAGAAATCAGGAGTCTCCAGGGCAGTGACAGGTAACAGCTAAGAGAAGCAACAGGATGACATGCTCTCAGCCTCTCAGTCCTGCCAGCCTGCAGGGAGGTGCTTTGGACAGCCCAGGACTCAGCTCCTCTACCTCTCTCAGGTTCCTATCTGCCGGAAGTAGTTCTTAGAATCAGGTGAGGTGGGGACAGGGCGCAGCCTCTCTTAGTCCCGGGCCAGCAGTGTGGCTGTGAGATATGGAGTTGTGGTGCCCATCCAAATGGTACACCCAAGCCCTGCATTCCAGGGACAGGGGCAGAGCCAGCAGAACTGAGGACGGCCTCGGCCTGTCCTCCAAAGTATTTCAGAATTGCAACTTCCCTGGGTAACTGATTATTCTAATTTTACAGAGAGAAGGAGCCCAGGGGGAGTAAGTGCAGGAAGAGGAGTGAAGGAAGGGGGAGAGAGGGAGTAAGAACAGGAATGTTACTTTTTCATCCTTAAGGAACATGGAGGGATCCGATTTGTGACTCAGCTCTGGGAAACTGGACTGACAAGGAGTGGGGAACAGCTGCAGCCCCAAGCTAAGCTGTGGACAGCTTCCCCTCAGGCTGGAGAGGCTGCTGTGACAAGATTCACCTGGAAAAAAGGCTCCGTTATTTAAAAAAAAAAAAAAAAATCTGTTCAGGGGCTTCTTCCAAGGCACTACTCCAGGGCCTGGCTGGCAAGTGTGCCCTTGCCCTACAACAAAAGCTGCGGCTGCATGTGGGGTGCCGGCCCCTCCCCATGTTCCCACCTAGTATGCCAGGAGCCTCCCGGAGTCTCTGAGGACAGAGCTGGGTCGCCCTTGTCCAGAGGCTCCACTCCCCTGCTATTCTGTTCCTTGCACAGTCCCACGGCATATCGAGTATCTCTGCCCGTGGAATTCCCACTTCCTTGTTTCTTTCTTATTTCCCTCTAAGCTGTAGCCACAGGTTCCTAAAAGAGCTGCCCAGCCCCCAAGGACCTTTCAGAGCAATAACACTTCCTGCCAGTTAGAACCCTGCCTTTCAAACCCAAAACGGGGGAGAAAGGCCTCCCTGCTCACTCGAAACAGTTTCCCCAGCAGAACCTAACAGGATGAGGGAACCAGCCCTGGCAACCAGTAGCCTCTCTTCCAGCTTCTAAAATCTATGACTCCGTAAGCGCCAGGCAGCTGTGGGAAAAGCAAAGGGTCTCTTGGAATCCCTCTCATCCATACTGAAACATGTGAGTCCGGTGACCCAAGGAAAGCTTCATCTCTGAAGGATCATTTATGGCTCAAAGTCTACAGTGAACATCACTAAACTTCCCAACCCAAAGAAAAGCACTATTTGTTTCTTTTCACATCTTGAAGAAGTTTTCAAAGGATTTTCTCATCTTTACTTATAAAATGCAAAAGAGAAGCAGGGACTTTATAAATGGGAAAACCAGAACAAAGTGACTTTCCAGAAGAGGGAGAGACCATCCCTCAAGTGTCAATTCATAACATCTTACATTATATAGGACTCGACTTGTTTAAAACTACTTTCATGGAAATTATTTCATTTGCTCCCCCCCAACAGTCCTATGAAGGAGCTATGATCATTATCCCCATCTCACAGCCAATAAATCTGAAGGTCGTAGAGGTTGAGGGTCTTGCCCATGGCTACCTTTATGTACGGTAAGTAGCAGAACCTGGCCACGGTTCACGTCTCCTAAACCCAAATCCATTATTCATTCTGCTACACCAAAAGAAAGATCATCTGCTAGCCCTCTTCACATGTGCGGGAACCATAAAATTGGAGGAGCTGCCCAAACACATCCACACGAGTAGATGATAACTGAGATCCTGGATTTGCGTTGTCCACCGAAGGGGGCACTGACTCAGAGAGGCCTCCTCCTCACATCCCCCAACCTGAGTCCCAGCCAACAGCGCCATGCCACATCCCCCCAACCAAGGAGAGGAGCCCTGGAGTGCAGTGAAAGGAGGCATCACTTTAGAAGTGGCCCGTCTGAGGTCCAGGGCCATGGAGTTCGCCCTTATGGAGCCTCGGGCCACAACAGTGATGCAGCACACATGTCCACATTCAGGGAGCCCGCTTGGGGACATGGCCAGTGCTTTCATTGGCAAGCTGACCCGAAGTTAATCAGAGGGCCCCCCTCATTGTTTGCCAGAGTACAAAAGACATTCTGTTCAGAAAGTTCAAGAAGAAAAACCAAAGAGCCAGGATGGCAGCTGTTCCCTCATCCCACAGAGAAACCAAAGGCACCCACCAAGTTTCCTGAGGCCCAGCAGTAAGTTTAAGATATAACATGGCTGAAGCGGAAGCACATCCGGATGGGTCTCCACTGCAGGGAGTGTCCACGGCGTTAACCCTCCTGATAAGATCACTGACAACCTTAGCTACCTCATCACCTATGAAAGTGCCTTTCTGGAACAGTCTCCTCTCCTAGGCCACAATGAGTTCACCGCACACTAGTCCTCTGGGTCAGAACAAGTTTTACCGAAACATAGGACAAACAGTGTAGAAGGGGCGTGCGGCATGGGCACTGCATTATATGCCCTGAGATTTGGTTAAAATATTAACCAAGGAATCCATTCAGCACAACCACAGCACTTCACGTCTCCTCAGGTAACCTAGCTCTTAGCAGCAGCTCACTCTGAGATATCTGGATAAGAAAAACCCCCTTGCAGGTCCCCCAGCCCCCAGACACCACCTGCCTCCACCCCATGTATTTTCTAAGGAAAGCCTGTGATGGACTTTATTAATGAAGGAGGACAGCTTGCTTCTTACCAAGCTACCTGGGGGCCAGAGAGAGAGACCGACCCCGGTTCACATATCCCTAGGACAGTCCCTCTGTCCTAATAACTACTCCGGAGAGACCTGGAGCTCACCACAGGCTCCCAGCTGAGTTAATTAGCTTTTTTTTTTTTTTCATTAGGTCAGACATAGCAGCACCAAGAGACAAAACAGACAGTGTTCACTAGAACAAACCAAGCCACTCAAAAGACACTGGAGTTTCCATGTAAGAACTATAAACACAATGCTGGAGTGATGATAACTCATTTTTTCTACATAAAAGACCCTTCCTGTAAAATATCCTGAGCCTTTGTGCTAAATAAAAGTAAGATGATGATTCCTATAGTGAAGTCTAAACACCTCAGGTTCAGTAAGAGTGAGATCAGCTAGATCTGCAAAGTCAAGAAAATTGGCTGTTTCCCTCCTCCTTAAGCTAATAGAATCCAACTGTTGGAGCATGACATCATTCCTGAGCCCCAAACCCCGAGCACAGAGTACAGACACTTGCCTGCCTCCCAGAAAACAGCCCAAGACTGGCCAGGAAAGGAGGAAAAACAATCCAAGCCCGGAGCTGACCTTACCTGAAAGTCCCGGTGCTTTCCTGCCCACTCCATTCTCAGCAGTTTGGCTCACACCACAGTCTGTTAGGGAGCCCAGGGCCCCCAAATCCACTCGCTCCGGCTCGGATACCTGCTGCGAGCTTCCCACGGCTCCTTCCTCTGACCTTTCGTGGTGCTCCTTCCAGCCAAATGAGCGGAGCACTGCTGGCCGGCCAGGCCAGTCGTCATGGAGACCCTGTTCTCGCCAGCGCTCGCTCCCGATCTCTCCCTCCCTCCCTCCCTTTCTCTCTCTCCCTCCCTTTCTCTCCCCCGACCCCTCCCTCGCTGTCTCCCTCTCTCTCCCTCAGTTCTGGGAGGCTTTCACGAAACAGCACTGTCTTTTGATCAGCTCGGTCTCTGCACGCATTCCACTCCTCCTACCTCCCTCCCAGTCAGACAAGGGCTCTGGGCTGCTCCTGAGAACTCGCTTCAACAGCTCAGAGGGGAGAAGGGAGAAGACAGTGAGTGGACTTGTGCTGCTCCCCACCAGTTGTCTCATTTTTTTATAACTTGGAAGAGTCCTGGTCAGGTGGGGAGGGAGCTAGCTGGAACACTTGGAGGGGAAGCAAGCCCTTCCTCTGGGTCCTGGAGTGAGGGGAGGGTAGGAGGACCCAGATGCACTGCCTCGACTTGTTTGTGCGCTTGGGATTTTCCCCGCAGCAGCTGAGGCGGAAATGCATTCACCTCCCTGGAGCTCGCCTGGACTGGCCTCTCTTCTTACCTTGCTGCCTGCCCAGGCCGTGGTGATGGCTTTAACCAGTGCAGGGACTCATGGTACTAGTGCTGGTGCCAAAGCAGTTTCTCATCTTCCTGCAATGGAGAGGAAAGACACCAGGTCAGGTCCAGTAAGCGTCCTGGGCAAGTCAGAGTCACAGCCCAAGCAACAAATGTGATACAAATACAGCCTAAAGCCCAGGCTTTCTGTGAGCTGTCGTCATGGCCAGAAATAATATCAGTGCTGTTAAAGAGCTAGCACAGTGCCTGGGACACAGCAGGCCCTCTAAGTGTAATCCCCTGATGCATATTTCTGCTTTGTAATATATTTTTTTTAATATTTATTTATTTGGCTGTGCCGGGCCTTAGTTGTGGCATGTGGGCTCTAGTTCCCTGACCAGGGATCAAACCCGGGCCCCCTAAATTGGGAGCACGGAGTCTTATCCACTGGACCACCAGGGAAGTCCTCTGCCTTGTAATATTCTTTTACATGCACTATTTTGTTCGATCCCCAAAACCTTTTGAAGTATACTGGATAGATATCATTATCACCATTTTATAGATGGGAAAACTAAGGCTCAGAGGGATCGAATATCTAGTCCACAGTTACAAAGCCAGTTTGGCAGTCGAAGAACTAACAGTAGAGACCAGTCCGCTGCCCCCTAGTCTGGTACTTTCCTCCAAGGTACACTGCCATCTGATCTTACAAACTAACAGCTTTTTTGACAGCCAGTTATGAGATACAAGGCTGGGTTCCCTGGGGAAGATAGAGACTCCTTCTAAGTCGTGATCAGATAGGCCCTACTATCATCTTTTAGCCTGAAGGCTCTACGATAGCCTCTATGAGATGTGAAACATACAGGTGCACAGATTAGAGGAAAAAATTCCTGCCCTATAGCTATAAATTACCTTACACTTCTCCAAAGTACTCTTACAAATCTTGGCTCATCTGTTCAACCCAAGAGCCCCACAGTTAGGATTGGTATTATCATACTAATTTAACAGATTTTTTAAAAAATCTAAAAGAGAGGTCAAATAACTTGGCCCAGGTCACAGAACCAGAAGATAACAGATCTAGAAATAGTACCCAAGCCTTTCAACTCTCTTCCGTATATTAAGCAGAGTAGCTCCAAGAGCACCAGACAGAGCAGGGGTCAGAAGATCAGGCAGTGCCAGGCTCCGCAAGAGCCATGTGCCTCTGGGCAAATCTCCTAGCCTCCCAGTTTCCACCTATAAAACCTGTCCCCTGGGCAAGTGACAGGGCTGGGATGAGCATGAAAAGATGTGTGTGAAAGCATTCTCCTTCAATCAGGCACTGAGCTAAGAACTCCATCTCAGCTGCTCTTCACCACAAACAAACAAAAACCTGGGGCAGTTGGTATATGCCCCCAAGAAGAGGCTCAAGGAAGACATTTTTCAATGTTGCTTCCTAAAACCGTGCTAGAGAGATCCTGATGGAATCTTTAAGGCTGAAATCCCTTGCAGAATTTCTGTGTTTTTCACTAATGTCCAATATACCACAAATTTCTTAAAACAAGATTTTAATTCAGTGGAGTTTAAAAGGTAAATATATGTCAGGAGGTGAGGTAGGAGGTGTGTCACAAAATACAACAGGAAATAAGAGAATGGCACAAACCCTAGGTGGGGGGGGGGCACTGTTGCTTCAATGAAGCAATCAGAGCTTCAAAGAGGGCATACTCAACCACCTACTAGAAATACCCAACCCAATACCCCGACCCAAGTACCAACTCAGGAATTCCTCATAGGCCCTAGTGTCCCCCACCCCCATCTGCAAAGGAAGACAAGATGAAACGGCAAAGGGCAACACCATCAAATCACCGAACTTCTCCCCCATCCCATTCCCAACAGGCAGCCCTCTTCTCTCCTGATGCCCAAAATGCACATTCCACTTGCCCAGTCTCCATGATGAGAAAGCAGAGGTGATGCCCATTCATTTCTACAATAAGACAATAGTCACAGTTATAATATTAATACCAACTAATGTTTATTGAGCACCTACCACATGTCAGGCATTCTTCTAAGCAGCATGAAGGGACAAGGTTGAGTACTAAAGCTGATACAAGTCAGTCTCTAAAGTAATGCGAACTTCAAAAAGCCCTCCAGGCCAGACACAGAATGCAGGCCATGCTCCCCCTAGTGGCACACCGGGGTTACAGCGGTTCCTTAGGGCCCTCCCTTGGGGGGACCTGGTAGGGACATAGTAAGGGCCGCGTTAGTGGGAGAACTGAAATCGCTGCTTGGGTGCTGCTATTGTGTATAAGCTCCTTGAACCGGGCAGAGCGAAAGGGCAGTTGAATCCTTCTGCTGCCTCTGCAAGGCGGGATTCAGATCAATCCTACCTGACCTTTCCGGAAGGATAGGGCTTTTACAGCCGTATGTGGTCTGGTATCTGCTGGGAGGCCCACATGCAGACTTCAGCCAGAAACCCAGGAGATATCCTTGCACATCCGTACCTCGCACTCCCTGCAGCCAATCCACTTACCGACTCCAAATAATTCTACTTCCAAGATTTCTCTCTTATCCGTCCGTTTTCTGCACCTCCATTGCCACCCCAGTCTTTCCCCTTAACCACTGTGCAAACCTCCTAATCGCCCCAGCTTTCACTCTTGCCCCCACACCTCCGTTCTCCACAGAGCTGTCTGAATCACCCTTTTACACCAAATCATGTCATTTCCTGCTTAGCACACTTCAATGGCTTCCCACTGCATTTAGGATAAAATCTGAATTCTTACCAGGACCTGTAAGGCCCAGCATGATCCTTCTCCAGCCTCCCCTCCTCTCAGCACATTTCCTGCCCTCCCGCTCCGGCTGCCAGCTACACAGGCCTCCTTTTAGTTCCCCAAAGTGTCAGATCTTCTCCAGGCTGCTCCCCTTTGCCTGGGACACTCCCCCACACCCTAGTCTTCACCCAGCTGAATCGTACTCACCTGGCCTCAACTTGCCTCTCACCTCCTCAGAGAAGTCTTTCACGATCCTCCAGTCTAAATGAGGACTCATCCTCCATGGCACTTACCATATCCTGCAATTGCTCATTTGTGCGATTACTTGCTTCCCCCCTGAGTTCCTTAGGAGCAGGAACCTTGAAAGTTTTGCTAACCACCATATTCTCTGCATTTAGTATAGGGCCCAGCTCACAGCTGGCACACAATAAAAACCTGCTGAATGAAGGCATAAAACCCCCTTTCTTCCTGTCCAACAGGAAGAAGAAACTTAGAACAGCCATTTCACGTCACTCATTGTATCTTTTCATAGACTTACAAACTATAATTACATGTCTTTTCCTCATGTGCCTTGCCTGTGGGCTCAACCAAAAATTCCTGTAAAGTCTCCCTGTGGTTTGTTTCCCAGAACTTTCCTCGTAAGGTCACTCTTCCGGGGACGTGCTCCACGGTTTTACAGCCTTTCCCAGTCCCAGAGTGCCCACTCACAGGCACTCCAGCACCAGTGTCACTGCCAAACCAAGTGGGATGCAGGAATGGCTCAACGCCCACAGATGAGAAGGCTCTCCCGGGTCAGCTCCATTCAAGGACAAAAATGTTTTCTCTCACCTCCACTGTGCAGGTCACTGTGCTTACAGAAAATACACTTTTACTTTAAAAAGTCATCTTATGTTTTATAATTTGGAGATGGGTGTGAATATTGTTTGAAAAAATGTTTTTCCATTACTAAAAAGAAACTGAAAACTACTGTCTGGGGGAAAAATAATGAAGGCCTAAACAATAGCAACAGCAGTGCGCCTAAGCCCAAACCCCTCCCGTGACAGACATGGCCACCAAAATCTGAAATCCCTTCTGGCTTCCTCTCCTGCCACACTCCCCCACGACCACCACTCCATTACAGGCACAACCATCACCCACCAGCTGGTGCTCTGAAAACTGCATTTCTCCTCTCCCTCCCCAGCTGCTCACACTGTTACCTTTTTCTGAGTGCCTCTCCTTCCCTAACTAGCAAAACCAAATGGCCTTCAAGACCCAACTCAGTCATCACCTCCTCTGTGAAATATTTCTTGATCTCCTGGCAGGATCTGTTTGTCTACTCTGCAAGCCCACAGCAGTTTAGGATGCCTTTATCATGGTATTTATATCATTTTATCACTGCTACTTGCACTCCCTCTCCCCCACAGTTGTGAGCCCCTTGAAGTCTATCTACTTTCATATTTCATTCAGAGTGGGCAACCAATTAATGTGTTTAATAAATGAAACACTTAAAAAGACTCTTTAAAAAAAAAACCCACAGAAACAGCTGCCCCCTCCATTAGATGAGGGAATTTGAGTGGATAGATTTACATAGTCTATCCACTCAAATTCAAGAGAAGAAAAAAAATTTATATATATATATATTTTTAATATATATGTGTGTATATGATCATTAGGCTCTAGATTTGATCACTAGAAGAGATTATAGTCTTTTCTCGCCCCTTTAAAAACTGAAATGCCAAATCTGAAAACACAGGAGCAGAATAAATCTTTTAAAGTCACTCCTTACTTTGGGATCATTGGAATTCAAGAAAAGAAAGCTGTTATCTCAATATTACTGGCTGGATCCTAGAATGCCTAAGAGATGCAGTATAACTTCAGATGCCTCTAGGGAGCCTAGCTCCCAGTGCCCACCAGACTGGGGTCCAGCAGCATGTCCACTGAAGACACCCAGTTCCACCCATGTGTCCTGCCCATTTTCCTACACTGGGCTCTGGTTGCCATGTGAGTAGGCAGGTTTACACAAGAGCTCTTTAGGACTTTACAATTTTCCTTTTCTACCTCTGAGTGGCAATGTGGTTAAGAAGGGAAAAACTAAAAATTCAGGAGTAGAGAAAAGAGTCATCAGACTGGAGTCCAGGTCCTGGTTACAGGGCGGTGAGATCCTGAGCAAGTCCCTGTCCCCCACAGGGCCTCTGCTTTTTCCTGCATATAATGAGAGGGCTATTGGGCTGCTGGAACTAGCTGTTCTCCAATGGTCCCTTCTAGCTTCAATGTTCTACTGCATTGTTCTTTGGCGGTCACCCAGACCCGTGGTTCTATCCTAGTCACCTAGTCCCCTTGCTTTCTGAATGAGTCCAAAGCAGCAGAAAGACTTCTTGTTTCAGGAGCTACAGAGCCTCCATCTAATCCTTTCAGCAGAACCCCATGGGGCTCTGGAGTCGTCTGCTCGGGATCAGATAGAAGAAGACCATCACCAACATAAGGCAACCTTTCCTAGAGGAAAAGATGGGAGATTCAGACTCCCTGCCTAAGAGCAGCTGGCCTAAGAGAAGAAAGGCACCAAACACAGGGTGGGGAAATTAGGAAATGGCCTGGGAAGTGCCTGGAAGAAAATGCAGCTCTGCCAGGGACTCACTCCTAGCCATCAGTCTGAGACAAAGCAGCCTTTACAAAGCAGAAGCACTGGCAACATCTAACAAAGTTCTCTTGGAAGACAATCTGCTTACTGCCAATCAAGCAGTCTCTTCATGGGCTCTACCAGGGCCTTTGCATCAACAAAACAAACGCGTTCCTCCAGATGGCAATTCCAGCCCTCCTCTGCCTGGGAGCCACGGCCACAGCTGGCAGGACCTCCAGGGCGCTGGCCACTGCTACACATACTTTGCTTCACAGCCTTCCTGGGAAAACAGAGAAATACCGATTCTTTGCTCAAGTCCTGGCATTTTATGGTAGGAAATTCTTCCAGGTCCTTATTCCTGACCTAATCCCACCTGCCTCCGACCCTTTTCCCACCTACTCCCCTCCGACCCTGAGGCTCTGAACTCAGAAAGTGTGGGCTCAGCCTATAATTATCCTAGATCCCACTGCCCTGTGGTGAAGCGGTTGCTGGACATCTTCATGCTGGGTTGAGCACACTCTCCTTCTGTGCGCCAGCCTTCCGGCCCCAGTCCACCTCCACTCAGCTCACAACCCTCAATATGAGGCTCAAAGTTCAGATCCCCAGGACACAAGGTACTCAGTGCCTTGATCCAGTCCCTCGGAGTATCTGTCACAGAGTGTATATATGGGCTAATTTCTGGACTCTCTCAAATCCACAGGCCCCTGACCACTGCCCCTTGTTAAGTCCAAGCATTTTAACACTGGGCCACATAAACACAGTCTTGGGACCAAGGAGGCAGTATCCCAGACCCCCTCTAGAAGCCCCATTTACCCTTCCAGAATGGGCTTCTCATGTTTACTTGGCTCAGAACTCCAAGCTCAACCAAGATCTTACCCGTCATGACTAAAGCTTCAGGATGAGGGAGGTAGGGTGCAAAGTGAAGGAAAAGGAGATGGAGGAATAAGAGGAATGTGCACTCAAACAGCTTTTCCATGATATAACCAAGAAAACACCTTGAGCCTCAGAAAGGAGTACCCCTTAGAATAAGATCTGGGCAAAGCTGTGGGAAATGTGGGTCCAGCCATATCACCTCCTCCATACTGTCTCCCCTTATTTTCCCAGGTTGGACTGGATTCTCTACCTCCACCCCCTGTACTCCCTGGGACAGTCTACTACTCCTGCATCTGCCGTGTTCATATTTTAGTGATATTTAGTTCATATTTTCGTATTTTAGTGCACCAAGGCTCGTCCAGCTCATTTCTCCTACTAGCCTATGTCTTAACTCTGAAGCCTAGTTTAGGGTTCTGTACCGAGTACAATTAATAAATTTTTAACATATGAACCTAAGAAACCAACCAACTAATCGATCTAACAAATAAGGGATCAACAATATCACCACAGAACCTAAACCATTTGGTGCTTAGCACCTCAGGGTGGTCCAAGGTTTTCAAGGTGTGGTACATATATACAAGATGATTACAAGTGGTATAAGAACATTTAAAAAATTTTTAATGCTCTTGTATTTATCTTAATGTGTATTTTTAAAAAAAGATAACCAGCTATTAACTCCATTTTCACTGAAGCCATTGAGTAGACCAATGCTAAAGAAGGTATATATGTTTTTTGTTTGCTTTTAGTTTTGTTTTGCTAAAATTAGTGGGTAAACCTTTAAAGAGAAATGGGATACTTACGCAACCTCAAAGTATCTCTCTCAGAATACATATTAATTACAAAGGCAGAAACAGGGAACTTGTCAGTGGAGAAACCTGGCAGACATTACCTTCACCAAGTGATCAAAGTTAACATTATTAGTAATAAGTTACACTGACATCATGTACCCCTGACATGAAGCAATGAGAAGTGCACTGCACTTCTGTGGTGTTCTTCCCAAAAATCCATAACCTTAATCTAATTATGAGAAAACATCAAACAAACCAACTTGAGGGACATTGTATAAAATGCCTTCCCAGTACTCCTCAAAAGTCTCAAGGTCATAAAAGGCAAGGACAGACGGAAGAACTGCCATAGCCTGGAGGAGACTAAGTAAGACACAACACCTAAATGTAATGTGGGATCCTGGATTCCATCCTGGAACAGAAAAAGGACCTTAATGGGAAAGACTAATGAAATACAATTAAGGCTATAGTTCACATTATACCAACATTCATTTCTTAGTTGATAAGTATACCATAGTTATGTTAGATTAGGGGAACTTGTACTGTCTTCGCAGACTTTCTGCAAGTCTAAAATTATTTAAAAATAAAAAGTCTTGTAAAAGCTAATTTAAAGATAAATAAATAAAAGTATATATGGTACATATCATAAACATGGGTGAGAATGACTCAAGTTTGAGAAGCAAGAGTGGCCACCCTTCAAACCCTACCTCCAAGGAAAGCTGCCCCAGAATAAGAAGAACAGCTGTAGAAGAATATTTAGTAAAATGGGAAAGTGTTCAGTTTATATTACTTGGAGAAAAAGTAATTATCCCATTTTGTTAAAAAAAAAAATATATATATATATATATATGCCACATATATAATGCATAGAAAAAATGTCTGTATTGAAATAAAGATAACCTATCCTGAACCAAGTACAGATGGCATTTATTAAATAGTAAATGGGATATAGCTTTTGGAAAGCATCTTGGCTAGATCAATTAAAATGCTCATATCCTGTGACTCAGTGGCCTCATTTCTGGGAAGCTGTCCTAAGAATAAAATGCCCAAGTATGAGGGGAAAAAATGCATGTTCCCAGCATTATTTATAATAATGAAAATTAGAAACAAACTCCATGTGAGTCATTACTAAATTGGTAAATGTCAAGTGTTTTTTGACCATGACCCATACTAAAAAATAAGTTTTATATAGTAATACAGAATGTGCATGTATGAGACAGCGTGTGTGCACGTGTGTATGTATACAAAACAGAATCAAAAAGTTTCTGCAAACAATACTTATCTCTACTATGTGTGATGCTCTCTGCCATTTTCTACCCTAATCTATTTCATTAAGAAAACAAACAAAGCTTGTAGAGCCCCACGAGATTGATTCCCCATCCCACTAATGATGACCTGCAGTCTGAGAAACACTGCACTAGATGGATAATTGTGCAGCCATTAAAAGAAGTGACTACAATCCACAAACTGGTAACAGTGATTGGCTCTAGGGAAAAATGATGACCTGCAGTCTGAGAAACACTGCACTAGATGGATAATTGTGCAGCCATTAAAAGAAGTGACTACAATCCACAAACTGGTAACAGTGATTGGCTCTAGCGAAAGAAAAGAGAAAGAATGTAGGAGGAAGATTTGCTTTTCACGCTACATCTTTTTGTACCTTTTGAATTTGCAATACATACACGTATTATTTATTTAAAAAGTGACTGTGAAGACTTTAACAGTATCAGACAGTGCTAATTTTGCATGACAAAGCTATAACTACATTAAAATGTAGAAAACACATACAAGCGAGAAAGGAAATTATACCAAAACAATAAACACATTAGCAATTTTTTCCTTCTTACTAAGTTCTAAATATACCCCACGGTTACTGTTTTACTTCTACAATTTAACATATATTTATTTTCTAAAATTAATGCAATTATTGGCAAGGGTACATAGGAGATTTCAAAGCTAATGGTAATGTTTTCTGTATTAAGCTGGGTGGTAGATACATGAATACTCACAGTTAAACTGTACATATAAAAAACATATACTCTATATTTTACTAATATTTTTAAAATGAAAGATTGCAAAAGTGGACCATTTTTTCAGGTCTGCCTCTCCTCACCCTCAAACTCAAGCAGACACTCCAACAAAGTGTGGGATAGGATTTAAAAGCATCAGTCAAATGGATACCTTCCATTTTTGTAAACAGGTTGTAACACGTTAGAACCTGGCTTCTAAAGATTTCCATTTAGAACTTTGTAGGTGGGCTAGTTTCAGCGTTCCACTTTGTAGGTGGGCTAGTTTCAGCGTTCCATTCACACTCAGGACTCTCTTTTAGTGTGTTTTCTTGATTTCCCTTCCCCCGCCCCCACTAAGCCATTGTTTATGCCTTCATATTTTAAATCACATATAAGCTCTTCTGAGCAAAGGGACCATTTCTTATTCATCTTTGAATTTCCAACAGGCTATAATGCAGTGTTTTCTTTACACACAGCAAATGCTCAATAAGTATTTATTAAATAGGCAATATCATAGGCAAAACTCCAGAACAGAGTATATGAAACACAAAAAGTAGCAAGGACATAAAGAAGGAAGCACTGATCACTGGAGATTAAATAAAGTCATGCTAAAAAAGTCATTACTTTTATTTAATAAAGTTAACATGGAATTATAGTAGAGAATAAAGGAGATAATATATGTAAAACACTCAGCAATAGATAGTAAGTGGTCTATAAATAATAGTCTGGGGGTTTAAAAAATAATATGCACACATATTTACCTAATATATATTTACATATGATATATATTATGTATCACATAAATAAACACATACATATGCACACACATATATCAAAGAATGCCAGGACACAATTTATCTGGACTTCAGAAAAATCTCTCTTGATCTTATGGATAAAACAGGAAGGCACTGGCAGTAGCACCATCTGGTAACTCAGGACAGTTGGGTCCAAATGGAAGAGTAAAATGGATCAGTATCGACTACGAAGGAGTACTCTGGAACTCCTAGAAGTCTGGACATTCCCATCTGTTCTAATCCTAGCCTGGTCACCCTTTTTTATCAATGACTCCGGTAAGGCGTGCTTATCAAAAATGCATGTAACAAATTAATTGAGGGAAAATTAACATATTAGAGATAATTCCAAAAAAAAGGGCCTCCACACACTTAGAACCATAGGTTAAGTATAACAATATTAAATTTTAAAAGGACAAAAGATATCATTTTACACTTAAGTTTATTAAAAAAAAAACTGCATGACAACAGGATGAAAATGGTAGAAGTAAATTTTTGTGACTTTCTGTTTGAATAAAAAAAAAAAAAGAATGGTATAAGTGAAAGACACTTGAGGAATGGTTCAATATGAGTCAACTGATGAGTCCCTGTGATTTTGAGTTTACTGACCGACATACAGAATCCAGATCAAATGAGGTCCATGTCTTACTTTGCTCCATTCTGGTTAGAACAATAGTGTATCCAGGGGACACACACTATATTTGCAGACCCAAGGGTAACAGGAGCCCTAATAATGTCCCAGGCAAGTATGCTGAAGAGAAAAAGAAAATCAAGTCTGTGGAGTCCCTTAAATTGAGAAATAAGATAACATCTCTGGTTCATGAAGCTCTTAAGTCCCCCTACAGAACAGGAAGATAAAAAACTACCCCATGACTTACTCCCCATGGAGTCATCTCTGGGAACTAGTGGCTAGATGAGATAAAGAAAGCTCACAGAAAGAAGAGACAGCTGAGCCCTGCCTGATCTGCCCTTTGTGCCTTCCACCACTCACATCAGAGCCTCTCATTTGAGGCTCTGACCATCCAAGTTCTAGTGAGGACGCTGAGAAGCTCAGGAATCCAAACAATTCTTACCCATCATCTCCCCAGACCATGGTTCATCATATCAGAATTACAAAGTGATGTTTTTAACCATCAGAGTGAATTCTTGTGGATCTTTAACCTTCTATACTAAGCTGTCATCTGATAGCTGTTGTGAGCAAGGACTCGGCTTTGACTGTTGTAACTGAAACATTAGACAGTAGGAATGCAGCAGTTCAGCTCCGTCAGGCATTGCTGGGACGTATACATACCAGCGTATCTCCCGTAATGAGAAACTACAGTGCTTCTAAGGACTTAAGAAGAATCAGGAGGAGAGAAGAGCAGTGGCCCCTCAAAATTCAGTTCTTATCCTAGGGACATGGATGGTGGCCCTGGTCTACAGATGAGTGTCCTACTAAACAAACTTCAATGTCCTATGGTAGAAGATGCCATTTTTTAAACCCTTCTCTCTCTTTTCCCCCAAGGATAGGAACCTAGAAGTGTCTAATTTATGCAATGATTAGCTCCTTCCTTAACAATACGTACACTAGGTGCATCCCATTTTTATGTAAAACAGAGCTAGTCTGCCTTTTGTATAAAAAGAGGTGCTTATAAACGTTCATTCACTTAGAGATCAACTCAGAGAATGGGTGAGATGATGAGAGGAAAAACAGAGGAACGTGGAGGGAGAGAAGAGTGCAATTTAAGATCCTGAAGGACAGAAACAGGAGGAAGCTTGTTTGGAAGTCTGAGAATAGCATATCTGGGGGAATTCCTGAGCATTACTCCCTGGGATGTCAAAGAACATATCTGAGTACCACTTAGCCTTTGAAGGAAAGAAAAAAATTCAGAAAGCCTATATTCCTTACCTGGGTGAACACGATTGTCTATACCCCATATAACGGGTTAGCTGACGCTGCTAATGACAGCATTATTAGGAAGAGGGCAGAGTAAAACAAACAAAAAAACACACAAAAGGTCAAGGACTACTGTCCCCAGCACAGCAGTTGCCAGCAGAAGACTTCTTTCTCACAAGCTGTGGGACTCCAGAGCTATAACTGGGAGACACTGGCTCTCCTCATACCCAAGCAAGCAAAGGAAGTCAACCATGTTAAGAGTCCTCAAGGTGATGCAAGACTGCAGCCACTCATCATCGATGCAGATAACATCTGCAATCAGTGATGCAGGGACACTCATCTTCCAAGGAAAAGGCCCACAGGAGCTGAGGAGGGGAAATTTACTCAGGAAAAATCCACCAAGAAAATGAGGCATGACTGTGTCTATGTGCTTCCAAGAGAGTAACCACTGCTTATTAAATTAGTGTTCCTCTTCAGACTCAGGATTTCCCCAAACACAGCCCACAGAAACATAGCCACCAGCCAATCACGAAGGGTCAGAGACCCAGAGACAGCTGTGAGAGCTGTGAGAGGCGAAGAGGAGACTAAATTGGGCTGCGGAGGTTTGCAAAATGTTTTTAAGGACAGTGAAGGTGACCCCGACTCTATTTTTCTTTCTTCAACCATGATCTCTCTCTCTCTGCTGTCTCCTGCTGTATGGGGCGGTGAGAATGAACACAAGGAGGGAGATCAAGAGCTCTTTGAATAGAAAGCAAGAACCTGAAGGGTAATTGACTGTGGAGGTGAGGGAGGGTCCAGAATCACTCCCAGATTCCGGCTTGATCACTGAGCACCAGCCACCACAGCAGGGAATAGAGACAAAACAGAATATTCCAAGGTGCTATGCTGTAGTCATGTCTGAGTTTAACCAAGAGAGGAAGTTGCTCCAACACAGGACGTTATCTAGACAAGACAGACAAGAGTGGAGAGAACAGAGATGGAGGAAGGGGAATTAGACTGGAAAAATAGTTAAGGAGAAAAAATAAAAAAGGAAAGGAAGGAAAGAGGAAAAGGGAAATGGAGAGAAGTGCACGCATGCGTATGCGTGTGTGTGTGTGTGTGTGTGTGTGTGTGTGTGTGTGTGTATTTTAAGAGGAGGTGGGGAGAGGACGTGGATAACACAAACAGCCATAACTCTGCAAATACTGAGTTCAAATATGGGCCACAGCCTACTAACAGCAGAGTGTGTCCTCTTCGGTAGTTAGGTTCTGGGGTCAGCGTATAACATGAAAATCACGTGGAAACAAATTACTCTTGAAATTCCCTTAGAAAGGCACCACCCTGGAAACCAGCCACAGTCTCTGAGGAAACCCAATTCAATACTTTTCATATACATTATTTTAATGCACTCTTAAGAATCTCAGAACTAGAAGGACCCAAGGAGTCCGTCCTCCTTATACAGTGGTTCTCAAAAAGAATTCCTAGTAGTAGAACCACTGATCTAGTCTGAAGCTTCTTGAATAAGCTTCATTTTGCTCAGAGAGACTGGTAATCACCTAATGTCACCTAACTAGACAAGACTTTTCTCTGACCCCAGACTCCTTCCTCCATGCTTCTCTTGTCTTAAATTTCCCCTAGGAGATAGAAGGCCAAGATTGGAGGTCCCATTATACCACTAAACAGTTGTGTGAGTTGGGAATAGTACCCTCTCCTTTCTTGGCTCTAATCTCCCCATCTGGACAATGAAGCCAGATTAGATGAACTCTAAGAGCCCAGACAACTCTGAGATACTTACTGAATGAAAAAGTGCTTTGAAAAGCACTTCACAAACATAAGATATCGTAATGGTCAACTCTCACGGGGCAGAAATGTTGGCATCCTACGTCTTTCCCCTCAATTTTACCCTTAATATCCCATGTCCAGGTCCTACTTATTCTACTTTTGAATATTCTCTAGGATTCACCCCCTTCCTCTCTATTCTGGTTGCGTACGACCCATACTCTTTGGCGGGTCTCCTTACTGCCAATCTCTGTCCTCTCCAAAATTAGCCTACTCTCTTCCACAAGAGTGCTTCCCACGAAATTCCACTTTCGCTGCATCCCTTCCCATCCCCTGAGCACCAAGGCAGATCGTCGTTGCAGGGACCCTGGAAAGCCACACCCTTTCTAGGTCCCTGCCCTTCTCCACAAACAGAACACCTCTCCTTTGCTTATATAAAGTCGATCCAACCTTCAAAGATCAGAAAAGATCCTGCCTCCACCAAGAAAGTTTTCCTATAGTTTTAAGAACCTTCTTATTTCTGAACTATAAACACATTCACAGTTAGTAACCAAACACAGTTAAGATCTCTATATTCTCTATTTGTTTAACAAATTTTGTCTCTCCCAATAGATGATAAATTCCCTCGGTGAGACAAAAAGCTTTATATAATATTTGAATCACAATGTTGGTTAAGCTGAAAACTTCAGCTAGTATTATTGACGGTTTGATGGCTGAAAAGCAAGATATTTTGCCCTTGACCTTTCGCAGGAAATGTTGGGGGTGCGGGGAGTGGGGAAGGGAAGGGGTGGAATCAATACTCCCCCAACTCCTGAAGTACCTTCCCACCATTCTCCCAACTTTCACCTATTCTGTTTGAACCCTCTATCACAGGTTCAAATCAACTTCTTCCCTAGGGATGAGTCTCAGCACATCAGAGCAGTATATGCTCTGTAATATTTAGTTATATTTAGACAGTTATATTTAGCTCCATTCGTAATCCTGATCAGTCTTGATCAGTCCGCATGATAGCAGCAGCTGCTTACAATCCCTGACAGTGATGGGAAGGTAAAGGCAAGAGAGAAATGCAGAAGGAGGAAGAGCCAAAAACTAGCAGGGATTTTGTAATATACATTTCAGATTTGGGCCCTTGAGGGAGGTCTGCTTCAAATTAAGCCCCATCTGTTCTCAAGCGCCAAAGAGGCAGGACGTCCATGGGAAGGCTCTGTAACCTGTCAGCACATAGACACCTCTACAGGCCATACCACTGAGGACTGCAAAAATGCTTCTCATCCTTAGGGAGCCAACAAACTGGAGGTGGGGACTCTGACTGGCCATCCCTGCCAAGGGATGCTAACATGTGCTGTCACCACCCAGAGTGTCAACGTAACCAGACTGGAAAGACACCCAGAAGACAGATGCTCTTACCTGCCTCTAAGCTCCTTCCCCACAAAAGGCATCTGCTGCACCCATCTCCAGAGCCAAAGATCACAGGAAACCGAGCACTAATCTTCCTCCACACCCCCTTCCTTCCAGAGTGGCAAGGAGACAGGAAAGCAAGTCAGAGAAAGTTTTAAGGAGAATCAATACCACACCGCACCCCATGAAAAGCTAGCTCCTGGTCCCAGGACTGCAAGAAAGGGCAACTCCACATTCAAACTCCTGGTTATCTCCAGGGGCTGGTCTCCATGGAACTGCCCTAGCATTCTGCATCACAGAGGCATGAAGCAACCGCACCCCACAGAGCCCCAGAGGCAGAGAGTTAGGCAGAAAGGAATGCAGACGGCTTCCCAGAAGTGCCCAGCAGAGAAGGAAACCAAGAGCTTACCACAGCTTCCTGGGCCCAGAAGGGGAGGAACTAGGCTCTCAGAAGAAAGACTTCAGCAGCTCAGAGACCTTGAAGGTCCTCATATCTGAAAGCCCAAAAGAGGAGAAAAGTACCATAGTGGGAAGACGCCTGGACAGAACAAGCCTGGGCTGGCCCCAGGTGGCTTCCAGTAAGCAGTGGCTACGCTGAACGTGAGCAAGAGTCTTAGAGAAACCCGAAGCTATTGTTGGCCCCAAAGGAACCCAAGGCAGGCCTGGGATGGGGACGTCTGAACCACCTAGTATAAGTTTTGCTGGTGGCTTTACCACCTGCCTTCCATGCAGGGGCTTCATACAGCTGACAGGAACACAAAGCTAGTCAGCAGATGGGCTTCATAGGCTCCATGAAGTTTTCCTACAGTGCCTCCCAGCTCTGTTGTCTTTGTCATGCTCCAGAGGACACAAAGCTCTTCCATTCCTACTGTGAGTTGTAGGCTTCCCAAGGAGCCCCACCACAGTTCCCAGAAACCCATACAGAGGCAAGGCTGAGCAAAGAGGAAGATCTTCCCTGCAGACGTGCTTTCTCCAATTTGTCACATATTATGGCTTTGTGAGGCTCTGTTCTAGGATAAGCACAGGGGAAGGGGCAGAACATAGAAAGGAGGTGATCGGAACACCCTCCTGTTGTATACTAAGCAGCCACATTAAACATATCAAACGAAAATAATCAAATAATTTTAACTGAAAAATGAGTTAAATCATAAACTGCTTTCCCTTCCAAGAAAAGGGAAATTCCTAATACAGATTCCCAAAAACCCAGACAACGTTTCTCCTTCTCCTCTCATATCTAACCCCAGTTTGGAAACCTCATCAGTTGTCAGCATTAAAACAAACTACACACGGACACACAGAGACACACGCGTCTGCTCAATCCTCAAAGCTCTGTTCCCACAGCCAAGGTTACAAGACCCTTTCCAACTTCAGGTCCCTGTGGGGACAGCAGGAGGCAAGAATTAGACGAAGGCTTTTCCCAAGCAAAGGCCTTGTCTCCCAATAGGATTGGGGGTGGCTTTAGACACCCCCAAGTGCAGGAAGGAGGCTGAGCACCTGGAATCCCCCCTTCCTCCACAGCACCAGTAAACCAGCTGACGTCATCTCTCTGGTAGCCACATGTCTGCCTCCCAGCCTCTGGGATTTTGCCCATCCTCACCTCAAAATTGCAAAATAAGTGTCTGGAGCTAGTTAGTTCAGTTACTTACAGCCTGGTACCAGTGAGACAAAGGTGAAAGGTTTGCTCCTTATACAAATCATTAGTTTCACCCTGCCCTGTGGCCACAGGTTTTACTCCCGTCCCTTGATCAAAATGCATGCTGCTTTTTGCAGAGACGAGACCAAAGATGAGCTCAAACCATCTCTGGGCACCACAGAAAGAAAGACAAAGGAAGAGGTAATCAGTTACGGACCCACTTCTTTAGAACTACATGACATATACTATCCCCAGGCAAAAACATATGGATAAACTTTCCCACTCTAACAGGAAATTCTCAGTCACTTGGAACCTAGTAGAGCTTGGAATTTTATTCAAAAAATTGTTCCATTTTCCTGAATTCTTCGTTCCACAAAGAGATGCTACAGTTTACACACAGAGCACAGGGACATCATCAGTTTTCATAAATTGGCAGCAGATTTATCCCACTGGAAATAGACACAGCTTCAAACTAGAAGCTTTCCATTTAAGACCTGACACAGCAACACAACAAGAATGTATTATTTCCTACTCAAGAATAGGAGCAGATAATTCAATTAACTCCACTAAACAACATGTTTCAAGAACGTGATCCTGTCAGAATTGGATCATGATATTCAAAGTAGGGGGACGTCTTCAGGCTTTAAGCTAAAGTATTTCCTGAAGTTACACATAGCAAAAAAAAAAAAGAGAGAGAGAGAGAGAGGGTAAGAGAAGAGCTTAGTCAGGCATGGCACACTCCAGTACCTCCAGCTGCCACGCAGAGACTCAGACCAAAGGAAGGACCCAGCTTTCCTGATGGAGCACCAGGCCTCCTCTGGAAGCACTTTTCTTCCTCTCCATATGACAGGAATGGAGTCGGCCCCTTCCACAGCAATATCACCCTTAGGGGCCAGAGGATGAAGCCTGTTTTTGCACTGAACACTACTTTGTCAGTCAGTCACCTTTACAAGTTGAAGAAATTTTCCCAAAGAAACAATGTTAGATATGGTAGCTGCATGCCCAAATAGGCTCATTACTGAACATGGCTAAAATACTATTTATATAAAGATACAAGAAAAATTACCTGTGTAAATAAATACTTGCAATAAAACAAAAGAGAAATAAAATTAAATAATTTTTACATATCCCAAAATTGTGGTCCTGGAAGAAGGACATATTAATTGAAAGACAGGTATTTTTAAGGGTTCCAGAAGGTATTCACAAGGACAAGACTGATAGCACTCATTCTTCACATCATCTCATTCCACTCCCAAATGTGTGACTTTCCTTTCCAAAGTATTCTCGGTATCATGCTTATCAGCCATGACTGGGGCTAGCTTTCACTCCACAACCAAAGAGGGAAGGGGACAAGGAGAGTATTTCTTGAGGTAACTACACAACACAGGTAGAAGAGAAAGAAGGTTAAAGAGGATGTGAGTAGGATTTGAGAAACACCCACCTGAAGGGGAACTATGAGCTATGACTCGTGAGAAACACGGAAGGCAGAGGGTTTGTGAGTATCCAGGGCTGGAGCGGCAGGGAGGATACATCGGGCATTATGGTGACAGCTATCAGTTGGGCCATCTCCCTATGACAAGTTGGTTTAAGAACAAGTGAGACGGGGGAAAGTACCAAATAGCCAGACCTGGGCTCACAACTCTTATCAAGCCCCAGATCAAACCATTATTTCGCCCAGACGATGCTGGCATTCACAACAAACACAACTGTAGAGCCTATAGGAAATGTTTATGCCTGTTCTCTTGGAGCTGGATGAGTTGGAGTACCCAGCTATCTAAAGGAAAGGAACTATCTCAGAGCTCCACGTCATCTAGCTCTAACAGTCCCAGTAAAGCAGAAGGCATCCTCACTGGTGATGTAGGGTCAGCATGGAGTCAGAGCATATAGAGTAAGTTTAAAATAAAAAAAAGAGAAAGAGAGAGAGGAAGGAAGGAAAGAAGGAAGAAAGGATGGGAGGGAAGGAGGAAGGAAGGAAGAAAGAGAGAGAAAGGAGCACTGTGGTGTATGTCACAGGAACTTAAGATAAATTAAAGGATTGCAGAATAGCAAAGAAGGTCCAGTTGAACGCATACAGAGTCAATTATGTAACTCTTCCCCCCAGAACTACTCTACTCAGTTCCATGACTTTCCCTAGCAAGGTGCAGCAGCCTGAGAGCCTCCCGAGGTTGGGTGTAGCAAGAGTGAGTGCAGGTCCTTATCACTAACCCTGCAGGGACAAATATCCCTCTGGACTCATTTACCAAAGTCTCTGCTGATTATGCCTGACGAAGGATCACAGGGCAGCAAAAGGCTTTGGAGACTGTCTTCCAAATCTGCACTGGAGGAAACCAACACAAATCTTTAACTGGAAAGAAAAAGTATAAACTAGGCAAGACCTGATTAAATCCCAGAATCATTTCAGAGGGGGACAGGGAGAGATCGGGAAGAAATGTACCTCTGCCTACGTGAGTACGTGTGTGAGAGCTATGGTTTACACAGGCAGACGTTAAACTACTTTGTTCTTCTTCAAAGACTTGCCTCTCACGAACACCAAGGGGGCATCTCTCAGTTCTTTTGTCTACTTTTAACTCCTAGTTCCTGGTGATAGGGTCCCCCAAATATCACCCCCTTCCTTGCTGGAACCAAACCATACCACCCTCAGGGCACAAGAACTGGAACGCAGCCATGCACAGAAGGAGTGACCAACAAATGCAGAAGTTGGACATGTTAGCAAACATTTAAGGTTTCTGGAAACTGCTACTTCCAAGGACCATTCTCCACATGGTGAGGAAATCAAAGCCAGGTGAAGATCTGGGCTGAGTTTCAAATATTTCTGGGTTTATGAAGGAGGTGGAAGGTGGGAGGTAGAATTCTGGAACTGAACCCACAAAAGGCCAAGCCTCCCACACCTCAAGGGTGACAGCAAACAGGTGTGGACCTAGAGCAGCCCCAGTGGTGGACAAGGCAGCTATCTCTTGAAGTCATCCTTGTCAGAGAATTTCCACCACTTCGTTATCACTTTTTCAAAGTGACTAGACATATTCATTTTATCTATATTTGGATGTGAGTTTCCTTCTGGCTCCATTAATGATAGTCATGGTCACGGTTCTCTGCCTCTAGCCCATCTACTCTCCTTGATCCCCCAGGCTTACTGTCTGGGTTCCTATCTCCATAGATTCCTGTCTTCTTTATCATAAGGTCCCTTTTGACAAAAGGAAATTGAGACACAGAAATGTGACTTGCACAAGATCACACTGCAAATTAGTAGCACAGCAGGGATTAGAATCCAATTCTCCGAACTCTAGTCCAGCACTCTT
>NW_006787051.1:2416957-2447048 GCF_000442215.2 Lipotes vexillifer
CCAACTGACCACAATACCTCCGTTATAGGAGAAACATCTGCTCTGGAGCACCAAGACCAAGAATCAAAACAGTTTATCTGCATGTCTTCTTAAACAAAACAACACAGCCAGAATGTTTGGCAAAGACTAACTAAATATTTCCTCTGTGATCTACGCCGGAGGGGAAGACTGTGGGAGTGAGGTAGGCACAGAACACAGGGAAACTGAAGAGAAAACCACTGCAAAGGCCAGCAGATGGGCAACAAAAGAGGGAAAATGCAATCTTAAAACTGAGGACAAGCTAGGGGCAAAGGAATCAGATTTTTTCTTTAATGTTGAGATTTAAAAATAGGATTCTAGATCTAAATGTGAATGTAAATAGACTGTCATCTAAGAACTGACCAAACAGAAGCCAGAAGAAAATGTATCACAATATCAAGTCATAAAGACAGGAATCTATGGGAGTGAGATGGGGGCGCCTAGGAACTCAAGGCTAGAGGCAGAGAAGCACTACTACCGCGGGGCATCACTAGTAGGACTGGAAGGGAACTCAAGGGACCTAGACAAGGTTCTTCCAAAAGGAGGAAAAGCACCAAGATCATTCAGCTGAAAGAAGGCTGGGGGACAGAAGAAGTCACTATACAAAACTAGGTCCCCTGGTTTAAAAAAAAAAAAAAAAGAAATCTACCTGATGATGCAAGAGAGAAACTCTCCAAAGAGTTCAAAGCTGTGGAATGGGAAAGTTCTTACCACCAAGGAAGCCACTTGAGCTTTCCAGGAACCTTTAAGAAAGAAAAGGCTTCAAAGGGCATAGGACTCCTCAATTGTGTTAAATGAACAAAAAGAAAAGGGAAGCTTCCACAACAGAACAAAGAGGTCTGAGGCAGGCCTTCTACCACTGCCCCTGGGGGCAAAAGGGTTTTCTCTAGCACTCCTGTGACCAGTTATCTTAGAGAGCACACAGTGAGGTCAACCTCAGAGAGGCTGTTGGCTGTGCCTGCATTCTCGTAGGCAGGCTGACCTTGGGAGCAACGATGAGGTAACCTCACCAGCAAACGTGGCCACTGGTGGTCACCCTCCAGCTGGAGGAAAGGGAAAGAAAGAACCTGGAGCTCTTACCCTCAACAGGTTTATGTTCTATTTGAGCAGCCATGACACACATCCCAAAGAACTAAGAGAGCTTCCCTGGTGGCGCAGTGGTTGAGAGTCCGCCTGCCGACGCAGGGGATGCGGGTTTGTGCCCCGGTTCGGGAAGATCCCACATGCCACAGAGCGGCTGGGCCCGTGAGTCATGGCCGCTGAGCCTGCGCATCCAGAGCGGCCTGCGTACCACAAAAAAAAAAAAAAACCAAGAACTAAGAAATCCTGCATCAACGCTTTAGCTCAACAAGCTCCCATAAGCCATCCAGCCTCTGGGCTTGGAAGACTATTCCCTTTCTTAAAGGAGAGTACTGGGCTTCCCTGGTGGTGCAGTGGTTAAGAATCTGCCTGCCAATGCAGGGGACATGGGTTCGAGCCCTGGTCCGGGAAGATCCCACATGCGGCGGAGCAACTAAGCCCGTGCGCCACAACTACTGAACCTGTGCTCTAGAGCCCGCGAGCCACAACTACTGAGCCCACGAGCCACAACTACTGAAGCCCACGTGCCTAGAGCCCGTGCTCTGCCACAAGAGAAGCCACCACAATGAGAAACCCGTGCACTGCAACGAAGAGTAGCCCCCACTCACCCCAACTAGAGAAAAGCCCGCGCGCAGCAACAAAGACCTAAGGCAGCCGAAATTATAAATAAATAAATTTTTTTAAAAAAAACCTTTAAAAAAAAAAAAGGAGAGTACTGACAACTAAGACAGTGACGGGCAAATGAGAAATGGTCTAATAGTCACAGAACATAGCAAAAGGGAATTTTAGGAGACAGAGGAATTGCTTCCTGATTCTGAACTGATTCACTCAGGAGGCAAAGTCTATGAGACAAGGAGCTAAGCCAAGGAAAGTATTTTAAAAGGATGGGGGGAGTGGAGAGGGCAGCTCTTCCCCAGGTGGAAAAATTGAGAAGGCAGACAAAAGGAAGGAGTGAACTCCATGGAAACAGGGAAATCCCCCACCCCAAAGCTTCATGTGTAATCAAAGGCAGAAAGGACCAAACTAATGTAAACAGGCCAAGGGAAGCTAATGTGCCCTTCTCCAGAGAGGCCAAAACACACACTTCCCCAGCATGGCCCTGGAAATGCAGAAGTTAGGTGTTCCCTTAGATGAGGCAGGCAGCCTCGGGGAGTTGGGGAATTCCCAGGCTGCTCTTGGGCATTCTTTTCCTCCGAGTTCCCAGGCACTCAGAGAGTTCACAAAAACTCCCGGGCACAGAGACCAAGCAGAAGGTAAAGCTAAGACTTTACTGCTTGGAGGAAAATACAGTTTGCCCAAAGTTCCCACAAGAGAGAATCAGAAGAAAATAACCAGGGGGAACAGCAGGACCACCTCCAAATCTGAGCACCTAGGCCACAGGCCTGCGGGCTTCCCACACTCCTCCTTAGCTCCAATGCAATAAACAGCTGCCCTGGAGAAAACAATGGGCCTTTGTGCCTCTGCCTTTAGATTATCTTGGAGAACCAAACAGGATAATTCCTTTAGAGGGGTGGTTCTCTTAGATACTGGCCCAGGCCAGGATTAAAGTTTTTATCATGTACAGCATCCCTCTCAAATTCCTACCTGATCCACAGTGGGCAGTAAGGGTCCTGTGCAGCCCTGGCCTGGTACATGAACCAGTCACAGACAGGTTCTGGCAGCACTCTTCCTGGAGCCCTCACCAGTCAGACACCAGAGCTATAACTTCTGCTTTCTCCTTGGCCTGGCCACAGAATTAAAAGCCGAACAACTTACCCACTTCTCTCCATTCACCAGAATATTCCATGTTGCGTGAATTACTCTGACGGTTGATGCTGTTTTCATCAACATACCTGTTGAAATGCACTATCAACAGTAACTGTGATAAAATAAAGTGTGAAACAAGCTGGACAGTCAAGCTTCTCCTGAAGTTGTACTAACAAATAAAAATTCCCCAAACTGACAAACACATCAATAAATTTTATGTTGTAATTTTTCTTGATTCAAAGTAGTTTAAATCTAACCTAATTTTGTAAAAGAGGAGAATTAGGTGCTTTCTTGCAAAGAGCTGCCCTATGATCCTATTTTATTTATTGTTTTTAATTTATTATTCTGGTTTTCAAATGTCCTTTCTTATATGATGTGATGATGAGAGGTTTGGGGTTTTTTGTTTATTTTTGGCCTCTTTTCCTGGGAAAAATATCTTAAAATCTAGGAATTCTATATTGGCCTCAAAAAGTAAACAAACAACTGTATTTTATGAAATTCAATATCCTATAGTATGCTAGTCTTTTCCCATTTTCCTCCACAGAGACAACTGGTGGCAAATGAATTGAGGAGCCATTTCTTTCAAACCACCAAGGACTAGATGCCACAGCACAAAATCCCTTCACATGACACAGAGACACTCTGAAGAATTCCTAGTATCTTCCCCCTCAAGACCTCTCTCCTCACCAGCATTACTCCTCTCCCCAAAAGCCTCCAAATAAAGCACACTCAGAGTTTTTCAGAAAAGTTAGCTGGATACCATGAGTTCCCTAATTCACTCCAGAAGATCGCTCATTTTCCATGATTTCAGCACAAAGCATCATCACAATGTAGTGGAAAGGGCTTTGGAATCAAATGAACCTGGGTTCAAATGTGGGATCTTGGGAAAGTTACTTGATTTCTCTGAGTCATGATTTCCTCCTCTTCAAGACAATCAGTGGAATTTATGAGAGTATCAAGCAGGGACTGGCACAGAGTAGGTCTCCTGCACTGACTCAGTTCTTGCTTGACAGCATTCCCTCCTACTGTCCCCCAAGAGCTAGGCTTTTCAGAGAGTTCTTTGAAAACAGAGATCTGGAAATAATGAAGCCAAGTACAACCTTTTCCCACAAGAACTCAAAGTCATGCGGCTTTCCTTACCTTGCCTTGCTAGTTACATTCCATAGCTGTCCACAATTCCTTTCCAGCCTCTTTTGGAAAGGCCGGGGCACCTATTTTATAGTATAAATCTCCCTCTTCTCCTTCTTAAGAGCCTAGAAGAATAAATAATTAGGTGGCTCAGGGTTCTCTAAGCGCAGGGCTTTCAGTGTCATCCTGGAAAATATTAAAATGTGGAAAAACCACTCATCTCACCACCTCATGTTTCTGCGTAGTATCGAATCAACCCTTCTGGAGTTCGTCCAATCTGCTCTGAGCAAATAGTGAATCAGGTCTCTAGTACTTTGCTGAACAAATGTTCCAAACAGGCAACAAAAAAAACATAATCAATTTTTTCAAGACTACATACAGCCTCATTTTATAGTACTCCTATTTTGATCCCTATTAATGGAAGCCTCTCCATCAGGAAAGCAAAAGAATTCCCAGTACGAGATGGGCCAGAAGAGTGACCTCACATACTACCTTTCCCAGGACCATGGAATTTTACACAGTTGAATTCTTTATAACAAGGGTTATTTAGTAAATGTAAATGTTAAGCTTGATTTAATTTGCATAAATTTGTAAAAGTTTTTCATGTAAACCAATTCACAAATCGGAAAAAAAAATTATTTATTGGTCCAAAGATCTCAAATTTCAATTCCAAAATTAGAGTCACCCTTTTAAATGACAAGCAGATGACCTCAACCAAGCAGGTGGCCAAAGCGGGTAAGAGCCCTTGGACTCTAGCACTAGTCTCAGTCTGCCCATTGCTACTAAGGTAACAAAACCTGTAAGAGGAATAAACCCTGGGTGGGCCTCATTTTACTCCCCTAGCAAAATGTAAACAAGGAACAGAAGATTACCAACAAGGAAAACAGTCACTGGGAAGGAAGCACCATTAATGGATCCCTCTTGCCCTCACTACCTCATGCCTGGCCAAGAGCTCCCTCCCCATAACTCCAACTCCACTGCATCTCCCTTTCGGGCCATCAAAGTGTAATTCTGGGCTGGCTTTAAGTCGCCATCTGGTTCATGCCACTCCTGCCATCTCCCCCAAAGTTTTCATGTTCTTTTATACCTCTGAGCCTTTTGCATAAACTGTTCCCTCTTCCTGGAATGCCTTCCCACCTCTATTATGCTAGCCAGCTCCAAGAGTCCCTCAAGATTCAGTCCCCACAGCACCGCTTCTAGCTGCTTTCTCTGACCCTGGGGCTTCCTTTGCATCTTTTCCTTATTATTCTTCCCTTTCCTCGCTATCATACTCTATTGTAAATGTTCATTTTTCAAAGATGCCCTAAGTGAATTTTGCAAAACAAGTACTCCTTCCATATATTTAAATCAACATTTACATTTTTGCATCACAGATAGTAGTAGAGATATACCTTCTGGCACATCATAAACACTGACATTTTAAAATAAAATTACTACGTTACTCTCTTCAATGAATCCAATGAAATCTAAATACCACAGTGATTTGAAATCTACCATCATTCATTTTTTAAAAAACATGAAAAAAATAAATAAGTAAAAAAACATGAAATTTTATGCCATTCTTTTTTTTCCATATACACTTATCATTTTTACTTCCTCCTCAGAATTTTACCCTAATATTTACACTTGAAAATACTTTACTGGTAAGCCTATGATACTTCTCTGCATTATAAGTATTATATATAAATTGATATATATAAATTTTTTAATTCTCCTATAACAGTAAAAGCTCTAAACGTTAAAAAAATTTTTTTCTTCTGGATTGGGCTTTCATTACCTTTGTTATTAATATACAATTGATCAAAACATATCACAAATTTGTATTATTAAATATAAAAAGTAAAATTGTATTGCAAATACATTAATTTTCCATTTTTATAGTTGCAAGTGCCAAGAAACTCTGTTTACATAAATAACTAGACAGGAATGAAGGAAGTTTTGTTACAGTAATATCAGTCAACCTTTGCACTCCTGAGCTAAATGCCAAAATTAGACAGTGATCTATCATCAAAAATTATTTTTAATCATCTACCAACTGACAATTCTTTCAATTTTGTTGAAAGCAAAAACTAAAAACCATCTGATTTGGAAAAGGGTTTGTTACTCAGAGTCACTCACTTTCTCTAAAAGTATTTTTAATTGCTCCTTTGCTAGCCAACTGGGAAGTTTTCACACAGCCGGCACACAAACGGCAAGATTCAGGATGAGAAATGCTATGTCTTCTTTTTGTAAAGTGAGAGAAGAGTGACTGAGAAAGGGGACATCTTGAGTACAACTGTATTCACAGACCTGGAGGCTGTAGAACCAAGCAGCCAGTGCTCCAGAAACAGGACCAAATGGTGTGTCTCTCAGGTACAAACCACGTCCATCAAAAGCTTTCTCTTATCACTGGAGGGCTCTTCCTTCAAGTTAATCCTAACAAAGATGAATGGGAATTCCGAATTCCATTTCTCTTATACAAAGTCATTTTCCAAAATGAGGGGTTTGTAATTAAGTGACCATTAATTAAATTCAACATCACAAAATTTTAAATGGCCCAATTCCTTAACCTTTATAATGAGCCTGAAATGAAATCTCAGGCTCATTATATATTGAAAAGGACTTCTCACAAATCTCAGTGAATACAGTACAAACAAAATAGTCTGAAGCTATGAAAGAAGGATCAACAAGTAAACTTACAAAAATGAATAAACAGGAAAAAGATATGAGTCAAAGAAAAAAAAAGAAAGCCTTACGGTAGAAAAGAAGAACAAAGCCAATCCCTTTAACTGAATGCCTTCCTCACAGTAAACAATCAATCAAATTTACAGAATGGCTGATATTGATTCTCGAGGTATAAAACAGACTATCATACTGACTATATAAATAGTGCAGGCTGCAAAAGAAATAGTAAAAACCTAAGGTCCATACTAAATCAATGAATAGATGAATGTAATAAAAATAGAAATGATGCTACAGAAAAAGCTAATCAGAAAAAGATATAATATACAGGAAAAAATTTTAATGAAAGCAATAGATTCAAAGAATGCAAAAAATGACAATCATGAGAAGGGATGCAGCTCAGAGAACCACCTGCAAATAACAGAAATCTTTGAACAAATGACCTCAAATCTGTAATCAGAATTTTAACAGAAGCAAACTGTCCAGAAGTGATTAAAGAGTTTGGTCCGAAAAAAAGATTACAGAATCCTAAACAAAATCAACAATGAGGAACTAACACTATGTATGACATTCTCATACCTTTTAAGTATGAAGAGAAGAAAAAACTCTACGTATGGAGAAGACGCAAATTTGAATTTCTTCCAGTTTTGCAGAGGATGTAATTAAGGCCCAGATATGTATAAAAAGCTCTGAGAAAGTATTTCACCTCAAATTTTTTAACAAGATGAGAAGATGCCTTGAGAAAATGAAAACAAATTAAGAAATATACCCATCACATACCTCAAGTCCAAAATACAGATCAAAGAACAACTTTAGGTGAGACTTAAATGTTTTAAGTTTAAAAAATAAGATCAAATAGCCACAATCAACAATTTCTTATTAAAAAGATAAATAAAATGCTAACTAGGGAAATAACAACTGTCAAGAATAAGTCATTAGTAAAAATATACAAAAAGTAAGAAGCAACAGACAAGAGGAGAAGCAGTATCAGAACATGAAGATAAATTAACAAGTAGTTTATACAATGTCAGTGACATTTATAGAAGAGGCATATAGCAACCAAATGCAAAGTGTGGGCATTGTGTAGATCCCCACGCAAACATCCAATTCAAGTAAAAGACATCTTTGAGACAACTGAGGACATTTGAATGTGGCCTGGGTAATAGATGATATCAAGGAATTGTTGCTAATTTTGTTAAATGCGATGAGAGTGGTTTTTTATATATATATATATATATATATTTTTTTTTTTTTTTTAACTTGCAGCCATAGCCCAATCTTTTCTACAAATGCATATACCCTCCCAACTCAATGCCAAACCATAATTTCATGAGATTTTTAGACCTTTGTTTTTTCATTTTTTTTTTTTTTTAACTTGCACAAAATTTTTTTTTTCTTTTTCAAATTCTATTCCCAATTAGGTTGTTACAGAATATTGGGCAGAGTTCCCTGTGCTGTACAGCAGGTCCTTGCTGGTTATCCATTTTAAATATAGCAGTGTGTCCATGTCAATCCCAACCTCCCTAACTATCCCTCCCCCCCAACACTTCCCCCCTGGTAACCATAAATTCATTAGCTCTAAGTCTGTGAGTCTGTTTCCATTTTCTAAATAAGTTCATTTGTATCATTTTTTTTTTTTAGATTCCACATATAAGCAATATCAAACGATATTTCTGGTGGTTATATATTTTTAAAGTCCTTATCAGTTAGATATGCTTTCTGAAATGTTATTGGGTAAAATTACTCAAAATTCCAGAAACGATGAGAGAGTTAAATAGGTAAAACAAAGTTGGCAAAATGTTGATAATATTTGATGCTGGATAAGAATATATGGGAAAATTTAAAGTTTTTTTAATTAACATATTTATTGGGCATCTACTAAGTATCAAGCTCTGCCTTGGTATTAGACACAGTGATAAAACAGCCTCAAGAAAGAAACACAGTGAAGTAAGTGTTCTTAACCTAGGGTTCACCTAGGCAAATATCTATGATTTCAATCAGTGACAAAGTCACAGGTAGTACTATTACTACTGTGCTCTATTGCCTATACTCACAATTAAAAGAAATACTAAATTTCAGTAAGCGGTCAGTGAAAATGATGATGTAATTTTTCTACCCAAGTTGCAGACCCTCTGAATTCTACCCATGAACCTCCAAGGATTACAACATTCTGCAAATATTCATTAAACATCTACAAGGTGACAGTCACTACTAGGCACTGGGGATGCAAAGGTGAGGAGAATATACTCTTTAAGCTACACAAATTAAAAGTTTGGCATTATCACCATAACAGACAGACAGCCCAATGGGACAAAAGTCTAGAAACACACCTAAGTGTGTGTGTGTGTGTGTGTGTGTGTGTGTGTGTGTGTGTGTGTGTATATATATATATATATATATATATATATGAATTTACCATATGATTAAAATTGGCATTTTCAAAACAGTGGGGAAAGAATGGATTCTTTAACAAATAACATTAGGACAATTCCTTGGCAAAAATAAAGTTAGCAGAGTAGTTAAAGCATGGGCTCTACGGTTCAAATACTTGAACCTGAATTCTGTCTTTGCCATTTACTAGCCAGGCAACAGTCAACAGGTCAAGTTCACAGTGATACCAACAGAGAAAATAACAGGGCCGACATCACAGGTTTGTTGAATGTATTAAATGAGTCATTACATGTAAAGCATGTGCCTGGCATTAGTGCCTGGTGTATAATATGCACTCAAAAATATTAGCTATTACTATTATTTTATAACAGAATAAATTCCAGATTGAGTAAATATTAAAATTTAAAAAATGATACCATAAAAGAGGTAGAAGAATATACAATGGATATTTACTTAATCTTGCTGAGGGAAGATCTTTCTAAGAATGACACTACAGGTAAAAAATTTTTGTTAAAAGATTAATATATTTCACTACATTAAGTTATTTTAAATGTTTATATGTGGAAAGCAATAAAGTCAAAAGTTAAACTGGGGGGGGGGAATATGTGTGTGTGTGTGTGTGTGTGTGTGTGTGTGTTGAGTCAATATCCCTAATATTAAGAGTTGGTAAAATCAGTAAAAATAAAATATAAAAATCATGAACATGTAAATCACAAATAAAATACAATTAAATGGCATTAAACATATGAGAATATATTCAACCTCAGTAGCAATCAAAGAAATGCAAATTAAACAACAATGCAATACAATTTTTATCTTATCAGATTTGCAAATATTACTTTCATTCTTTTCATACTTTCATTCTTTCATTCTTGGCAAGGATGGCTATAAACAGACACTCACTCACCCTAGCAGAAGTGTACACACCTTGAAGACTTTCTGGAGGGTGATTTGGCTAAACGCATCAAAAGCCCTTGAAAATGTTCATCTCTTTCATCTATCCATTTTACCTCTGAATGAATCCTCCAAAAAAAAATCTGGGAACTGCACTAAAATACAGGCATCAGGATGTTCATCACAGTGTTTTTATAATAGAAAAAATAGGGAAAAAATTAAATTTAAATAATAGGTTAAAGTGGATAAGTAGTATTTTATGAGTGCATGTTTATTTATTTATTTGTTTTAAAGTGTTGGTACAGATTTTGGTATATATGTAAGCAATGGTCATCTCTGTATAGTAGAACTCTAGGTGATTTTTTTGTCTCTGTTTTCTAATTTTTCAAGAAAGAATATGAATTACTTGTATAAAACTAATTAGGGGGGGAAATGCCCCATCCGTGGGCTCTTAAAATTGATGAATAGACAGAAAGACGTGTAAATAAGTAACTACCTATAATAATCATGCCTCCAGAGTGCTTTCTGCACTGGATTCTGTCTGGAGCTGAGTTTTAAAGGATGAATTTGCCAGGGAATGAAGTCAGAAGGCCAGGAGAATATCAAGTACAAAAAATGAAAGGGAATAAGAGCCTGTGTTGGCAAACCACAGGCCATTTCAGCATGGCAGGAAGGGGAGGCCATGTATGAAGGACTTGAAGTAAAAGCCAGATGACAAAGATTTTTTAATGTCATGTTAAATGAGTTTGGAATTATCCTGTCAAAGAAGATTCAATAAAGAGCTTTTGGGATTCACTTACATGAAGATCAAGAAAAGGCAAAACAAATGGTAACAGAAGAGTGGTTAGGGCTAAGGATGCATATACTCGCTGGGAAGAGACGGAAAGCAACCTTCTGGGGCACTGAAAATGTCCTTGATCTGAGTGGTAGTTATATGGGCAAACACAAATGTTAAAGTCCATTAAGCTATATGCTTAATATTTGTGCACTTTACTGTATGTTATTTCTCATAAAAAGGAAAGAGTTTTTAGCAAGGAAGTGTGGTAAATGACTTGTATTTTAGAAAGCTCACTCTGGGAGCAGCCTGGGAGACTGACTTAAGAAAATCCAGGGGCAGGCATTCTGAGACATTAAAGCTGCATTCCAGGAAGAAGATGGTTAAGACTTTAAATGGGTTAGAGGCAGCAAGAGAGCAAGGAGGACTTTTGAGAAATGGTGTGACAAGACTTTATGAGTGTGATTACTGAGGGAGAAGGAAAAATCAGAGATGAGTCTGTAAAGGAGCTGGTGAATACAGGAGAAAAAAGAGCAGCTTTCCACAGATAAGTATGGAATCGGACAGTCTGAGGTGCTTGTGGATCACCCAGCTGTCCAAGAGCAATAATTATATACACTAACTATATGCCAGGTAGTTCTGAGTACTTTACCTATTTTATATTAATTCATTTAACCTCACAAAAACCTTATGAGGTACCCACTATTATTACCCCATTTTACAGATGAGGAAACTGAGGCACAGAGAAGTTAAATGACTTGTCCAGGACCAGATATAAGTGGTGGAAAAAGGATTTGAACCTAGGCCATCTGGCTCAAGAGTTCAGGCTCTTAAGGTGACCACTGAGATATAGGTGATATAGTCTCTCACACAAAGGAAATAGTTGAATCCCTGGGGATAGCTGAGATCTCACAGGAAGAGGGTATGCAAAAATACAGAATAACATGCTTCTTAGTGTTGTCACAAGGGTTAAATGAGATGACATTTGTAAAACTCTTAGTGATACACAGGTCACAGAGTCAGCACTCAGTCAAAGGAGTCTATTAAGGATAATTCTTTTTTTTTTTTTTCGCGGTACGCGGGCCTCTCACTGTTGTGGCCTCTCCCGTTGCGGAGCACAGGCTCCGGACACGCAGGCTCAGCGGCCATGGCTCACGGACCCAGCCGCTCTGCGGCACGTGGGATCTTCCCGGACCGGGGCACGAACCTGCGTCCCCTGCATCGGCAGGCGGACTCTCAACCACTGCGCCACCAGGGAAGCCCAAAGATAATTCTTCAACAAGATAATATCATACAAAAGGGACTGACTGGGTTAGAATAAAAGAAGTTTAAGGGACATAACAACCAGATATAGCATGTGGTTATAGGTTCAATGTTGGTACAGAAAAAATGACAGGATACTTGAGGATCAATAGGGAAATCTGAAACATAGCCTGGGAATTAGTTAAAATGTAAATTCACTGAACAGGAAAAGTGGAGATAATTAAAAAATAAGAATGAAATACAGTATGTATAGTGTGATCTTGCTTTGGTAAAAAACAAAGAATACAAATATGTACATAGATATGCTTAGAGAAAGGTCTAGAAGAGGGTACACAAAGATGTTAACAGTGGTGATCTCTGGGTGTTGGGAAAGTGAAGGTTTTAATTTTTTTTATAATTTACTACAATGCACATATTTATATATATATGTGTATATATATACTTTTTTAATATTTATTTATTCATTTATTTATTTGGCTGCTCCGGGTTTTACTTGTGGCGTGCAGGATCTTCAGTGCGGCATGCGGGATCTTTAGTTGCGGCATGCGTAATCTTTCACTTGCAGCATGCAGGCTCTTAGTTGTGGCACACGGGATCTAGTTCCCTTACCAGAGATCAAACCCGGGCCCCCTGCGTTGGGAGCACTGAGTCTTATCCACTGGACCACCAGGGAAGTCCCACATATTATATTTTTAAAAGAACCATTTAAAGTTGAAGATAAAGATAATTTTATATTTTGTAGTTCTCTATTAAAGAAGCCCACAGACACAAAGAAAGCAGAGCAAACCTCCGACAGTATGCAAGCTAGCTCCAGATGCCAAGCAAAGGAAGAGAAAACAGCCTCACTCCAGATGGCAATCCAAAGATTCAATAAAACACTCCTCTTCTGCAACTGTCTTCTTTTGTTCTGAGCAGCTGCTTTTTCCAAACGATGGGAAAATTTAGCATGATTGCCTCCCTCTCATTTGTGTCTTTCATTCTACGAAAACAAGACACCATGCCCCTCTCAGCAACCCCAAAGAGCCAATGAAGCAGGCAGAAGTGAAGGGCCTGAGAAATACCAAACTCTGCGCGCCCAGTGTCTACAACACAGGCAAAGCAACTTTCAAAGGAAGGAAAAAAGTTCCCGTGGAAAAGGCTCTTCTTAGGGATCACACAGGCAAAAGAAATTCTTCTGGGAAGACTGCAAACTTACAGGTTTCATCAGGAAGTGCTGCCCTTAATGGAATTTCCCAAACTTAATGCAAAGAAGCTAATTTTCATTTCTCTTAAATTTAAAGACAGGGCCAGGGACAGAGGTAAGGGAGAGAGGGGAATGCCCAGTGTGGGTAAAACAAATGAAGGAGGTACACTACTGCTGACAACACTCCCCTCTTGGCCAGGAATCCCAGCAAACTGGAAGTTACCAGATCTACCTGGCAAATTCCAGTCAACCAGTTGAGGACCCTCACCAATTCTTACTTTTCTTCAAAACTGCCTCAGCATTCAGCATATTGGCTGTTACACAGTACACATTCAACAAGTGAACGCAAGCATAAGTGAACAGTCTGAACTAACTGAGAGCTTACGGACCAAGCCATATAACCTTGGGGGCTTAAAGACCTTAATGCAAAATAGAACCAAATGTTAATATTCTATATTAATAACATTTGATGCAATATGATCAAAAGATTAAAGCTCCAATGCTCAGCACAGTATCTGGTGTTTAATAGGCCCTGCTCAATAAGTATCTGTTGAATGCTGAATACCCTAGGATTTTTTCTGCAACCCAAACTCTCAGATCCAGTATGAGATATTATTTGAAGGTCTGTGTTCTCACTTCTTGCTGACTTTTAAAGTTTTTCCTTAGAGATGGAAAAAGATTCCTGAGGATGGAAAAAACTTTTAAAGTATCACACCCTGAAAGCTTTTTGCTAGGCAAAAAAGAAAGGAAAGGCATTCTCAAAGAAAGAATACCTGAGCCAAAACTTGTAGCTATGATTGGAAAACAGTGTGCAGTGAGTGTGGTGTGGTTCAGGTGTAGACATTATCAGAAGTGGCAGGAGATACAGCTAGAAAGATTGGCTCTGAAATACAAAGGGATTGTAATCTCCTTCATCTCTGAATTCCCCAAAGCACCTAACACGGTGCCTAATATGAAATCAGTGCTCAGACGCTCGGTAGGATAGATAGATGCATGCAAAACCTGAGCAAGCTTTTCAGCCTGGCTCAACACTGTTACAATCAGTAATAACCTCGTATCTTCATCTAATGTTAATGAATTGCTTTTTATAATGCTCAGAAAATAATTTATCCACTGACACTTTGAAATACAAACATCTGTGATTCATATATGAATAAACCTGACTTGCTGGAAGAGTCTGTCACTCCTCAACTAATAACAAATGCTCACTGAAACTACAGTTAATTTTATAATACCTCCCTTATAAGAATTTGTATTAAATCTTTTCTTTGAAAATGTCTAAAAAGGAATGTTCCTTTTTGGTCCAAAATCTTGTTACAACATTAAAAAAAAAAAAAAAACTCTCAGATTTTTTGATGGCATAAATAAATAAATAAATAAATAAAAAATCATACCCTATGCCAATTCATTGGCCTGGTAAGGACTATATCAATCTGTTCTCATCAGCTCTGGCTGAAAATTTATGTGGACTACATGTATGGGCCTGGGCTTTATTGCAACCCATCCACCCAAAGCATTTGTGGGCCCAGGAGGCAGGTCTTACTTCCATCGGCCTCCCAAGTCCTAAAAAAACAGTGCAAAGTTGGGGTCCCTGGAGGCCTGACTCCCCAGACACAGCACAGCTCCTCTGACAGAGAGGTCCAGGCCCTCTCTTAGAAGCTGCTCCCATTCACTGTCCATCTGTTCCTCCTGCCCTTTCCCACCCCCTCCATCACTGTTTTCACACTGGTATAGTGTTATCTTCTATCCCTACTTTGCTAACCTGGCTTGGCTTCTTTAAGAGGGATTATCATTTAGATACCAAAATGTCATTTACAACCATGTACAGAATTAAGGTAAAATACCAGTTCTCCAGGCTTTTTACTCCCAAACTCTCTTAAAAACCTAGGTACACACATCTTACCAAAGGATTACATGTCATCTTCAAAAACCACCACAAATTTCCAAAAAAAAAAACTGAAATGCTACTAGGCCCCTAACTACACTAATACCTGGATCCTTACAAGGGCCTCCTAACTCCTCAAGGCTCCACTTTCTTCCTCAATTCCAATCCATTTTCTATACTACCAATTATGTCACCTTCATTGGAGAAAAAAGACAGGGCAAGACTTAAAGCATTTTCACATGCCTCCCTGTCATTCTGAATTTAAAGTCTTCACGATAACATTCAAGATCCTCCAGGATCTGGTCTTTACTTTATTCACCTTCCCATATCTCCCATGTATCTCTTGTATAAACCTGCTGATTCAATTAGGATGGCCTAATTTCCATGCCAATTTCTATCCCACACAAGCCAACATCACTGTATAGAGGAAAGAGAGTTGACCTAGGAAACTTAATACCTGGATTCCAGACACATTTCTGACATACACTAGTTGTGTACCTTTGGATAAGTCCTTTGCCTCTCTGGGCTCAGTTTCCCTGTCTATAAATAGAGAGATTGAACCAGATCATCTTAATAATCCTCCCAGGTTAAAAAAAATTACACTATGGTACTTTCCTGGTGGCACAGTGGTTAAGAATCTGCCTGCCAACGCAGGGGACATGGGTTCAAGCCCTGGTCCAGGAAGATCCCACATGCCCTGGAGCAACTAAGCCCATGCGCCACAACTACTGAGCCTGTGCTCTAGAGCCCGCAAGCTACAACTACTGAAGCCCACGTGTCACAACTACTGAAGCCCACGCACCTAGAGCCCGTGCTCCGCAACAAAGAGAAGTCACTGCAATGAGAGGCCCGCGCACCGCAACGAACAGTAGCCCCCGTTCGCCGCAACTAGAGAAAGACCGCACGCAACAATGAAGACCCAACACAGCCAGAAATTAATTAATTAATTAATTTTAAAAAACTACTCTATGATTCCTATATGACCAACCAAATCCATCTCTCCTTCAAAGTCTGCAAGTCCTCTGTGAATTTTCTCTAAGCACTCCAGTCCACGATACTCTCTCTTCTCTGAACTCCTATTACTGGAATTCAAAATAAATCAAACAATGCATTCATTCAACTAAGATTTTCTGAGCATTTTCTTGGCCAGATATTATGGCAAAGCCTTGGTAATAAACATAAAGGCAAGTAAGACCCAGACCTGTATGTATCACCTGTATATCCCTTTCCTCTCCACTATTTTTTATCCAAGTAATGTTAAACATGAACATAAAATGCATATGACACCATTTATTCATTTAACAAATATTTAAGGAAAACTTTCCATGTCCTGTTCTAAAAAGTAAAGATACCAGGAAACAGATGGACCAACTCCCTAACCTCATGGCGTTTGTTTATTTTTGTAAAAGCAGACAGGAAAAACACATAAATATGTAATGTAATTTTAGGAAGAAAAACAAAGCAAGCATTAAAGATTGACTAAGAGTAGTTTACATCGGATGGTCAGGGAAAGCCTCCCAGAGGAGGTGCATTTGAGCCGACACTTGAATGAAGTGAGGATGCAGATAAGCAATATTCAAGAAGAGCATCCCAGGTGCAGGGCCAAGGCTCTGAGACAGAAGAGATGAGGGAGGGAAGGCGAAGAGCTGGTGGGAGGGCTAGGAGTTAGAGCACATAAGGACTTGGTAGTAAATGCGAATTCTATTTCTGAGTGTGATGGGCAGGATTCCTTATAAGGGCTAAAGACGGGGACGAACATAATACTTAGGTTGCTATGGGAAGAAGGGACAGGGGTAGAGGAGTTCAGGACCAGTTAGAAGGCTAAACGGAACCAGTTAAGGGCTTGGCATCCAGTCTCCAACTAAGTTCACATCTTGACTCTCCAGTTTATGAACTGTGTGATCTCAAAAAAGTTCATTTCTCTGACCTCAGTTTCCACATCTTTAAGTGAGGATAATAGTACCGACATCACCAAGTTGTCTGAAGATTAAACTAATGCATGTAAAGCAGAGTCTGGAACAGAGTCTGGCACAAAGTAAACATTCCATGCACGCTAGTACTTTAAAGCCATGGGATCACCTAAGAAAAGTGCAGATAGAGAAGAAAAGGGGGCTGGAGCCTGAGCCCTGGGGCACTCCAACATCTCCAAAGGCCTCCATTCAACCCAAGGCTTTTCCATAAACCTACAACGTCCTAAGCCTTGTCTGGGGCCCCAAAGTCCCTGTACGAACTCACAATTTAAAACTTGATAACTTAATACTTTATAGAGTTCTTTAGGCAACAATTATATGTTCTAAGTTCAGGGTTGGTTTTTTTTGTTTTTTTCACATACTTGTATACCCACTACCATGCTTGGCACAGAGTCAGACACTGGTGGACACATCACGTAAGTTAAAATTTTTAAAGTCAATATATTATTATATTTTTCTCTTAAGGAAAAAAACTTCTTCGTCTTCTTCAGGGAATGATGTGGATTATAAGATATCTTTAGTACCACACCATCATCCAACCATCAGGCCCATCTTGCTAGAGATAGTCACAATGGCCAAAGCACCTGCCACGCCATTTTCCCTCCTGACTCCCAATCCTTATGCTTTGTGTATAAACTTTTCTGTCTCCTCTTTCCTGGAGATTTGTCTAGGTGTAAAAGTCTCTCCTATCTGGCAACATGTCACACTCAGGCCCCTGGCCCCCAGTCCCTATAGCCCTAAAGAATTCTGGACACTGAAGCCAAATTATTCCTCAAAAAAAACAACAGCATCAAAACTTAGGTGAAAAGAGGGGAAGAAAATGGGCATAAGCCAAATACACATCCAGAGAATCATCTAGGAGGGCTCCTTCCACCAATGCACAGGTGTCACAATGCCTCTGGCTAGTGACTCTGAGTATTTATACAATGACCTCAAGTGATACGAGTTTCCAACAGAACAAAGGTAAAAGTCAATGAGGGGGAAAAAGAAGTTCTAAGAGTTTATTTCTTTACTCAATTTCCACAGAAATATATGCCCTTCTGGGGTTTTTTTGTTTGTTTGTTTTTTGTCTGTTTGTTTGTTTTTGCGGTACGCGAGCCTCCCACTGCTGTGGCCCCTCCCGGCGCGGAGCACAGGCTCCGGACACGCAGGCTCAGAGGCCATGGCTCATGGGCCCAGCCGCTCCGTGGCACGTGGGATCTTCCCGGACCGGGGCATGAACCCGTGTCCCCTGCATCGGCAGGCGGACTCTCAACCAGTGTGCCACCAGGGAAGCCCTGCCCTTCTGTTTTTCTTCATTGTCCCACCCACCTTCCTCCCCACACCCCCAGCGCTGGTGATAACCACAGAAAATAATGCTGACCCACCAGGACCAACTCTTGATGTGGCTTCAACCACATCTGCGCCTCAGATCCTGAGATCTGCCCCTGGGCCCCCAGGGACCAGTACAGTGACAAGGATATGGGAACTATGTCGGCCATTTGAATGTGGGCAGAGCTGAGCACATGAAACTGCTTCCAAATTGGCTTTCTCACTCATATCTAAACCTGGAACAGACAAAAGGCTGCTAAATGTTATTTTACCAATACCTTTCAGCAAAGCTATTTCTAACTAATTTGGACCACTGAGCTACTTATGGGGGTTTTAAAAATGGTCCATCTGAAATAAGATACAAAGTGTCCTCTGCCCATCTCCCATTACTCTGCTATCACTTTCCGTATAAACACTTTGGTACTAAATTCTATTCTAATTCAAGGCAGTGACCTGTCAAAACACAGATGTGAAGGGAAAAAAACAGCAAAACAAAACCCTCACTGCTGTTATCTCTGATTAATTGTACATTAAGGACTCAAATGAACACTCTGACCTTAAATCCCATTTTTCCATGCTCTTCCTAACCCTATACAGCACTAAATATTCATTTGTAAGCTGGTTTTCTTCATCCCTAGGTCTCTGTGTATAGAATCTAATGTCCACTGAGAAGCAAAAGCTTTGATTCCCCTCCCATAGCAGTACAAAATTTCAGGAGAACTTCCATTCCCTTTGGATCCCACTGTTAGGATCACTCTGGTTTGTGTAGAAACCCTTCGGGTCTAAGCACCTAGAATCCATCCCTGGCTCAAGAGGCAAGGCCAGACTTTCAGGAAAAACTTCTCCAGGCAATCCTTACTACTAACCCATTGGGCACTTTCTAATGCAGGAGATACTACACTAAGTGGAGTTCCTGGCAACAGTATACGTAACCTAACATGATTAACAGCAAAAATAACTGACGGCGCCCCGTTCACTCACTAGAAAATACATGCCCACATGCTGAGCCTCTTTATCAGGGGTCATCTCAGCATCTAGAGCAGAAGCCAGAGTGATGTACAAACAGCCACTTCCCCATAGCAGTAATCCAATCGAGGGTATCCAAAAATTACTTCCCATCTAACTTCTTAACTCTACCCACTAATCAATTCATCAAACACCTAATATTAAGCATGTTCACTGAAGAAAAGCAATAAGAGAACAAACAGATGCTTGAAAGCACTAGCCAGTGCTTTGTCCATAGCAGATATTCAATAACATTAGTTGAACACCAGAGTGTACAAATGGTAGCAATACAGAGTGCTTCCTTGAAGACCAGTGTCTAACAAAATGTCCCAAGACACTGACTCCTTCACTAGAGGCTATATCTACTCCACTCTAGCCTTCGAGAAAGGGAAGAGCAGGGAGAAGGGGAAAAAAAAAAAATCTACAAATATCTATATTCAAACTTGTCCTTAGCTAAATTAACACCAAGATCCCAACTTCATGTCAAAGAAAGACAAAAAGCCACCAACAGTGACACTTGTCCACTCAAAGCAGTTTCCAGAACACTGACAATCAGGACTCTCAGCATGTTCTAATCACTATGGCCCTTTATCACAAGAGGTCCATTAAAAAGGGTTTTCTTTCTTATGCTATTAATAAAGGGTTAAGCAGATTATTTCTATCATATTTGCTTGGGGGTCCTAAATTCCGGTTTGAACAAATGATTCCCACACTTCTAGAAAGGCCTTAATTGGGTTAGTCTGTTACTTTTAGTGCAATCTTGCAAAGGCTGGATTCTTTTTAAGTCCTTAAAGGACTTGGGCAAAATTCTTTTGGTGATAATTTTTTTTAAAAAGATCATCTCCAGAGTTTACATATGTTCCACAATTACTCATGCTGATAGGGGAGAAAAAAAGCACATTTTATTTCCAAAAGGCTCCCTTCAATCTGAAAGCTCTAATTGCCAACATATCTGATATTGACTTCCTGCATAAAACAACACACAAAACAACAAGTATAATCATCAGTCTAAAAAGCAAGACTTAAACGGAGAAAGCTCAGCTTGTTTAGCCAGAGAAAGGGAAGGGAAGGACGGGTACAGAAGGAACAACCTGCACTTTTGGTAGCTGATGTTAGGGTCCAGGAAAGACAATTTGTCCACTCTGTGAACAACTATGCATGGAAGAGGGATGGGAAAACAGTAAAAGTAAGAAACACTAAAAGAAAACTCAGGCTAACGACAAGGAGATAATCTGTGATCATCAGTCTGGAAAGCTCAGAAAACATTTCCTGGAGAGGTTGTGAAGCCTCTTGACAGAGAGCAAATCTCTTGAGAAAAATTTAAGGATATTTGGAGGTGGAGATTTAAGGATATTTGGAGGTGGAGTGGGTTAAAATAGTCAAGTGGTTCTACTATACTAGGAGATTACATCTGAGTATCAAAAGGATATTCTAGTCTTATTTTCCTAAGCTTTTAGCTATCTTAGAAAATCTAAATCACTCCTTTAATAAATTATAAAAATGACAGATGCTTACGAAATATAAAAACATTAACCACTGTGTAAGCAATGAGCCAAAAATGCAACCAAACATCTCTGACATTTAGACAAGAGCACTGCCAAAGTCTCTTTCTGAGACCCCCAACTCTCAAAACAAACCTCAGGAGCATTCTCACAGAAATCCATACCAAAAGATCACCAGTAAACTAACAATGAGATCTGCCATTCTCTGGAGAGAATCCTAGATGGTTTTCCTTTCTCATCTATAACCACAGGCTACAGATAAAACAAAATGGCTTTCAGGTGATACAAGATACAAAATGGGAGAAGGAACCAAGGGATTTATCAGGGCATGAACTACAGTTCATCCTGGGAGACTACCCTGATCTAGAAGAAATAGATAAACTGAGCTAAGAAATCCCTCCAACATCGAATTCCAGACACTTCTAAATAAATGGCAAAGCTGGAACCTTAACCCATATCTTTGGACTCTAAATCCCCTACACCAAGAGGTCACATTCCTCAGAGGTCCAAAACCCAAACTGAGTCATGTCCTGACACATTTAGAGGTGCTGGTGAGAATTTTACACACCAAAGCCTCATTCAATAGGGCAAGCTCTCCAGTTAGAGGCTCCTAAAGGTAAAAATGGATTTGGAGAACTGAGATCAAATTTTGATTTTGCATTTTTTTATTTTACAAAAAAACATGGTTGACTCTAACATTACTTAAAACTTCTTTAGTTGACAAACTTGATTTTTCCGTCAGCTGCCCTTTTTTGTGCAGCCTCCTATTATCTGATATTCCTTGGCCTAAGAACCAAGTCTTCAGAGCACTGACACATTCAGAGGAGGAAAAGGCCTAGAGGTTGCACAAGGAAGAGCAAGAAATCTAGATTGTATTCATTCAAAATGGGAGACAATTCCAACAAATGGCTCCACCCACTGCTGCCCTTCCAGAGCCCATTATCTGCAGAGAATCAAAGGGCCTGCCTATAAACTTGGAGAGTCAATGGCCCTGTAAGCTCCCTAGCTGTACACATGAATAACACAATTAACTGGTAAGAAATGTGGCCAGGTACAAAGAGCTTTGCACATCTCTAAACCCTGGCTTTCCTGTCCCTTCTAAATTCCCACACAGTAACTACCCCAAGGCATCCTATTGCTCCTCCATAACAAAAAGTGAAATAAATGTACATTTTCTCTTAATTGGTCTTATTAATAAGAAAGGTAATCTCAATTCATTTTTACCTTGCTAGTGCCAAGTTTTAAAATTCAGCATTTATGGGCTTCCCTAGTGGCGCAGTGGTTGAGAGTCCACCTGCCGATGCAGGGGACACGGGTTCGTGCCCCGGTCCGGGAAGATTCCACATGCCGCGGAGCGGCTGGGCCCGTGAGCCATGGCCGCTGAGACTGCGCATCCAGAGCCTGTGCTCCGCAACGGGAGAAGCCACAACAGTGAGAGGCCCGAGTACCGCAAAAAAAAAAAAAAAAATTCAGCACTTATAAGAAGCAACGGAATGTTGGGGGAAAAAGGGCATTTCAACTTAAACAACATCTTTAGGGCAGAGGCCCTAGTTTGGGAGCTCAACTTTGCCACTTAGGAAAGGCTCTTAAACAAATTACAACATTGATCTACATCCCAGGGTAGTCAGGAAAGAAAAAAAATTTTAACCAAAGCATTGAGAAACACATGGGGAACATAAATGACAAATCGGCAGTCATGCTGCTCCGCATACACATTCCATGTCAACGCTCACCTGCTCGGACCCAGCTCTTCTCTGATCCCTGGCAGCCCTGTGGTCTGTGCAACCCGTTCTTACCTAGTGAACAAAGCCATCGAAGGATATGGGAAACAGGGCAGGAATTTACACACCCAGATATCCTGACTACATTCACTTTGTTTAACCTGCTAATTAAGAACTACATCTTGCACTTTACCTAAGATGAGTGTGTCACATTCCTGTACACAGATATCCCATTAATCTAAAAACATTGCGGGCTTCCCTGGTGGCGCAGTGGTTGAGAGTCCGCCTGCCGATGCAGGGGACATGGGTTCGTGCCCCGGTCCGGGAAGATCCCACATGCCGCGGAGCGGCTGGGCCCGTGAGCCATGGCCACTGGGCCTGCATGTCCGGAGCCTGTGCTCCGCAACGGGAGAGGCCACAACAGTGAGAGGCCTGCGTACCGCAAAAAAATAAATAAATAAAAAATAAAAATAAATAGAAATAAAAACATTGCCCATCACTTCTTTTCTCAAAAATCTTTAAAAGCTAGACAATGTTACAGGATAAAGTTCCAGCTCCTGAGCCAGAATTCAAGCTGACCAGTCTGCTTCAGCTGAACCTGCCATTGCCATTGTGGAAGGCAGCTGAGGAAGCACAAGCTTTAGAATCAGACCTCAGGGAGCTGGAATTCCAGCTCTACCTCTTACTATTTGTGTGATCTTGAACAGGTTACTTGTCTTTTTGATCATCTCTCTTTAAAACAAGAACAGCAATACCTACTTCATAGCACTGAAGATGGAAGAGAGAACATGGCATATGGCACAGAGTAGATGTTCAGTAAGCATCACTTCTTTCCCTTCCAAAAGGTCGACTCTCTCTTCTCTTGAAAATTCTCCCCATCAACTTTCCACTAATTTCAGGACCATGCTTTGTTTCAAAGCCTAATTGAAATCTTTTCTCTTCTATGAAACTACCCTGTGGCTCATAATCATTTTCTCCTCTGAGCTTCTATAATTCTTATAGTCTAAGCCAATGGATCTAAAATTTTTATTGTTCTCTTATGTGTCACTCCTCTTTCCCCGATGAGTCCACCAACCCAAGAGCAAAGTTTTTATCAGTTGTCAAGCCAATAACAATTTAAGTGTTCAATGAAAAACACTTTGAAGATTCAGTTGCCTTGGGGTTGTCTACCAATAATGGTTGCCCTTCTGGCCCAATTAGGGGATAATACCACTTCCCACATACACTTGACCAAATCTCACCCATATCTTGGAGAGTCTTTTCAAGGGTAATATTTATTGGGTAAATGAAAATGAAGCCTTAATCTATGTAGTCACAGGGGGACTCTCAGCCAAGCTGGCAGAGTCCAAGAAGCTTTAATTCACTCCATGCATTCAACAGGTTCTTTTTGAGCCCTTGCTTTGTGCTGCCCTTAATTCAGCATGGGAGACAGATTAAGAGAAATCTGGTCTCTACCTTTGACTAGCTTTCTGGCACCTAGACTACTTCTGATCCGTTAGAAACCCCTATTTCTGAAAAATCTCATCAGTGAAGGGATTCACTTTCTGAAAATATTACTTGGAGAAAAAAACCCAAACAAACAGTAATACAGTCACTTGGGTTTTAACCTTGTGGCATGTCCTAAGATGGCCAATTGACGTATGTGCACATAAGGGATAGCTCAAAACAGCCCTGGAGATGCGATAATGACCCCTTCACCATTCCCAAGACCCTGTGGTCCAAACAGCAGAAACACCTGCATGGGGATAAAAGCAAGAGCTGGACTAATGCAGCATTAAGGCCAATTCTCTCACTTAGTTAAGTTGTTTTACTCAGGTTCAAGTAATTGTAAACCACAGTCTCATAAAGACCACAGGAAAATGCAATAATCTCTCTTTACAAACACTTGAAAACGTTCAGTCTCTTGAACTCTACAAACTACTGAATTGTTTAATAAGGTGGCATAAAACGTTGGCTGAAGTGTGGTCCTTTAGTCTTGGGTCACTTAAAAATATACTTTTAATACTTAGTGCACTTCAGAACAAGGGCGAGAAAGGAAAGGTAATCAAAGTAATAGACTGCGAAGTTCATTTTCCTTTGTTTGAGTTGTGTGTGTGTGTTCTTGAAGGAGCCTGCACACAAACTACCACTGCTCCAGGTAAGAGCTGCAGAGCAGCCCGGGCGCGTCCAGGGGCTCGCGCAGAGCCCACTCCCAGGACCGCTCGGACTTCGGGCTCCTTGTCGCACACCACAGCTCTGCACTTCCCCAGACCCTCGGCTCCATGTTCCCCACCCCTAACTGCGCGCCCCAGCGGAGCCGGGAAGTAGGGCTGGCCAGGAGCGTCCGGAGGGCAGCCCCCAACAGACCAGCTCGTCTGCGCCTTCAGAGGCCCCCGAACGCAAACACTCCCAGAGCTGGAACACCTCCGGGGCGAGGAGTGGTGAATAGCGGGAAAAGGGCTAGGACTGCAGCGGCAGGGCAGGGCGCGGCAGAGGCAGAGCCGGAACCGGCGGCCCTCCTGCCCGCCACCCGGCCTGGAGCAAGGGCACTGGGGCAAGCAAGCAACCTCCCGGCGAGAAGACGGGCAGGGAAAGCCGGGGCGGCGGCCCGGACGCACTTACCTCTGCGCTCCCCAGCCAGGCTGGGCGCTCGCACGGATGGGGGCTTGACTGCAGCCGCGCAGCCCGGAGGAGGAGCCGCTCCGGGAGAGAGGGCGGTCGTCGGGCGGGCATCCGCGCCCAGGGCTGCGGCCGGGCTGGAGGGAGAGGGAAGGGAGGGAGCACAGATTTGAGTGGAGGGGGGCGTGGAGGAGGTGTTCCTCCACCCGAGACAGAAAGGGTGGGCTGCTGGATCCTGGCGGAGGGGGTGTGCTCGGAGGCTCTGGAGGGAACAAGAAAACCGCGCTGAGAGTGCGCAAAGGGGGAAGGGAGGGCGCTGGGGATGGGAAGACGGGGCTCGGGGGCAGGGTGAGGAGTTGGTCCTCTAACTGGACCGGCCCTCACCTCGGACCATCCGACCAAGAATTGTCTGGGTCTGGAGCAAAGCACAAGGGGGTCTGAAACTTTATGTCATTTTCTCATACACACGTGACCCCCCTGCGGTCCAGATGGTTTCAATCACTGGAGGAAAAAAGCGGCTCTGCTGGTATGCATGAAAAGCCGGAGCTAGGAGAGTCTGGGAAAAGCTGCCTGTACAGCCCGCCTGCCTTCAAACTAACCGATGAGCTCTTTCCGCTCTCCCAGCCCTAGGCTGGGGGAGCCCTGCAAAACCCAAAAAGACGCTAAAAGAAGCTACATTTGGTATTGCAGGAGTAGCGGAAGAACTCTGAAAGCACTAGGGTTCCAAGGCGTCTGGTCTGAACCGAAAGTTCTAAGGGCATTCTGAGAATTTGTTTTAAATACTCCATTAGCTTGCAAAACCAAAAACTGGAAAAGGGTGTCATTAAAGAAAAAGCAATGTAATACTAGCAGTGAGAATCTGTGATTTATTAGTGGAATTCTTAAAGAAATTGTTAACTCAGTATGACTATCCACTTGGAAAAGAATAATGCAAATCACTTAAAATCGAAACCCATGCATACTTGGTGGGATGTTAGGAAGCCATGTAGCCCAATTTCTCATCCCATAAGTCACTATAAATAGAACTTAATGTTGAAATGCACAAAATTGACTTTCACAAACCTAGTTACATTTTGTAGGAGCAAATGTATATGAATGACCATACCTGATTCCGGAAGATCCCACATGCCACAGAGCAGCTAAGCCCGTGCACCACAACTACTGAGCCTGCGCTCTAGAGCCCGCAAGCCACAACTACGGAGCCTGTGTGCTACAACTACTGAAGCCTGTGCACCCTAGACCCCGTGCTCCTCAACAAGAGAAGCCACTGCAATGAGAAGTCTGCGCACCACAACGAAGAGTAACCCCCACTTGCCACAGCTAGAGAAAGCCCGCACTGCCCAAAACAAACAAATAAATAAATATACTAAATAAATAAATAAAATTTGTTTTTTTTTTTTAAAAAGAATGACTATAAACAGGCTCTAAAGCCAAGACATGTTTCCAAAGCCCAAGCCAATTCAACTGTCACATACCCTAAAGAAGTACTTACTCAGTTGCAGGGCAAGCGTCAAAAATAATGGGGGGAAAAAAATGGGGAGTTTAAGATATTGATACATCTTGAAGATAATTTAACTTGTTCTTGATCCAACAGAAAAAGTGGCAAGAACCAAACTGATAGTCTACTGTTCCTTTGCCAAAAAAGGATATTAACATGAATTACTAGTATTAATGCTTTATCTCAGTAAAATTGGTGCCAGAGCATATGTTTGGCCTTTCTAGCAGAAGGCCTTACATAGTTGTCTATGTGTGAAAAATATGTCAGTCTTTGGTAAAGTGAATTGGTTCTACATAAGGAAAACCCAAGACTTTCATTTCTCTACTGGTAAACACAGGAGAAAACTTGAAACTAGACAAATCAAAACAAGCTTTACTCCAAACTCAAAAAGTTAACTGACATGCTTGAACCCTTCAGGAGACTTGGTTTATCTGGATGGACTGAGCCTTCTCCAGTCTTCTCCAATCTCAAATTAGAGTGGTTCTACCCTCCACAAGCAACAAGAGAAGTCATGTAGAAGAATCCTCAGGGAACACAAGCCACAAAATTTAACAATGCTCCAGGCAAACTCCACCTGCAGCTCCCAAGCTCTGTACAGAGGTACTTAAGTTTCCCACTTCCAAAACTATTAAAACTTCTATTAAAGTCTTGTTCTTCTTGTGCGTGACACCTGTAAAGAAAGCCAACTCACTGGAGAGCATCAAGATGTTCTCTCTTCAGACCCAGGATAGTAACGGTTTTCATCTCTGGCAGCTACTGCTGCTGCTGCCCCTTACATGTGCTAAAGAAAAGTAAGAGAGCAATAATGACATACAAATAGTTGTCCTTTTTCTTTGCCAATGCGTTGCAAATTATGCATCAAACTTTTTTAATTCCTAAGAAAAACCTTAATTAGATATTCTCTTTCAGAAAGAAAAGTAACATCCCTTAGCTTTTCTAAATACAGTCTTGAGTCTAAACTCCACTGATGTCAGTATTAGTTCATCTTAATACTAGCCAAAGATTTACTAGAGACACTGACATCTGAAATGTTTTTAATGCTATTTTAAATGGTATTAATTTAGTGATTTGCATTAACCTAATGTCCACATCACTTGACAAAAAAAGCCAACTATGTATAAGGTGCTAAGGGAGGTATAAGCTCTATGAGGACACGGACTAGGCCTATCTTCCTAAAAACTGTAGCCTATGTGCCTAACACAGTGCCCAGCATGAAAGAGGTGCACAATAAATATATGCTATTTGAATAAATGAAAGATAAATAAAAACACTCCTCATACGGTTACAATTCAGTAGAGGCATGTGACTTGTAAACAACAGAATGAAATAACATCTTTAGAAAGGATAACAGCAACAAAAAGAGAGGAAGGAATAATTAGCATTAGCTGGGTTTGGATTTTAATCACAATATGTATTCAGAAATGTGCAGAGACTGCTGCAAATAAGAAGCATTTATAAGAAGAATCTGGTGTATTTCGTGCCTAATTTAGGGATCTCAGAGATACACTTTCCCATGTCCCCATTATTCAGTCCCCTCAACACAGAGCCAAGACAAGATTTGAGCATAAACATCCTGGCTCTAATTTGGATAGTATGAATGCTGTTCCTTTCATCCTCTCTCATACATCTCCTCCACCCCCAAGCCATTTCCTCTGCACTGTCTTCTGTCAGTCTAATGAAAGTTTCCTAATCTTTAGAAGCAGTAGCTTTGGTTCTCTTTGTGTGGAGAAGTACAATACACTCTGATTACATGGTTATATTCCATACAGATGCCTGGCAACACATCTTATAGCTAAGGGTCTGTTTAATATTTCAACTTTGAGGGACTTATAATTCAACGATTTTGCCGTATACCAAAACAGCACTTGATGTCACAGAGATGGGCTTTACTTCCTTTTGCTATTTTAAACCCTGCGCTTGAGCATGGTGAGTAGTTTGGGTTTTCTGGTTCATGTATTTTGCTTTGGCATTTTTTTTTTTTCTTTGAGGAACAAAGGGCTTAAGATTTTCAAGGAAGTCTTTCAGGTGTACAGGTCTAGTATTCATGAAGCAGTTATTTCCTCCTAGGTACTCTGCCTATAATATTATATGTGGTGATTAAAAGGGCAATGGTGGCTTATTTATGCCATATGATCCAAATAACCAGGTTTCTCTAAGGCAGGCAACTGGAAAACATGGTCAGCCCAGATGACCTTTAAGTTTTCTAGGTCATGCTCTTCCATATATCACTTCCTTTTTTCAAAAATTTTTGTTTTTAATAAAAATAGTATTTTTTTATTTTAAAGAAAATAATTACTAATCACTAATCCATAACCTCAACAACTACTATTCAATCCAATCCTGCTTTCCATTCTCCCTAAATGTAAGTAGAGCCTCATTTCTAAAGAACCCCATATTTACCCTTGGAGTATTTCCATAAGCTTTAAGACTTTGGGCCAGTTTTGACATAAAACAACCTCTGATCTGTAATCTCCAGGGGCCCAGCACACCTCAGAAATAGCTCTCAAGAGTGCAAAGGGGGCTTCCCTGGTGGCGCAGTGGTTGAGAGTCCACCTGCCGATGCAGGGGACACGGGTCCGTGCCCCGGTCCAGGAAGATCCCACATGCCGCGGAGCGGCTGGGCCCGTAAGCCATGGCCGCTGAGCCTGCGCGTCCAGAGCCTGTGCTCCGCAATGGGAGAGGCCACAACAGTGAGAGGCCCGCATAACGCAAAAAAAAAAAAAAAAAAAGAGTACAAAGGGATGACCTTGTCACTCCCTTTGGCTTTTTACTTTCCTCTTTTCCAAGCCCCTCAAAAGGCGAATGGGGCTTACTTATATTCACACAGACGTTAACTAAGTCAGTAGTATGAATCCTCGCAACTAGTTTTTGCAGTCAGTAAAGCGTAATAGTGTGTACTAGATTACTAATTCCTACATCTCCTAACCCTTCAGAATCACATAAGAAGCTTGTCAGAAATATAGATTCTGGCTCCAGTCCCAGATCTACAGAATTAGAATATCCAAATTTAAGAAACACTAGACTAAACTAATTCTAAGATCTTTGTCAGTTGTATGTATGGCAAATTTCCCTTAGAAGAAAGCCCCTCTATCACCACACATTCATACAGGCTTTCCGAAAGGAATCAAGCAAGATATCATATGAATTGAAATATAATATAGTTCTTTCCTTCACAGTAAGCAACATACTGGAGCACAGTTACCTTTACAGCCTAACTTTGAAAAAACAAATCCTTAAACTGAATGCTTTAAAAAATTATTCCTACTATACATTGTTTACAAAAGTTTAAGAAGATTTTAAAAGTGAGGAATTGATTGTAGGGAGAAAGAATCACAGAACCCAAAATTGTGTACAAAAATTTTTAACATTGTGACTTAAGAAAACACATTAAAATATATATATAGGGCTTCCCTGGTGGCGCAGTGGTTGAGAGTCCGCCTGCCGATGCAGGGGACACGAGTC
>NW_006787051.1:2447115-2460232 GCF_000442215.2 Lipotes vexillifer
ATATATATATATATATATATACACATACATATATAGGTAAGATATATACCTGGTTTAAAAACTTCAAAAACAGTATAAAAGAAAATATAAAAAAGTCTTCCTTCCCACTCTTGTCCTCCAGTTCCTCTCTCTTCAGGCAATCACTGGAGTTTCTTGTATATTTTTTCAGAAATGTTCAAAGGGAATGCAAAATTATTTATGTGTGCATAATACATTTTTGAGAGGAGAGGTCCATATACTGTAACAGATTTTCAAAGAGGTTCATAATCTCAAAAAAGGTAAAAAATCACCATTCTACAGCAAGGCTAAGGGTTCAAGTTCTACCCCAGTGTATTGGTAGGATTAGCAGAATTCAACTTTCAGTTTGCTTGTGAATATTACTATGCACAATTCCAGACTACAAAATAGCTTCAGCAAGCAATGTTGGTTGACGTACAGATATGGTTTAAAAATACCACATCTGTTTGTAAATAACCTCCTAATTTTATGTTTTTCTCAAACAATCCCTCCAATAAATTGTTCCTCCTGTTGACTGACTGACAATGAAAATCTGTAAGAAATTTCTGGCATATACATACACAAAGACAGTAGATATTTTTCTCTCACAACCTGAAATTTTTCTATTGGGATAAAATAAAGATTTTATTTATATCTACACAGAATTTAAGGGGGAAAATTTAACAGTATTCCTGGTAGATATAATTAACATATGTTTGGGGTTATTAATAAAGATCTTAAGAACCTGTCCTTTAAGATATAAATTAATTTTGTCAAGATAGTAAATCTCCTTTGGATTTCAGTGATTGTTACTTTCTTAAGTGTTTTAACTGGGATTTTAACATAAAATTACAAATAAGTTATTAGTTTGTTAAAGTATTTAAGGGATAATGGAACTGAATTACTTCACTTATCTCCCTTTTCATAGTAGAATCTATTTTCCTTTTGCCTAAATACTGCCTTTCACTCTCCCCTTCCAAAGTACATGAAAGATATAGTACCTAAGAGCAAGTTTTTTTTTCTATAATCAGCTTACAAAAAGGTTCAGTCAGACCTAAGTTCATTTGTTTTCTTGTTCTATAATGTTGTTTGGGGTTTTATTCCAAATACTAGGCTATTTAGTATTTATTTGAAGAAAGTATTAGGATAGCTTGACTGATGATGCTGGGTGGGCTGGACCTGACAGAGAATAAGATGAGATGCCAGGTGCTCATTAGATGGATTAGAGACAAGAACAGGCTCAGAAAGGCTGGCTTAGTCAGCCTTATATCTAAGAAATGTCTCTACATTAAAGAATGACTTGCCCTTGTCACTAAGTTCACTGAATTTTGCCCAACAAGCAACCCCGAAATAAGAATTATAAGAATGTAATATATTCTAGTCCATATTACTTGCAAAAAAAGAACCTATAATAAGTAAGAAAAAATTATTATATAAATATAGCTATTTATTCATTATTTATTCACTCAACAAGTGTTTATTAAACATCTGCAATAAACTGATGTTGATCACGGGGAATAAAAGAGAAATAAATTATACAAGCAAGTTTATAATCTAGTGAGAAAGGTAAATATATATAAACAACTAGTCAGAATAAAATAAGTGGTATAAAAGAGACAATGAGGAGGAAATATAGAAATTTGCAGAAGTAGCAGAGATTCTTACTGAGAAATGAGGGAGAGAGGGCTGGAACTGAACCTTAAATGATTGTTAGAATTTCCATTTCAATAAATAGAAAAGAAGGGGAGATAATTCAAAACCAAAGGAATTGCCTGAGCTGTGAAATAGTAGCTTTAGGAACAATGACTGGTCCTCATTTGACTACAGTAACACAGACTAAAAATGTAGATTTAGTGGAAAACCGTTTGGCAGTTCCTCAGAAAGTTAAACACAGAATTACCACATGACCCAGCAATTCCACTCCTAGGTATATACCCCAAAGATTAAAAACAGATGTTCAAATTAATACTTGTACACGAATGTTCACAGCAGCACTATTCACAATAACCAAAAGGTAGAAATAACCCAACTGTCCATCAACAGATGAATGGACAAAGTGTAGTATATTCATATAATGGAATATTATTTGGCCACAGAAAGGAATGAGGTATTAATACATGCTACAATGTGGATGAACATTCAAAATACCATATAAGTGAAAGAAGCCAGACACAAAGGTCACTATATTGTATGATTTCTCTGAACTATCCAAAACAGGTAAATGTTTAGAGACAGAAAGAAAACTAGTGGTTGCCGGGGGCCAGGGTGAGGGAGAAATGGGTATAAGGACTCCTTTGGGGGTGATGAAAATGTTTTGGAACTAGACAGAAGCGATGGTTGCACAACACTGTGAATGTAATTAATGCCACTGAATTGCACATTTTAAAATGATTAACTTTTATGTTGCATGAATTCCACCTCAATTTTTTTTTAAATGGTAGATTAAAGGTCGGTGGTGCATACTACTAGTGCTTACTAATATTCTTCCCAGTCCCCAGAAGTTTATATCACCCAGTCACCCTACAGTTAGGCAGGGCCATGGGGCTGTTTTAACAAACAGGCTGTGAGCAGAAGCAACACATGTCACTTCCTGGCCAAAGTACTGAAGAATGGGTAAGAGAGGCCATGCCTCTCTCCCCTGCAAAGCCCTGTGAGACAATGGAGAAGACTGTGTCCCTGAATAAATGAGGGCCTCCCTATTGGCCCACGCTGGACATGTCGTATGAGTAAGAAATATGCTTCTGCTATCTTAAGTCACTGAAATTTTAGGGGTTGTTACTGCAGTGTAAACTAATCCTACTCTGACTAATATAGGGTCAGATCCAGGAAGACCATGAGAACAATATTAAGAAATTTTAATCTTATTCTGAAGGGCGTAGAGAGACAATATTTTTGAGGAGAAAAGTGACATGATGTGCACTTGAGGAAAATAATTCTGGATGCAATGTGCTGAGTAAAGTATGAACAAAAGCAGTCCTCAACCTCTGGTGCACATCAGAAATCACCTGAGGAGAACTACAGTCATCTTCTAATTTCTTTATATTTCTGTAAAGAATAAAATATTTGTCCTCTGGGAAAAAAACTCATCTGAGGAGCTTTTCAAAATACTGGTCCAGGGTGTCTCTAGATATTCTGAACCAGAGTCTCTAGAGGTAGGGTCTAGGCACCTATAATTGAAAAAAACTCTATGGGAAATTCTAGGCTACAGGTTAGAGTCAAGGAGGAGATGTCTAGTCCTAAAATGACCAAGTTTACACGTTTAGTGATTTCAAATAAACAGTATAATAAAATAACTATTTTCTTGACAAATGGAATGATAAATGTTTAGGGAGTTTCTGCTAAAATACTAAGTTATTGAAAGGTTACTCACATTGACATTTGTATATTGCTACTAAGAGCTGAATAAAGAATGTTCATTTGGTATGCAGGGATTTAAGCTTTCGGGGCTTTTTGTTTAGTTTAGTTTTGGTTTGATTTTTCTTTTTAAAACCATGCCACAATGCCAAATCTTACATTTTTTTCTTTTTCCTGTTGAACTGATGCTACATTAAGATATAGGCACAAACATCTCTTAAGTGTTTTAAATCCATCCAATTGTTTGAGAAGGCATACGTGCTGGGCCAAAGAAGCCAAAACATTAGAGCTAGGAATTTTGATGAAGACAATAATTGCTTACAGACCAGCTTGTTTTAACTTGCTGAACAAAGAACACAATTTTATACCACATTTTCATCACAGGCTTTTTCTCTGCATAATCACTACTATACATAATGAGCACTTTGAAAAGGGAGATTATTTACAGGTTAAAGAGTAAGGAAGTTATCAGTTAGATTCCACCATCTTCAAAATTTCACTTACTCAAACTTTACATTAATTAAAAAAACTTTTTTTGCTGGCTTAAGCACTGTTTTGAATCTTTATAACCCATTTGTTTAGTGTGCACAGCAAAAATCTAGGAACAAAGACACTGTTAATTTCCAGTTAATTTCCCTGAATGGTTCTATAGCCTTGGATAGGTCAATAATTTCTTTGTGCCTTAGTTCTTTTCTAGGACATTCCTATATAGCAATACAGTTCCATCTTTCTCACATCTGAAAGCTGTATTCAGGCTCTGTGCCTATGTCAGGAGTTATGCCCTCACTCCTTCTCCCATTCAGTTACTTCCATCACTTGCAGACCCCATAATTCAATACTCAACCAATATTTATTAAGGGCTTAATCCAGGACAGGCAACGCAGTGAGGGTGGGGATGAGTTCAGTCCACAAAGAACAGTGATGCTAGTTTCCTGACTAATAGAATGGATGTCTCAGTCATTTTGCTTGTTTCATCCTGATTCTGGATTTCCTATTCTTTACTTCCTCTGGAATATGTAGCTGGAAGTCCTGAAAATCAAGGTAGTATAAATTCTGAGTATCGGGTTAAGGCAGTCACTCGGTGATCAGATGGTTATAGGGCCACACAGTCCAGAAGTCAATATGGTTTCAAGACACAGATTAAGAAGTCACGGAAGGGACCAAAGCCACCAGTTCACAAGACCAAGATAACTCTTTGTTTGTGGTACCAGTGGTGACCCTAGGTTTGCTCAATCTTTTTGCCCTTACAACTCCAGCCTCTAAGGCAGAACTCTGTGGACCTCAGCAAGCTATGTTGATTTCTGATTCCCTTAAAGCAGGGAGCCATTCATCTCAGCACCTAAGCCTTCAGTATCAGTGTGCGAAAGCAGGGTCACGACTTCCAACTAAGTCTGAAATCTTGTAAATGACAGAGAGAAAGGAGGGTGGGAAGTGAGAGACCTATGTCATCCAGATGTATAAGGGGTCAGATTCTAACGGTAGACCTTAAGTTTGAGACTCCCGACCCTGGACGTGTGCTCATTATTCCCCATCTACCCATGCCACTGGTGTTTGTATGTCAATCGCTTATACCCTTTGTCTTTGATCTGTTGCTTGCCCTGGGCCTTGCCATTCAGAGGCTATCTGATTCTGATCCATGGCCTTGTTCTGATCTTGGACTGATCTGATCTTGGATATGCCCAATCTCAAACACTTATCTGGCTCTGGATCCCTAGCTCAGGCCTGATCACAAACTTTATTCTCTTGCCACCTATGTTCATGCCACTTATTTCAGTCTCACCACAGCTTCTTGTCCTCCTTCCGCATACATTGTTGCCTATAGTTTGGGGCTGGCTAGAATTTTAGAATCCTTTCTAGCTCATTCTGGCAGGACAAAGGAGGTAAGTAATAATTAGTTTATTTAACAACAGTGTACAGAGAAGACCTAAATTTGCTCACATTTAACTGTAATATGTACATCACGTAATTATACCTTTCTGTATCTCAAATTTCTCTCTTTAAATTAATACATTTGCCATCACATTCCCTCAAAGATATATTTATACTTAATTAAAATCACATGTTTTCTGAGGTTATAATAAAGCTATATATAATATGCTCCTGCATTCCTAACTGTAAAATGAGTATTAAGAACATTTAGAAACAAATTGGCTCCCTAAAAGGAATAAAAATTTTGAGTAATTTATTTTAAATATAGTACAGCCCACTTTACAAAATATTTCTGAAATGTTACATAAAAAGAAAAATATTATAAATGAATTAAGTAGAACATTATTCGGAAGAAACTCAATGGTGGGTTCTTTTTCTTAGTGAGGAAAGATTTTGGAAATGTTATCAGTTGTCCCATAATTTAATAAGTTTTACATATTCAGATATAATTGCATTGAGTTTTCTGAAAGAGATTTATCTTAACAATCTTAGGGGAAAGGAATATTCTAAGTACATTTTATTGGGTTAACTCAGTTAAAGGCTTTGATTTTCCTAGCAGGGAATTACTAAAGCAGACGCATTTTTCTTTTAAAGGCACAAGAATTCTCATTGTGCTAGTATAAAGAGTAGATTCTAAAGTGTTACATAAAGTATGCTTCTAAAATTTAAAAGAGTTAAAGGAGATTCCTCATCTCAATTCCTAGGAGATGCTGTATCTGGAAAGGGTAAACAGAAGCAAAGAGTTTCCTGAAATTGTGCCAAGGCTACATGTCAACTGCCTGGCAGGAAATGCTTTTGGAGGGCCTAGATAAACAGACTATCATCTTTTTTTGGAAAAATCTTCTTTGACTTCTTACAAAGCAAACGTACTGAGTCTAACTAGCATCATGAACACAATAAGCAGAAAAGGGCACAGAGGATTTTTAAATGATGGTATCTTTAGAATCTCTAACAAGTGATCTGTCCTTCACTTTTAACATACAGGGACCTCACTGCTCAACAAGCGTATACTCAGTACATGGTTGTTGGAATTTGGTGGTAAATTAAACCTTATCTTTCTATTAATTTTCATCATGATTTTGGTGAAGCTTTATCTTACAAGAAATTTTCGTTTAGCAGCAGCTCTAAATATTTTAGCATTACACAATGATAAGATTTTCTTGCATTTATATAGAAATTAATTTTTCAAAATATTTTACATCCATTATCTTAATTTTTGTTCTAACATTTTATTTTACAAGTGCTAGCAATGATACTAAGCTAGCATCTAACTAACATCTCGTGAGATGTCAGTACAAAAATTAAATCAAAGATTAAGTTAGAGGACCAGACCTAACCTATTTGTCTGAAATATTTTCTAGTACATTTCCTTCTGTCCCCACTATGTATCAGATAATGGGTCCAAAAGTCCTACTGTCATATCTACTAAAATAAACCTTTGACCTCACCTCACTTGCTTAAACTGCAAAATGCATGATGAGGATCTAGGTGTTGACTCAGAACACCTACTATCAGCTAGAGAAATCTCCTGCCTTGTATACAGCCTAGTCAGCTTTTTTGTACCTCCTCTCTCCACCAGCCTACCTGTTCTGTTCTGCTACAATCCCATCACCCATATTCTCTTCCCCTTTTCTCACACTGAAAGCATCCTATGCCCCACTCATCTTATGTCGAATCTTACCCAGTCCACAACCCAGAGCAAAATTTCCCTGGCCCAAGTAACAAAGTAATGTGAAACATGGCATACCTCTCTACCTGCCTGTCTTATCCTGTAGTCAGGGCGTCTCAGATAACAATTTGAGCCACTGCAACTATGAGGCCCTTCTCCATATTCCACAGCCACCAGCCATTACTTCCAATATCCACCCAATCTGCTCCTTCCCTCCCAAACAGAAGATCTTTACCTTAGTTACTATTGGGCCTCATGGGAAAAAAACAAAACAAAACAAAACTTTGTGTGTAGACCATTTTACACACTCTCCACAAAATGCGAAGGGGATGGTATGTGACTGGAAAAAAGAGTCACAAAACTGAAAGATACAAATATTTGAGTGTAAACAGTACATTTTAAATGATATAGTCACCCTATTATTTCTTTAAAATCTTAATTTATTTCTATTATTTCTTAAAATAGGGTATACCTATAATTATAATTAGGTGAACTTAGTACAGACCAGGAAATATAAGTAAAGTTTTCTCTAGGACTGGTATAAAACTAAGCCTAGAAATTTGGTTTCCTACTCCACTTGTTAGAGCTTCTGGGAATGGAAATACATCCAAACATCAGTACATAACACAGGCTTAATAAATGACCACTGAACAAATAAAGAAATACTGATGGAAAGAATAAACATAAATTTAACCCTAAAGAATATGTAAAAGTAAATCTTAAGAGAGTTAAGAGTTATTAGGAGTTTGGGATTAACATAAACACACTACTACATATAAAATAGATAACTGGGACTTCCCTGGTGGCACAGTGGATAAGATTCCACACTTCCAATGCAGGCGGCCCGGGTTCGATCCCTGGTCAGGGAACCAGATCCCACATGCATGCCGCAACTCAGAGTTCTCATGCCACAACTAAGGAGCCTCCATGACGTGACTAAGGAGTCCACCTGCCACAACTAGGAGCTGGTACAACCAAATAAATAAATAACTATATTTTTAAAAAATAGATAACCAACAAGGACCTACTATATAGCACAGGGAACTATACTTAATATTTTTTAATAATCTATAAGGGAAAAGAATCTCAAAAAAATAGATATATACGTATGTATAACTGAATCACTTTTCTGTATATCTGAAACTAACACAACATTGTAAATCAACTATACTTCAATTAAAAAAAGAGAGAGAGTTAAAAGAGTTATATTTTAAAAGGTTGGGAGGGTTTTAAAATTGGAAGGGAACAGGAAGATCAATATATTAATTTTTAAAAAGCAGCTGGAAAAAAAAAAAAGCAGCTGGGTCTGTGAAGATATACTGTGTCAGTCTTTAGGACATTAAAACTTCACATTGGCATGTATTTTTCATTTGCCCCAAATGCAAAGAATATTTCCCTTTCATGGGATTTTTTCCATGATACATTTTTTTTCTGGAATCATACCTAGATTTCCAGCCTGGTGCAGGTACCTCTCAAGGTCGCCAAACTGGAAGTAAACTCTGCCACTCTCAACTCCCCAGACATTGTTCTATGCTACTTATCAAGTTCCACTGTACATCACGGTTACTCAGTCCTCATGTTTACATAGTACGTACCTCCACTCTTAGATTATAAACTTCTCAAAAACAATGACTTTCTTACTCATTTCTTCTTCTCCTCACAGCAAACTGTAAATGTCTATTCAATGTATTTAGAAAGGGCTTACAATTCTTTAAATTACTGTTATCAACATTCATCCAATAAAAGACTAGAACATTAAAAAAAAAACAAACCCTCCACACTGGGAACACTTCCAGAATGATGGACTGAGGAGACTGACAAATCATCTATCCAAAAAGCCACATTAGGGCTTCCTTGGTGGCGCAGTGGTTGAGAGTCCGCCTGCCGATGCAGGGGACACGGGTTCGTGCCCCGGTCCGGGAAGATCCCACATGCCGCGGAGCGGCTGGGCCCGTGAGCCATGGCCGCTGAGCCTGCGCGTCCGGAGCCTGTGCTCCGCAATGGGAGAGGCCACAACAGTGAGAGGCCCGCATACCGCAAAAAAAAAACAAAAACAACAACAACAACAACCGAACCTCTGTTAAGAAAAGTAGGGATCTGGGGCATCAGAGGCTGTTCTCATTCCCTATTCCCTACCCCCAACTCCAACATGATGATTCTATCAGGACAGGACAAGCCATGAAAACCAGCAGCTCTGCTGCTTGGAGGGTGATGGCTTAATTTGGTGTCCAGAGTATTGTTGGAAACAAATGATCTTAGAAAATAAGTGGTAAACGATCACTGAAAATTAATATTACAGCTGGCTGAGACTGCAGCACTGGTTGGGGCAAGCAATAGAGCAGTCAGAAATTTAAGTGAGACCCAGGGAACAGTCGTAGTAGACCTTGATAAGCTCTCACGTATCCTTGGTGGTCTGGAAGGTGTGCCCATTTCCAAGGTTATGCACTGGCTGAATGTGAGGCCTTGCATATACAGAAAATAAAAGTTACAGCAGACTTAACTGAACTTTAAATGTGTTGCTCAAGTCATACACAGATACTCAGCAAAGGGTAAAGCCAAACTAGGCTCAAGATATTTAAGTACAACCTGTTACCAACCATTAGCTGACCACTAAACTATGCTGACAATCCCTAGGAAGTCAGGCTTAAAATTAAAAACAAGAATTAAAAGAAAAAAAAAACTGAGACACATCAGTGGCAGGGGAAACAGACTCTACAGACTTAGTCCAGGCAAGTTACCAAACAGCCAACAAACAACAGTAGCAGCAACAACCGCTGGTGAGGGGGAAGATCAGAATCGAGAGTTGCTATATTATCTAAAACAGAGGTCAGCAAACTATAGCCCATGGCCCAGTTATGGCCCATTGCCTGTTTCTTTTACATAAAGGTTTTTTGGAAGACATCTATGCTCATTCATTTACATATTGCCTATGTCTGCTTTCCCACTACAACAGCAGAGTTAGTTAGTTACAATAGAGACCACAGAGCTTGCAAAGCCTAAAGTATTTACTGTATGGTCCTTTATAGAAAACATGTGTTGGTCCCTGATCTAAAATGTTCAGTTTTCAACAAAAAAGTATGAGACATACAAATAAATAGGAAAGGGAGGCCTATATACAGAAAGAGGACACACTTAATAGAAATTGGCTCTGAGGGGGCCTAAATGTTAGACTTAACAAAGATTTCAAGGCAGCTGTTATAAATATGTTCAAAGAACTGAAAAAATAAACAAGTTTTTAAATTAAAGTATGACAACAACTCAATAGAGAATATCAATCAAAAGATAGAGATTATAAAACAAAACAAATGCCAGAGTTGAAAGGCACAGTAACTGAAATGAAAATTCACCAAGGGATTCAACAGCAGATTTGAGACTGCAGAAAAAAAGAATTAGTGACCTTGAAGATATATCAATAGAGATTATCCAATCTAAAGAAAAGAAAGGAAAAACGATGAAGAAAAATAAACACATACTAACATATGTGTAAGGGGAGCCCCAGAAGGAGGAGAGAGAGAGAGAGAGAAGGGCAGGAAAAAAAGGCCCAAAACTTCCCAAATATGAGGAAAACCAATCTACCCATTCAAGAAGTGCAATGAACTCCAAGTGCAATGAACACAAGAATCCACAAAAAACCTACTAGTACCAGCAAATGAATTCAGCAAGGTCACAGGACACAATATCAATATGTAAAAATCAACTATATTTCTATATACTACTACATAATCTGCAAATAAAATCAGGAAAACAATTCTATTCCCAATGACATAAAAAATTAAGTATTTAATCCATTTGTTAAAAGAAGTGCAAGAGTACAGTAATAGCTATACAACATTGCTGAGAAAAACTAAAAAAAAAAAAAAAAGAAATACACAGATGTTCCCTTTTCAGGAATTCAAAAACCTAATGTTAAGATTACCATTCTTCCTAAATTGATCTATAGATTCAGTACAATCTCTATCAAAATCCTAATAATTATGCATAAGCTGATAAGCTGAATTTAAATTTTATGGAAATACAAATGACCTAGAATACCAAAACAATTTTGAAAATTAAGAACATAGTTGATGGATTCATAGCTGCCAATTTCCAAACTTACTAGAAAGCTATAATAATCAAGACCGTGTGATACTGATATAAGGACAAACACAGATCAATGGAACAGAATTAAAAATCCAAAAGCTGATCCTTATATTTAATTTGTTAAATAATTGATATTTAACAAAAGTGCCAAAGCAATTTAATGAGAAAAGGATAGTCTTTTCAACAAATGGTACTAAGATAATTGGACATCTGCATGTAAAGAGAAGAATAAAGACCCTTAGCTCATAACACATACAAATGAATGCAAAATGGCATAAACCTAAATGTAAAAACTAAAATATAAAGCTTTTAGAAGAAAACATAGGGAAAAAATTTTCATGACCTTGGGTTAGGCAAAGATATATTTAGATATGACACCAAAAATATTGTACAATCCATAAAAGAAAAAAATTAATAAGTTGGACTTCATCAAAATTTAAGATGTTTGTGCTTCAAAAGAAAATGAAAGCCATGACACAGACTGGGAGAAAATACTTATAAATGATATGACTGATAAAGAATTCTTGTTAAAAATAAGAACTCTTGGGCTTCCCTGGTGGCGCAGTGGTTGAGAGTCTGCCTGCCGATGCAGGGGACACGGGTTCGTGCCCCAGTCCGGGAAGATCCCACATGCTGCAGAGCGGCTAGGCCCGTGAGCCATGGCCGCTGAGCCTGTGCGTCCGGAGCCTGTGCGTCCGGAGCCTGTGCTCCGCAGCGGGAGAGGCCGCAACAGTGAGAGGCCCATGTACCGAAAAATAAAAAAAAAATTTTTTAAATAAGAACTCTTATAACTCAATTAAAAAAAAAAACAATTTAAAAATGGAGCAGAAGATTTGAATAGACATTTCATGAAAGAAGAAATAGAAATAGCTAATAACCACAAGAAAACATGTTCAACATCATTAGCCGTTAAGGAAATGAAAATTAAAATCACAATGAGATACTACTTCACACCCATTAGAATGACTATAATCAAAACGACAATAACAGGGACTTCCCTGGTGGTCCAGTGGTTAAGAATCTGCCTTCCAATGCAAGGAACATGGGTTCAATCCCTGGTCGGGGAACTAAGATCCCACACGCAGTTGGGCAACTAAGCCAACGCTCCGCAACTACTGAGCCCACATGCCGCACATGCCATGCATCACATGCATGGATGCCCATGCATCACAACTAGAGAGCCCACATGCCGCAACTACTGAGGCTGCACGCCACAAGTAGAGAGGCTGTGAGCCGCAACTACTGAAACACGTACTGCAACAAGAGATCCCGCGTGCCGCAACTAAGACCCGACGCAGCCAAATTAAAAAAAAAAAAAAAAAGACAATAACAAGTACTGAGGAGGATGTAGAAAAATTGGAACCTTCATACATTGCTTGTGGAAATGTAAAATGGTACAGCCAATCTGGAAAACAGTTTGGCAGTCTCTTAAAATATTAAACATAAATTTACTGTAGCACCCAGCAATTTAACTCCTAAGTATCTCCCCAAGAGAAATGAAAACCTGTATCCACACAAAGTCTTATACCCAATCTTTTATAGCAGCCTTATTCATAACAGCCCCAAGCTGGAACAACTGGTAAATGGATAAACAAAATGTAGTATATTAATATAGCAATGCAATATTATTCAGCCATAAAAAGGAATGAAGTACTGATACATGCTACAATATGGATGAACCTCAAAAACATCATGCTAAGTGAAAGAAGCCAGACAAAAAGGTCACATATTATATGATGCATTTATAGGAACTGGACAGAAAAGGCAAATTTATAGAAATGGCAAGCAAAATAGTGTTCGCCTGGGTCTAGGGGTGGGAGCTAAGACTGACTGCACATGGTGGACACTAGGGTTCTTTTTTAGGTCATGAAAATGTTCCAAGACTGGATTGTGGTGATGATTGCATAAATTAACTAAAATGTACCGAACTGTGTATTTCGATCAGGTGAATTTTATATATAAATTATGCCTCAAAGTAGTTTTTAAAAAACTCTACATGGATTCCAACTATTTATATCTTCCAAAATTACTATTCCTTTAATCTCTGATGTTTTTAAAATGACAAAACTTTTCACTAATCATTCCTGC